>NW_026555339.1:17457326-18057326 GCF_029017545.1 Prosopis cineraria | reverse complement strand
TCTTTCTCCTCTGTTTGTATTGCTGTGACGGTGCACCAGAAATTTCTTCCTCCCATGAAATGCGTTGCTGTCGCCTGAGTGCATGCTGGTGGGTGAGAGATTTCCAGTGGTTTGATCATTGCTGCTACAGGATGAAGTTGTGAAGGTTCTTCTCTCTTGCTCTGTTTCGCAGCTGACCCCTCCTCCTCTTTTATCTCTGTCGGTGTGACTGAAAGAAGCACGTTTGGTCCTCTTCCCTTTCCAGTTCTGATTGCTTTCGGTGTTGTATAGCACTGTTCAGCTTGCTGTTCTTCTCCCCTGTTCGATTTACTCGTATTGGTATGGCTGAACCTTCTTCCTTTTCCTATTCTGTCATGATTGATCAGGAGCGAAGGAGCTTCGATTTCTTTTCTTCAATCATCTGCTGCCTTTGTGGTGAGTCAAAAATCCATCTCCCTTCCTCCTTTTGTTGTGTGCGTGTGCTGTTGGGTTTCGGCTGAAAATGGGTTTTGATTTTCCTCCCTAATTGCAACTGTTATGCGAGTAAGAGAGAGACAGAGAGATTCAAGGGAATTTCAGCAAGCTGAATTGAGCATTAGAAAATCCATTTCGTAAAGTAACTCCACTGTAAATTGCTTGGTGGATGTAAGAGGAAAAGATGAGTTTATATTTTGTGTTATTTGAGCTTAAATTGATTCTTAAAAAGGTATCCAATTTGTAAACCATGATAAATTTGAATATTAACAATTGGAAATTAAAAAAAAATATTTAGGATTTAAAGAATAAGATGAATGCATGAAAAATGTTTGACAAAATGTGTAAAAAATGAATATTGGACTTTAATAGCAAATAAGTGTTGAATAGAGAGGTAGACATGCAAAGTATTGAAAGGATTGAAGAAATTGAGATTTGGTTGAGTAAATTATAATGATTTGGACCCCAATTGTTTATAGTGTTGTCAATATTAGAAGATAATTTATTTAATTAGAGTAAGTCTATTAAATCCTTCTTTATATTGAATAGGATGCTTAGAGGCAGGAAGCGTTTATTGAAGTCCTAAGAAATGAATTCTAATACTTGGGAACACTTGAGGTTAGTGGATAGTATCCTAACTAATTTTTCAATCAAATTTATCTTTATTAAAATATTATATTATTATGTAAATAATTTTAATAACAATAATATGATTATTGCTTATTTTAATACTTAAATTACTTTATTTTGTGAAACTCTTTACCAGGTTTGATAATTTTAGTTAATCAATAAATATAAGTTGGGACTTTGATTATGAGATTTCATTCTATCAAATATTGGATTGACACTAAGAATGATTCATGCGAATTGGACTTTGAAAATGAAAATTTTATTTATTACTTATGATTTTCTCGCATGTTTGAAATTGAATTTGAAAGAGACTTTATACAAGACACTGGTTGCTAACGACAGTTTCGTTAGCCTTTAGCGCCTTGGTCAATGACTAGTTAGTTTGAATTTTATGACCTTTATTTTCACGTTTCTTATTCGTGGGTTTAACACCTGCATTTGATTCCATGACTCTGAGCCGCATTTGATTAGTATTGCTCTCATGAACTATGTATCCATGTTTGTTTCATAGCTCAGGCTATGTTTAGTTACTAATCCTTGTGGATTGTGTATCTACATTTATTTTCATGGCATAAGCCACGTTTGTTTATTTACTCTTGTAGATTGTGTGTCCATATTTGGTAATTGTTCTAATCAGTCTCTATAATTATAAATTCAATCATTTGATGATTTTATATTTCATTGGTTTTTATTTAGTAATTTATTATAAATATTTATTTCATTTATGTACTTTCTTGAAATCAAGTGATATTATTATTTGCTATAATAGTTCAATGATTTGAGATTTTATTTGAAATTTTATAGAGCCATTTTATTATGAAGTTTATTAAATTTTTACGAAAATTGTTGTCTCTTTAACTTACATAATTATTTCAAACTTTTCATTTTATTTATTCTATTATTTATTGTTGGAACGTTATTCATTAAAAATTTTCCTTTTGATTAGATGTGCTGATCCATGAGAATTTATAGATGTGCTGGGTGAAGAATTGATAAAAATTTTCCTTTTGATATAACTATAAATGCTTATGTATTTTATTTTTAGAGAAGTCTGGTTAGGTGCTTCACATAGGCTATAAAACTTTTATTTTGGTATATATGTTGTCTATTGGTTAGAAGGAGCCAAGCTCTTGATTAACATGATATTCTGTGAATATTTTTGAATTGTAGAGTTTTGGAAGATTCTATTTACAAAAGAGATTTGGCTAAAATTTTTACAAAAGAATTTTAAAACTTTGTTACAATGATCTAATATCAGAAATATTAAAATTTCAATACAAATTTGATTATTTTTTAAAAATGGAATGAATTTAAGATTAGAGGCTTATAGAGATATATTATACGGTTCACATCCCATGCCAGTTATCTTCTATTTTTGGGGCATGAGATTACAGGATTTTCGTCTTCTCTCTCCCTACATTTGGATCACTTACATTTTGCCATTTTGTTAGGAGAGTGTTAGTTTCTTTGCCCCTCTTTCTCTTGTTTTTGTTCATCTAGTTTTCACATTGTGGACAATGTATTGCTCAAGTGTGGGGGAGGGTGAAATTAACTTTGCATTGCCTTGCTTGTCCTCAAATTTTGGTGTTTGATTAATTGTATGTCTTGATTTTTCTTTTGTTGTAAATATTGGTGTTTTTTGTATATATTTTTTGTTGAAAAAAAAAAATTCATTCATTTGTGTCTTTTGTCTTTGATTTATTTGTGAATGTTATCAAGATTAGTTGTGCTTGAACTTGAAGGTATTAAGTTGAATTGGGATTCTATTTTACCTTTTCATTGGATGTTTGCAATTAGGCAAAGAATTAGGCTTGGATAACTTAACTTAGGGAGTCCAAAAAGCTTGTGAGGAATTTGAGCTTAAATTTTCATTTCTTTTAAGAGAAAATTTACTTATTGTGATTCCATCTCTAAAACTTGTCTTGAATCTCTCTTGAAACTTCAAATGCCTTTTTGCAAGCACAAAAGATGATTTAGGCATTCATTTTCAATGCTAGTTTGGCCAAATGACCATTCTATTTACATGTAATTCCTTGTTTACCCTTTGAGCCTTAGCCTTTCCTAAAAAAAATGAATAATTTTGCAACCCTTTGTTTGAATCAAAATATCCTTTTGTATTTTATCCCTTTTAATCACTTTTGTTGGTGCTAAGTGGGGTAACTAGTGAAGGAATTGAAAAAATAAATCATTTGATGAAAAGGAGAAGAAAAAGAGTCCATGTTTGTTTAGAAAGTAATAAATATGCAAATGCTTTGTAAGAGTTGAGAAAGATAGAAGAAAAATGATGAAGATAAAAAGAAAAAGAAAGAGAAAGAAAGAAGAGAAGAAACAAACAATGGATGCATAAAAAAATTTGATGATAAAAAAAGGAGGATAAGAAGAACAATGGATTAGTTGATCAATCTATTAGATGATAACACATATTTCTTGGGGTCTATTTGATGATTCTTAGCACTAATTGGAGTTGGTTTCTTTTGTCCTATACCTATTTCATTCCATCATCCTACCTTATACATTACAACCCTTAATAGAGTTCTTTTGATTTGTGTATGCATTGGGATAATAGAGTGGAAATAGAGATGAAAAACAAGCTTACGGTAGATGGATTGCAATAGGTAAAATTGAGTGAAACACAAGCCATCAAACACATTGAGTGTAGAGTGCAAACACTTGACTGGTGAGGGACAACCTATTATGATTTATCCTTTCCTAGTTAGTTACTTTGTTGCTCACATTCTTTTAAAAGGGTAGAAATGATTCCTTTGAAGACTAATTGCTTAAAAGTTTAAATTACTTTTGACTAGACAATTTTTGAAATCTTTATGTTTAGTTAGTTCTTTTGTGTTTAGTTGTTTTCAAATATTTTGAGGACAAGATTTGATTCAAGTGTGGGAGTGTGATGACTCCCTATTTTGTGCTATAATTGATATATTTTTGGTTATATTTTGGGAGTCATCAATGAAAAAGAGAAACATTTTCTCATTTTTATAAAGAAAAATTAATTAAGTGCCTCATGTGGATTTATTGTAATATTTTTAAGGAAATTGTTTTTGAAATGATGAAAATTTAAGAAAATATTATACTCATATTTATTAATTATGGATAGGTGGGGCATGTCAACATTAAAGAAAGAAAGAGAAAGAAGGCAAGAAAAAAGTGCTTTTTAATCCACAACATAAAAGCAAAAGTTCTTGTACACTGTCAGAATTTTTAGAATTACTCACTGGTGCCATGGCACCACTGAAGGAGTGCCATGGCACCATACGAAAATACAGAAACTCATAGTTTCATTTTTTGTACAAAACTAACCTACATAACTTGTCTTTTTGGACTGAAGGAGCCACCTTTTACTTGCTGCAACTGAAGAAAATTCTAGGAGAGCAAGAGAAGGATTCTTGGAAGCTTGGGATCAAGAAGAAGTGGAGCAAATCTTCATTCTACCTCAGTTTTTCAGTGTTTTCTCTTCTTCTTTTCTTTTATGCTGATAGATTTCAATTTTGCCTATGCTATTACAGTTTTCGTTCCATTTATGTGTAGCTAAATCTTCTTGTTTTAGAGGACTATGAACCTATTTATGTAAATAACCTTGAATTTATTATTTAGTTGTTGATAAATGAAGTTTTTATTACTTATTCTTGAGCTATTTTGTTCTTGTTTAGTGATTGGCCATCACTAAGTAAGATTTGGGTATTTAGGTTGAACCTTGGAAGAGGAGACTCAAATTGAACCTTGAGAACTAGTAGGTTAGGATTAGTTTAACTAATTTGTCATTAGAATAGGAATGTATCTAATGGACCTAGGTAATCCTTATGGGTTAGGGTCTTTAATGCAATTTTTTAATTAAGGTAATAATTTACTTTAATTAAATTAATTAGGATCCTTAGTGATCCGAAGATACTTTGGATTAATTTAGGTTCTTGAATTATCAAAACTAAATTTCAAGACAATTAATGTGGTAATGAGAGGGTTCCGAAGCAGATAGGGGATTAGGACTTTAGAACATTCTTTTTTTGGTTGACTCTAGTTGTTTGTGGATTAGAAGTTATTTTTAATTGATTACTTTTAATATTTTTATTTTAATTATTCTAAAATTAATCTTTAGTTTTATTAGCTTAACGCAAATGAATTTAAAAATTTAATGCCTATTCGCCATTTTGATAAATTCCCTGAGGGATCAACTATGATTTACCACTAGCTTCAATTGTGATTCACACAGTTGCGATGTCTCTTAATTTTTGTGGGCATTAGTGAACGAAACGCACTCCGTTTTATTTATTTGAAAATCCTTGGGTATGATATATATATATATATATATATATATGTTGATAGCTTAACTCAAAATGCATTCTACAACTTTGAGACACATTTGGAAATTGGTTGTGCTAGGGTTTGAGTACTAGAAGAGTTGAGATCAAGAAATTGAAGCTTTGAAGACATTTGGAGCTCATTTTCTTTAGTTTTTATGTTCCCCTTCCCTTTCCTCTCTTGTAATCTAAAATAGGTCTAAATATTTTATGTTTTTGTTGTTTTTGAATACTTATAAGTAGCTAAACTCTTTATTTTAGGATTATTTGGAATCTTGGTATGGATTAACACTAAGTTTCTCCTCTATTTTTGGTGATTAATATATATATATATATATATATATCTTTGTGTGTGTGTGTATTTTACTCTTTTCTTAATGTTTCTAAGTGTTTGACCACCATTTATATGTTGGGTTCACTTAATTAATGTTTAAGAGGGTTAGGTTAAGTGTAGAACTTGAATACAATAGTGCAAGAACTTGAAGTTTGCATGTTAAATGGATGGTTTTGTTAGTAAGATAAAGATATACTTACTAACTTTGCATAGCCACATTAGAATTGGAGCTTAAAATTAGGTTTTATTAATTGTAATAAGAGATTGAGCAATTAATTTAGCTAAACACTTATTTATGACTTGAGAGAGCTTGTTCAAGTAATTTTAGAACCTTAGGTTAGCACTCATATTCATTAAAAGCATTTACAAAAGGAGATAATTTTAGTGTTATGAAATACAAGAAGGATAAATAATCTTAGGTTTTAATTTGTGCTTGAAGTTTGTGAATCAATTGCTTTTTCTTTTAAAAAAATTCCTAGTGCTAGTTTATTTTGCAAAATCAACTTCACCTAATTATATTTTACTCAACTTAATTGAATTTACTTAGTTTTTTGCCTAATTATCATTTTTAAACAAATCTCCTTGGAAATGATACTCGACTCACTTTATTACTTATCATGGCCCATGTACTTGCAGAGAATGCAACAATTTTATGTTGAAATTGGTGGGTAGGCATGGACTTAGCAAATAATCTAAATTTGATTAAGAAGCTCATCAACAACCAAAGCATACTATTCCGTTGCCTTTGATGCTGATCCAAAAGTTATTTACTCTTGAATCCTGATAGATTAGTAGTTAAAAATTACCTCTTCATGACATTAACAATAATAACTTTGAAGTTTTAGAACACAATTCGCACATAAAGGTTTCTTCATGACATTCAGTCATAGTTAGCTAGTCGATTAAAATATAATCTCTCTTTAAACCTTTTGTTAAACACTTACTGTACAACATTCCAAACCATTCAATAAAAATTTATAACTTTTAATTCTTTTACCCAACATTTTCTAAACATCAATATTTAAATAACTGTAATATCCAAATCAGTCTGTTTCTCCTATAAATATTTGCACATAGACATTATACTAGCTTCACTCTATAGTTTGAATAGTCCAAGATAGCCTTTTTCTCAACTAGAAGCACATGACATTGATAAGACATACATATAAAGGAATTTCACTAGCTTCTCCTTCTACTCACGTGCTTAGCTATTTTAAGAATACTAGAGTTGAAAATGAGGGCAGATATCAACACTTTAACCCATACTCAAGATAAAAATGGCTATCTCAAAATCGTCCAGTATGTTACGTTCTCAAATTAAATTGAAAATGTTTGGATAACTATGATGGTTTATATATAGAATGAACAAGGAGCCTTCGTATTTTAAGATTTTGAATTCTAATATCAAAGTTGGAGGAAGTGCTGATACATATGCACTGCTAGACTTATTAAACAAATAAATGAGTAAATGCAGCCAAGTTGTACCCAAAACACCCGTCAACTACTAGATAAAACAGCAAGCCTCACTTACGCATGCACAACAAACTGCAACCATGATTTAATAAAGGAATGAAGAGAAGGATTTGGAACTCTCTCTCACCAGTTCAGTGTCGGCAAAACAGGGAGGAAAATCCAAAACCCATTGTCAGCCAATACTCAGCAACTACTCGCACAGCCAAAAAGTGGAACAAAATGGACTTTACTCAGCAAGTCAGCTGAGAACAAAGAGCAGAACTGGAACCTTCTTCATTCCATATCGGTAACCGTAGCAAGGAGGAAGAAGACGACGCTGCTGAATGTCGGCCACACGAACAGGGGAGGACGAAGGAAAACACACATTGGCGGACGGTAACTCAGTGGTGGAGGAAGAAGGAAAAGCTGTTGCACGAAGGAGGAGGAACAATGATGAGCTCCACTCACCAGAACCTAGACGATATAGTATATGTGATTTATAAAGTGCCTGGTTGTTATTTGCATTCTACAATTTCCATCTAAAATATAAACATTTTTTCTCATTTAATATTGGTTCAAAATAAAAAACAATATAGTGCATGTTAAAATTTTTTAATCATTTTATCCTTTGCATTTATTGACCTAAATATTTATGCAAATATATAGTATATTGGTAATTGAAACTAATTATGGGTAAAAAGGAAAACAATATATATTTTTATGGGAATTATGACTTCTCGATATGCAATTTTTTTTTCAAAAATTAGTTATATTTTGTACCGGAGGGAGAAATTATTATTATCTTATTTTAATTTATATGTAAAAATTTAAATTTAATTTCAGGGATAATTTCAACTCTTAGATTTATAAATAAAAAAGGAAAAAAAATTAATCTTTTAATCATTCAACTTTTAAATCACTTATAACTCAATCTTTCAATTATGACTTGCTGCAATTTAATTTCTCAACTTTTGACTTACTTATAATTAAGTCCTTATTTTGAATTGTGTTCCTAAAAATTACTCCTGGATCCAAAAGTTATTTAAGTTCTTTTGTTCTTTTGATGTTGATATTATAACTTGTATATGTTAAAGTTTGTGTGCGAGTATTGTGCTCTGTATATGTTTAAGTTGCGCGACACTAAAGAAAAATTTAAAGTAATATATTTGAGTAATATAGTACATATTAAAATTTTTTAATCATTTTATCCTTTGCATTCATTGACCTAAATATTTATGCAAATATATAGTGTATTGGTAATTGGAACTAATTATGGGTAAAAAGAGAAAATAATATATATTTTTATGGGAATTATGACTTCTCGATATGCAAATTTTTTTTTTTCAAAAATTACTTATATTTTGTACCAGAGGGAGTATTTATTATTATCTTAGTTTAATTTATATGTAAAAATTTAAATTTAATTTTGGGGATAATTTCAACTCTTAGATTTATAAATAAAAAAAGAAAAAAAATTATTCCTTTAATCATTCAACTTTTAGCTTACTTCTAACTCAATCTTTCAATTATAACTCGCTGCAACTCAATGTTTCAACTTTTGACTCACTTATAATTAAGTCCTTATTTTGAATTGTGTTCCTAAAAATTACTCCTGAATCCAAAGGTTATTTAAGTTCTTTTGTTCTTTTGATGTTGATGGTATAACTTGTATATGTTAAAGTTTGTGTGCGAGTATTGTCCTCTGTATATGTTTAAGTTGCGCGATACTAAAGAAAAATTTAGAGTAATATGTTTGAGTAATATTACTCGCAAACCTCTCCTAATTTAATGCCAGAAATTAAGGAAAATTTGAGTGTTACATCCAGCTGCCAAATAATCAATCCTACACGATTCAATTGAAGGTTTAGTCTGGATTTCCCAATGCTGGATTTCCTATTCCTAGGTGCCTTTAGGAGAAGGAAAAATAACAATCAGAGATTTGATAAGAACATTAATGACAATTACTGATGTTAAATTATTAAAATCTCAATAATAGATCATGGTCTTTACTTACAATTAATTATTTTTTGTTAATTACTTTGAGATTCATAATGGACTTTTGTAAATCCCCAACTAATGCTACAAAGATTCCTATGTGTCTTTTGTTGATTTTTAAGCGATAACAAATAAAAACAAATAATTGGCTTTGATTTACAACTAACTCTCGCAAATTCCTAATTGATGTTACAAATAATTTTAAGTATATTATATATATTTTTAAGCAATTTATCTATATATTGACGGCAAAAAAAAAATCACAAGTGATTCATTTGTATATTGACAATAAAAAATAAAAATTTACAATCAATTCTCATAAATTCACATTGACATTACAAATAATTTGAAGTGTATTTTGTTAATATCCTAGTTGACTATTTATATTTTTTTAATTGCAAGTAAAGATCATGGTCTGTTTTTAGGATTAACAATAATTTAGGGTTTGTAATTGATATTAATATTTTTATGGGATCCCTAATTAGAACACAATTAAATCAATAAACATAACATTGATAGAAATAAAGGCACAATGTTTCACGTACATAAATTGAACATTCCTATGAACAAAAAATGGGGGTTGAATTTAATGGAAGGTATGCTAGTCTTTCACATCATGAATCAAGATTTGAATTCACATTGGAAAAGGTGTCCTCATTTAGTACCCCGCAGTGCCTCAAATAGGATCACCTCCAATAAGAGAATACCTGTGGATAACCCTAAAAAGAAAAAAAACAAAGCCAACCAAACATGCCATAAACGACGTAGAAGGAAGAGAAAGGAATGAGGAAACTATTAATTAGTGCCGACTTTCAGTTCGTGCCACTGATCTTCTGCATCCCCAACCTTAATCATCCTCCATTTCAGCCTGCAAGCTACCCTCAAAGTCCAGAATGAGTAAAAATGAACAAACCCTCAAATAATATAGAAGAAGCCCTCAAAAATCAAGTCTAAGTGAAGCTGTTCATTTTGATGATTCTGGTGATAGATCAATGTACTGGTGTAGAAGCACCATGGCCAGTTAACATTCCTTTAGTCTTTCCAAATTCACTCTCTTCAATATCATTTCCTGAAAATTCCAAGTAAAAACAATTAGTGAAGGAGGCCTCATTTACAGTTAATTCGATTTTTTTCCTCAATTTTTTACAATATTAGACAATCATTCACATAAAAGCTATGAATTCAATTCTTTAAGAAAAACTCCTCAAAACATAACCAAATCTTGATTATGACTCCCAAATTGCCCCTTTATATTTCAAAGGTTTTAAAAATTGAATCAACTATTAAACTAAATAAGACACTGGTTCATCTGTTAGTCATTAGGTCATAGTCAATCTGCTTATAATTAATTTAACATATTTTTTAATTTTAGACGTTAAATTTCACTTTAGAAATAAAATTTTTAAAAATATTACAAGGTTCATGGATAATAATTGAAAAACAAAGGAGTGAAAGGTAATCTTTTCTTTAATCTAATAAAGAATCTTAATTAAGATTGCATAATAAGGAATATATCCCTGTTTCCAGGGCACATGGTTCTTTATATAGATTTTCCAGATGTCCAATAATACATACCCACACAATATATACATTTACTATTCAACGTACTAAAGGTTCTCCGCCTTGGAAATGTATTGCCACTTCCATAAATCAAAGAGAGAATGACAGAGAAGTCCCCTTAGTTCAACTTAGATCCCAAGTCTTAAATTTTAGTAATTTACAAGTTCAGCTTTCAATTTTGTAACTTCATTATAATGAATTTGCAATTTGTTTTTTCTTGTTAAAATTTGGAACATAAGTTACAAATTTATTACAACAAAATTGTAAAATTGAGAGTCAAACTTGCAATTTATGGAGTTTGGGACTTGGAATCTAAGTTGAATTAATTGGTCCCCTTAGAACCTCTTTGTCATTCTTCCTAAATCAAATGAGCAAATATTTGATTGATTCAATGAAATTATTTTAAATGTTGTCAGAACCAAACTAGAATTTGAATTGGTTAGGGTACCATATCTTCACCATAATTTTGGCTTGATCGGTTTTTACATTGATTTTCACCAATTTTATCTTATTCGCTTTTCTCCTGGTTCTAAAGGTTGACTGGACCAAACCATAAGCTGCTTCTTGGTTGGTTCATCAAACCGTTCGATTCAACCATTGACTTAGAAAGCAATAGCACATAAACACCGTTCTTCCATAACACTCCATTTATAAAACATTATTAACTTCAATGTATTGATCCAATGCATGCATATATACGTATGTGAGCGTGTGTGAACCTCTATAATTGCTATCGGTGTTGTTTTCAAAAATTGCATGCTCTTGCTGTTCAATTCTATGATGCTTATTAAACATTATATGGCATTGATATTAACATTCTTGGACCTCGGAAAGTTTTAATATAAGCGCATATGTGCATATACACATACAACACATACATAAGCAGATAATAAACCTACACATATACAAAGGATAATTCCAACATTAAAGAATATAAGCAAACAATGTTGAGTAACCTACACATATCATTTTGGAGTTAGAATTAGACCTCTCCAATACCTTTTCTAGAATTAGAATTTCTGCCATTTGAGTAAGACAAGAAAACTTGTCTCGGACTGTTCAAATTGCCCTGTCCTCCACTACATCGCGCTCGCACACATTAGAATAGGAGCACAGATTTTAGTTGACATTATCGCATACAGTGACATAAAAAAAAATTTCGTGTGATGGATATGTGACACCATAATGTGTATTGTTTTACTGTGAAGGTTTGAAGAAAATTAGGTGGTTTACCAGTGCAGGCGTTCTCATGATGTGCCTTATAAAAAAAAAAAAATTACATCGTAATGAGATTTAAGTGGATCACAATGGTATGATGCCTTCTTGGTGACCGACACTCTACTTGATAGGATAAGATTTTTTGTTATTGTTGTACAGATTGAGTCATGTATCATTCAAAGACAAAAATCAATAATGCCCTTAATTAGTTTCTTACTTTTAATTTTTTGCAGTATATGATCTAGATTGACAATGATTTACAGTATGTTATTTATTATAGATCACATACAGGATTAATTTTTTTTTAACTATTAATAGTTTTACGTACCAGATTATCAATGCTTGAAACTATGATAAAAGTTAAAATATGTTAAACTGGACTAAATGAACTAACTTTTTGTTGATGATTTGAATCCGATGTACACCATGAGATTCGTGAGATTGTACACGGCGATTTGAATCCTGGTGAAGATTTTAATACCAGGTAAAGTTGTAGAGTTGAGGCTTTTCACACAATAGTTAAAAAAAAAGTCGCATTTGATTGTTTTTAATTAGTAAATATTATGGAGCTATTATTTAAAGTATTGCTACGATTGATTGATTGACAAATGTCAAATAAAAACCTTTTGAATTTGGACATTAAGATTCAAGTAGGCAAAATTTGATGGTCATATATGTAGGCACAATTTGAGGGTTAAACTATTCGAAGAATTACAATTAAATATAAAAACATTACAACTAAACTATAGTGAACCATCAAATTTTAGCATAAATTTAACTAGTGATGGAAAACCTAACGTGTAGGATGAGGAGGTCATCCCTTCCCCTCAACTTCCCCCGTAAGTAACAAACTTTGACAAACTTTGACAAAACAATTTAATCAACTTTAACTAATTAGCACTGTCACTATATTGTCATTGGCCAATGACTAGATTAGTCTGGGTTAAAGACCTAAGATATCGAAATGAAAGAAAAATAACAATAGCTTAAAACACTTATCCTTCAATACTTAATAATTCAAATATCACAATTATTTGTAAGTCCAACTTTTCAATTTACAAGTCAACTTGTTATATTTACTAGTTGTAAATTAAGATGGAGAACCACACGTATAGGACGAGGTCATCCCCTCCCCTCAACTTTCCCTACAACTAATAAACTTCGACTTAAACCATTTGATCAACTTTAACAAGCTAGAACCGTCACTATATCACCATCGGCTAATGACTGGATTAATCTGAGTTAAAAACCTAAGATATCGAAACAAAAGCAAAATAATAATAGTTTAAAACACTGATACTTCAATATACAAGTTTTCTTTGTAAGTTTTCTTCAATATACTTCAATATACTTCAATATATATTAATTTAAATATCACTATTATTTGTAAGTTTTCTTTTTCAATTTACAAGTCAACTTATTATATTTACTAGTTCTAAATTAAGATGTAGAACCTAACGTATGGGACAAGGTCATCCCCTCCCCTCAACTTCCGCTGTAAATAATAAATTTCGACTATACCATTTGATCAACTTTAACTAGCTAGCACCATCACTATATCGGCACCGGCCAATAACTAGATTAGTCTGGGTTAAAGACCAAAGATATCGAAATGAAAGCACACTAATAACAGTTTAAGTCACTGATATTTCAATGCTTATTAATTCAAATATCATTATTATTTGTAAGTCTTCTTTTTCAATTTACAAGCCAACTTATTATATTTATTAGTTGTGAATTAAGGTAAGGTAATAAATTAAATGGCACAATTAGTGCATCTAATTTAACTAGTGATGGAGGACCTAACGTATGGGATGACGCCTTGCCCTCCCCTCAACTTACCCCTAAGTAATAAACTTTGACCAAATTATTTGATTATCTTTAACTAGCTAGCACCATCACTATATCACCACCGGCCAATGACTGGATTAGTCCGGGTTAAAGACTCAAGATATTGGAACAATAGATTAATAATAATGGTTTAAAGCACTTATACTTCAATGCTGATTAATTCAAAAATCACTATTATTTGTAAGCCCTCTTTTTTAATTTACAAGTTAACTTATTATATTTGTTAGTTGTAAATTAAGATAAAGTCATAAATTAAATAGCACAATTAGTGCATATAATTTAACTAGTGATGGAGAGGATAACGTATGGGAGGAGTTCAACCCCTCCCCTCAACTTTCCCCATAAGTGATAAACTTTGACCAAACCATTCGATGAAATTTAACTAGCTAGTATTGCCACCAGCCAATGACTAGATTAGTTTGGGTTAAAGACCAAAGGTATCGGAATGAAAGCAAAATAATATTAGTTTTAAACTCTGATAGTTCAATACTTATTAAATCAAATATCACTATTATTTGTAAGTCCTCTTTTTGAATTTACAAGTCAAAGTATTATATTCATTAGTTGTAAATTAAAATACAGTGATAATTTAAATAGCACCATTAGTGTAATTTAACTAGCGATGGAGAACCTCACGTATGGGATGAGGAGGTCATGCCCTCCCCTCAACTTCACCTGTAAGTAATGAACTTTGGCCCAACCATTTGATCAACTTTGACTAGCTACCACCATCACTATCTCGCCACCGGCCAACGACTGGATTGGTCTGTGATAAAGACCTAAGATATCAAAATGAAAGCAAAATAATAATTAGTTTAAAAGACTTATACTTCAATACTTATTGATTCAAAAATCACTATTATTTGTAAGCCCTCTTTTTCAATTTACAAGTCAACTTATTATATTTACTAGTTCTAAATTAAGATGGAGAGCTTAACGTATGGGATGAGGTCATCCCCTCTCCTCAATTTCTCCCGTAAGTAATAAACTTTGACCAAACCATTTGATCAACTTTAACTGGCTAGCATTGTCACTATATCGTCATCAGCCATTGACTGGAGTAGTTGGGGTTAAAGACCTAATTTATCAAAACGAAAGAAAAATAATAATAGTTTAAGACACAGATACTTCAATACTTATTAATTTAAATATCACTATTATTTTTAAGTCCTCTTTTTCAATTTACAAGTCAACTTATTATATTTACTAGTTGTAAATTAAGATAAAGTGATAAATTAAGTAGCACAATTAGTGCATATAATTGTTTTAGACATCTACTTTCTTTATTTATTTGTTATTAATGTGAATTGTATTTTCATCGAAGAAAATGTACAGAACATAATAAAAATAAACAATTTATTTAGAAAAATAAAAAATAGTTAAGTGAACGATAAACATCTTAAAAGTTGAGTCATGCATGTTTGGTTGAGTGCTTCAAGTTATTGGTGGCATTTGTATGCACATACTCACCTAACAAGGCAAAGAACTTACTTGTGGTTTGATGATATAGCCGCACGCTATGGCCTGTTTTTCAAAGTATATATTATATACGTACACGTTGGAGAGTGACTGAAAGATTAATTGAATGCAATTTGTTTTTTTTTTTTTTCAGGAACACTCATTGGGCATGTTCTAAAAATACTAACATGGCAACATGTGCCACCCTTCTCGGACATGATCGCAATGTGTGACGCGCAAATACGTAGAATATGTATCCAATATATTGATACTTTAATGCTTGTTTAAAAAATAGACGGTGCAATATATTTAAAATATACATATGCACATATACTGTGGACCATAATATAGGGTATCTGCAATTACTTTATTTCATGATTCTTAAAAAAAAAAAGGTGAAACCTTCATTTCTTAAAAAAAAAAAATTACATCTTCCCAATTATACTGTCTTTGAATACCCTATATAAATACCTTAATAATGATAATTAAAATTTTAATGCATCATTTTTTAAAAATAATAATAAATGAAGTAGGGATATAGTTGAAAAAATAATTATAAAAATTATCTAATATTCCATATTTTGAACCATGCAAGGGTTCAAAAAGATGCCGTTTATTGTGGTCTAGAGAGAGCATATAAATTCATATAACACACTAAAAATATAATTGCAATTCAATAAATATTCAATCGGGCATATTTATATTTTCATTTGATAATAATTAATACCAAGCAAAATATAATATTTATTATTGGGTAGAAAATTGAAAATTGTTCTCACTTAGGGTTTTTATGCCAAAAGTCTTCATTCATACGTTTTTACAGTTAAGAAATAAAATATTTATTTTCTTATAATTTAAACTCATTTTCTAAGAAAATATAATTATTTTGCTTTAAATATTGGCTTTCCCATATCATACAGAATAAACCAGAATATAATTAAAAAACATCAATAAGCTATTTTACGAAATATTTTAAATTAAATAGTAAATGATATTGGAAAATAAATAAAATATTTATTTTTGGAAGCACAAGAAACTTAGGCTATGAAATATTGACTCGAAACTTAGAAGTATAGCATACATATTGAAAATTTAAAATATAATTAAAATGTAATAGTTTGATTATTTTGAGATGCACATCTAAAAGTTTTGGCGTGTAAAGGCATCTATACGTTGCCGACACGGATATATGAACTAATTTGAATTATCGCTCTTCAAAATTGCAATACATTAATGTCAAATATATGAGAAGCCTCATAGATATTGTTTCCTCTCTGTTTTTTTATGAGGATCTTTATTTTTCTTATGAGATAGATATTGGTTTTTTTTAACCACTTCTCAAACACTTCTTTCTTGTTATTGTCTTTCAAATATGTGAGAAGCCTCATAAGATATTTTTACCGCTTTCATATTATTCATACATCAGGTACCACTTTCAAAACTGTTGCAACGGAAAGTACTGCCAAAAGCAAAAATGTTACTATGCTTGTGTTGTCAATTCTTTGGGACAATAGGCCATGTAATTAGGAATGGTTGTTTTATGTCACTTTAAAAAACTTTATTATTACTTATGGATTCTGACAAGTGTTTGATTGGATTTTCCAAGTTCCCAAAATGGTCAGAGCATCATATATTATCCTTAAAGTGATAGATGACTTGGGTTCTCACAAGGTACGGTATAATTAATTAATATTTCAAATTTTAAACATAACATTGTGAAGAAATTAATGAATTTTTTTTATAAGCATTGAGTTTTTGGTTTTGGTTTGGTAGTTTGAGAAAAGAAAATTACATGTTGCCTCTGCAGTAGAATGTTTGATCAATCAACATGAGATTTCAGAGCTTGAAGCCTTTAAACTATTACAAAAAGAATTAGGAGTTGCATGGAAAGATATTAATGAAGAATACTTGAAGACAAAATTTGTTCCAAAGGTTGTACTTCAATGTGTCATGAATTTCACAACTATAGTAGAGTTGCTATATGAAAACTTTTCAGACAAATATAAACATGGAGAACTGTTAAAAGATCATATTGCAGCACCAGTCATGGATCCTGTTCGCAATTGGCAACACAAAGTTAATGTCTTTGAACATTTGCGATGGCTTTCAAATACTATGTGATGGATCAACAAGGGGAAAAGTTTGTGTGGTGTGTGTATATATTAATATAGGAGCGAATAGTTGTTTTAGATTGCTTGCCTCCTTTTACTTCCTCAGATTGTATAACATGCATAATTGTAAGTAGAAGCAGTACTGTTCATGTTTATAATCCAAGTGAGGGTTTTTTTATTGGTACTTAATCAAACCAATTTATGTGCCCTTTTGTTTAAAATTAGAAAATAAGTAATTTTTAGATAATTTAAAGTTTTATAAAAAGATATTTATTTTGTGGAGATTTTATAAAAAATAGATATTATTAGTTAGTTACAATAAGTGATTATTAGTTATTTTTTTAAAATTTTATGATATCTTCTTTAATTTTTATTTTAGGAAAATGATTTATTATTTAATTATTATAAAATTTCTTGATATCCTTACATCCGTTTTTTTAAAACATTTTTTCTCATTTATCACTTTAAATTATTTTTAGAAGCTACTCAAAATAGCTTTTTAAAATAATAAAAAATTAGATTCTGATTATTTTTAAAAGTTTATACAAATATAAAAACTCATGAAATATATTTTTTTCAAAAAAAAATTCTCTTTTCATAAAATAAGCTGATGTTAGGGACTGAGTTATTGAATGCAACTTTTGGCCATTTGATGTATATTATGAGCCTCAATATATAATTTGAAGGACAATTATTGGAAAATTATTTCCTATTAATTACCTTGGCTATTGTTGATACATATGATCATCTGATACACACTCGAAGAAGTAAACTTGATTTGTTCACACAATTAGATCCTAAAATATTGAATTAATGATAATTAGGTCCCTAACAAAATTTTTTGGTTCAATAATCACCCACTAGTTAGTCAAAGTAATTTGTTAAAAAAGTATTTTGATATTTTACATTGATAAGAAATAACATTAGCCTCTTGACATTTTTTTGTAATTTAAATGACTTAATTGGTATTAATCTGTAGGGTACTTAATATAATTTTTGGGACATTTTCTATAGGATGTTTTCTGTAATTTATTGGCATTTTAATGTAATTATTTATTTAATTATGTAAATAAACCAAATTACTAAATACCAATAAAAAGTATGATTAGATAGTATGTATGGATTTACAATTGAGTTAGCACACACACAATTTTTGATCATCAACCATTAAAAGCATAGTTAAATCTAATACGTTATCCGTTTTGCCATAGGTACAGATGTGATGTCATCCTAGCTAATGCAGGATGCAAACCTAAAATACTTGGCATATTATATTTTTCCAAAAATAATTTTTTTTAAATCTTAGTTTCAAGCATCGATAATCTCGTACATAAAGCTACCAAATGTTAAAATTTTAATCCTGTATATGACCTATAAATAACATATTATACGCTGCATTGATCGTGTTAGGCCATTGTGGTCTAGTTAAATCTCTTTATGATATAAATTTGTTTAAAAACAAAATATGAGATCCTACCTTGTCGACCGCCTAATTTTTATCTTCACTGCTTCACAGTAAAATATACACAATATGGTGTTCATAGGCATCACACCTTTTTTTTTTTTTGTGTTTAGTCAATATATGCAATATTATTGTCAACTAAAATCTGTGCCCCCAATAAAACAAAAATAATTAAATTTTGGGGAAAGTCTCCATCCTGACAGGTGCCTTGCGTATAGCTCATCAGATTCCATAAGACAAGTTCATGTTACTGGTGGGGCAGTTGTTAATCTATCATCCTCTTGCTGTGTCAAGATATTTATATTAGAATATCATAATAATTTTATGCTTTAGGTCCTAATTTCTGAAATTGTAGTGTATACGTCTTAAGTGTAATTTTTATAAGCTAGAACAACAAGCCATTAGTTGCACATTGGAACTAAGTTTAATTTACCTTTAAATATAGATATGTCTTAAAAAAATTTTCCTGAAATAGAACCTATATTACCAAAAATATATTTTAAAATATACACACAAATTTTGAACCGATCAATCAACCCTACATTGTGGGGCTGTTTCATGAGACAATCAACAGTTGACCAGTTGAAAGATGAAGTTCATTGGTTTAAAGTGATTCACAAGATCTACTTCAAACTCCTAATTTTTCAATGCGATTGAATCTTGAGGAATTATTAACAGGGCCTGTTTGGCTATAAGAAAGAAATGGAATGAAGTAGAATGCATTGATAGAAAACAAATACGCTAAAATGGTTAAGTAATATGATTTTTAATTAATCTAATATCTATGGGACCAAAGATAATACGAAATAATTTTTTACTTGAATTCTCTAACTTTAAAATTAGTTAAGTTTTTAAGAGATACCTCCTAAAGAATTGATTGCAATTATTGTGTCAAATAAAGAATATATCATTGGAAGCAGAGGTTCCAGCGAGGACGTCCTTGGGGTACAAGAAATTAACTTCATGAAAAGGACTGATTGATGAACTCACACCGGTGCTATATTCAAGAAATAAGAACGACTATGATATATATATATATATATCAGAGGAAAAGAACTTTCTTTTTCTTTCATGGATCGTATTGTGAATAATTGTAAGCAGAAACACTAGTGTTGATAGTACCATCTATCCCAACCATTACTTTACTCATAAGATTATGTCATTTTATCTTTTACTTCGTTTACGCTATCATGCAAGTTACAAATAGATTATTGAAATATACTCTTACCATCTCTTACTAAATCTTTCTCAAATAATTCACACTAATTCTCTTGTTACAGCAGCTATATTTTGGTGACGAACTACAGATGATGTTACCGTAAGCAACCTTGTTTCATCATCGGCTCCTGAAGACTATACATAGGACATAACAATGATATATATATATATATATATACACTATACAAAAATTACATACACACACATATTGATTATGTATTTTTTTAATTTTTCAAAAAAGTACAATTCTCTATGTTTTTCTTACAGAAATATATGGTAAAATAAAAGTTAATATATAGGCACAATTTACACACGACTTCAACACGGTAAAACGAGGGAAAAAGAAAATGATTTCTGTTCGTCATTACGTGAGGCAGAAGACAGCCTTCTTTATAGAGATCGATCGGTCCATTTATAATGTCTTCGTATATAGCAATTTGTTTGAATGTCAGCATCATATATTTTGCGGCCTTAGTTTGTTAATTTGTGACTTTAATTTATAGTTGATGCTAGCACTATAAATAGCGATTCACACAATGATATAAAGCTAAGCTAAACAAGAAGCATTCCCTAGCAACTTTGTAAGCTATAAACCAAAAATGTCTTCCTGGACTCCCACTTCTCAAAAAAGGCGTCCCATCGCCAATTTTAGTCCCAATATCTGGGAGTACAATTTGTTCGCCTCTGCTCCTGCTCTTGTCCTGGTAATTACGCTCTTCAACACCCTTTTATTTCTTGTGCTTTGAATGCTTTTTTTATGGTTTTAACCTTTAAGTATGTGTGGAGAAAGTTGAGATTAGTTTGACGTTAGATTGATATATAAATTATAAATATTTTAATTTAATATCAGTTTTGGCTATAAATAGAACAACAAAATCTTGAAGTTATCTCTTTCATTCCTTTTGGGGAAAAGAAACCTCTCATTAATTTTAATGGTGCAGAATGAAGAGTTGGATATCCAACAACAACTACAACATTTGAAGAACCAAGTTCGAAAGTTGATACTAAATCGAGTTGAGGATCCTACAGAGAAGTTAAACTTGATCGACAATATTAAACGTCTAGGTGTGTCATGTCATTTTGAAAATGAGATTAGAGAGATAATAGAGAATATGCATGAGAACCATCCTCCTTTTGAGGGCAAAGATCTTCACACCATTTCCCTCTGGTTTCGCTTGCTTAGGCAAGAAGGTTATCATGTGTCATCTGGTACGTTTAGTTGTGCTACATGTATTTTATGGAAGTTCTTAACCACATGCTATATATTTGGCCTTCTTGTGTTCTAAAAGTGAGACTGCATATATTTATGCAGATGTATTTGATCAATTTAGAGATGAAAATGGTGATTTTAAGAAGTCATTGATTGAAGATGTGATTGGAATGTTGAGCTTATACGAGGCTGCACATTTTGCCATCCAAGGAGAAGATGTTCTTGACAAAGCTATACACTTTACTACTTATCATTTGACATTAAGGCTAAGCAACTTGAACCCAACTCTTGAACGAAAAGTAAATCATGCATTGAACTACTCTATTCGTAGAGGCATACCTAGATTGGAGTCCAAATATTACATTCCTATGTATTCATTAGAGGCTTCTCAAAATGATCCTTTGTTAGAATTAGCCATTGTTGACTTTAATGTTGTATAGGCACTACACAAGAAGGAACTAAACATATCACTGAGTAAGACCAATTTATTGATGAGTTGCTCTAAGAAGTCATATACTAAAAGAACAAGCTTAACTTGTATTTGTATTACAGGTGGTGGAAAATGTTAGATTTTATGATGAAGGTACCTTATGCTAGGGACCGAGTTGTTGAAGGCTATTTTTGGATATTAGGTGTATATTTTGAGCCTCAATATATGCTTGGAAGGACAATTACGACCAAATTAGCTGCAACAATTTCAGTGATTGATGATACATATGATGCATATGGCACAATTGAAGAACTTGAACTATTCACGCAAGCAATTGACAAGTTAAATAATTCTAAGAATGATATTCACTGAATATATATATATATATATATGGCACACTTGTTTTTTTATTCTGTATATTCAATCTAGAATATGCATAATTTTAAAATTACTATTTTGTAGTTTTAGTTTTTATATTATAAAAATATATTGCAGACAAAATTGATATTGTATTTTCAAATTGATTCCCAGATGGGATGCTAGTCCTCTAGAGCACCTTACACAATGCATGAAAGTGATATTTTAGGCTACGTTAGACCTATTTAATGAGATGGAGTTATTGACTATTAAAGCTCAAAAATCATGCTTTGTTCCATATGTTAAATGAGCTGTAGGATCTTCTTTCAATATGCTTTACATTTTGAAAATGTTCAATAAATTTAATTTGTAGGTTTAGCTTAGCTAATAATGTCTTCATTATATTCATAGTTTCAACAACTTGCAAAGCTTATCTGGTTGAAGCCAAGTGGTGCAACGAAGGTTACATCCCAACATATGAAGAGTACATGGAAAATGGAATTGTGTCATGTGGTTATCCTTTGCTCATGACATCTTGCCTACTTGGCCTCAGGAACTCGGCCACCAAAGATGTGTTTGATTGGATTATCCAAGTTCCCAAAATGGTAAGACCATCATCTATTATCACTAGAGTGATAAATGACATGGGTTCTCACAAGGTATGATGTAACTAATATTTCAAATTTTAGATAACATAACATTGTGAAGAAATTCCCTAAGTGTTTTTCTAAGCATTGAGTTTTTGGTTTTGGTTTGCAGTTTGAGAAAAAAAGATTACATGTTGCCTCAATAATAGAATGTTCGATGAATCAACATGGGATTTCCGAGCTAGAGACCTATGAACTGTTGCAAAAAGAATTAGAAGATGCGTGGAAAGATATTAATGAAGAATACTTGAAGGAAATATTTGTTCCAAAAGTTGTGCTTCAATGTGTTGTGAATTTCACAAGTATTGTAGAGTTGGTGTATGGAAACTTTTCAACAAGTATACAAATGCAGAGTTATTAAAAGATCATATTGCAGCACTAGTGGTGGATACTGTTGGCAATTAGCAACACAAGTTAATGCTTCGAACATATGCAACAGCTTTCAAATACTAAAGTCTATATGCAATGGATCAACTAGTGGAAAAGATTGTGTGGCGTGTGTATGTATTGATATAGGAGTGAATCATATTAATGTTGTTTTAGATTGTTTGGTTCTTTTTACTTTCTTAGATTGTATAACAATTATGCTTGTGTATGCATGATTGCAAGTATAGAAGAAGTACTGTTCATGTTCTATAACACATGGAAGGGGTTTTTATTGATAGTTAATGAACTGTTGGTTGTGGAAATACTAGCATATAGCCTTTTGGAAAAGGATCAAACCATTTCATGTCTTGTGGTATTGAAAACATTGTACTAGATAAACTATTTCTTAAATAATTTACAGGTCATGTTAGTGAGAAACAAGGCTTGTTTGGGATTTAACAAGTAATATTAGGAATCTTGTGAACAAGGTTGAATGCTAAAATAAGATTTTTTGCCATGTTTCCTCTGGACATTTTCCAAGTCTTGTAAAAAAGTAACAACACAATTTGTCAATTAATTAACTTATTGGTTTTTTTCAGAATGATAATGCTAATAGACTTGTTATTGGTTTGACACTGGACAATTAAATAACCAAAGCTTGTTAAAAGAAGTAACATAACTGGTCAATTTTTAAACTAATGTTTTCATAACTAGACCGGAGGTCAAACTAGAAATGCTAGATATTCATAATCGCATGGTCCAACCAGTTAGACTTGCGGTTGAACTGATAATGAAATAATTAAATTAAAAAATACTATATATATATAATATAAGTATAAGAAATTATATAAATTGCTACATAACTTGAAAATAATAAAGCTAAAATTCAAGTTAATTATGAGTTAATAAACTCCATGACACAACATAACATTAAATGATTCAATACCAATACTCACAACATATATCCCTATGCAAATTTAGATCTTTTTGACATAAGTATTTATTCAGATTAAGGCATATAAAAAGAATGAAAATGATTTATCAAAAAATGTGTCCTCAAAAAGATATAAAAACAAAGTGCACAATGGACTTTTTTTTTTGGGTTAAAATTGGCACAAAGTGAAAAAAAATTAAGCTCTCCGGTTTTCATATAACCACTCTGGTTTGTAGTATTTTAACGATTCTTAGTCTAACCACTGGCTCAGAGCAGCCCAATCTAGTTCAAAAGTTAAAATGATTTTGTAGTTCAAACTGAGCCGGAACAAGGACTGGTTAGTGGTCCAATCGACTAGACCGTCCAGCTCGGCCCAATTTTGAAATCATTGGTTTAAACAATACTTGTCATTAATCAATAGACTTGTCAACTATCAAAAGGAAAATTACATATGGGAATTTAGATATGCATGATTGTTACAATGCTAATATGACTTGTCAATTGATTAAATGTTATTAGTCATGATAGTTGTTAATTTTGTTTCCACTTGTAATATGAACATTCGGTTTCATGAACTTGTTGCTCTAGTCATGATCGTTGTTAATCATGTTTCCACTTGAAATCAAATGGACGTTGTTATAAATTTATGTAATTATATCTTTAATCAGGTATATATCATTGTGTATGCACTTGAATTGGGCTTGGGACAACATGAATTGGTTTGAAATTGACAGGTTGAAAAATGCATGAGGAAAACTTGTGACAACCTGAAATTGACTTGTTAAATGCTTTGCTTAACTTGTAAGTTTATAAATTTCACTCCTTAACATGCGTTAGGAAACTGAACATGCACGAGGGAACTTGACACAACATGAATTTCGTTTGTTAAAACCCTTATTCATATTGTCATTTTAGTTAGTTTAACTTGTCTATTTGAAAGAGTCTAACAGCTATACTTTATCAGCAAGGTTTTTGGTACAGAAGGCAACTTGATATAAACTTTTTTTTTTTTACCAGAGCTTGGTATAAACTTAATCCCATATTCGTCCCTAATTTTTTGGCTGAGACTTACTATCTAAAACATGAGTGAGGATTTCAAAAACTTTAATACACTTTTCGGGTGATCTGCCAGAAATGTAGAAGTTCCTTTAATTGACCTAGTAGATGAGTTGTACGGGATTCACTTGATGAAGACAAGAGAATTTGCTTTAATTGATGATGAGAGACAACTTGGGAAGTTCATCGTGGACGTCGAGGTCCGAACAAATAGGAGAAGATCTAATGCAAAAACAGTTTTTTCTCTTTTAAAATTAAGGGTAATTAGGTCATTTTTCTTTCAAACTTACTTTCAATTCAGTCAAGAAATCCTGCAGATCAATTTCAGAGTTTATTTGTCCTTTTATGAAATTAAATACCTTCTAAGGTCCTTGATTGAGATTTCCCAAATTTATTTTTGACTACTTAGGCTCTGTTTTAGGGAAAGTTTTGGGAGAATTTCAACCAAAGAGGAGGGATGTGACTTAATTGTTAATGGGTCTCAAACAAATTTGAACCTTCAAATTAGTCTAGCTAGATTGAAGTGAAAATAATTTTAATGGTGAAAAGAACAAAGTACCATTCAATTGTTAATTTTGTCCAAAATTTATTAGTTGTTAATTTTTTTACTTGTTAATTTACCAGTATAAATTGTAAATTACATGACTTGACCTGTCAATAATCATACAAGACTTGAATGTCATGTTTTACTAGATAGAATACAAATGACATTGCACACTCAGTTTACGTAAGAATTTCTCTTTATTACACATCATTACTAAATCTAATTTTGTCATTAAATCTCAACGTTAGACAATTCTTAAAGGTTTTTGGGAGAATTTCAATTAAGGATTAAGGGTTTAGCTCAAATCCAAATCCAAATTGATGTGCATCCACTACTATAGAAATAAGCTTTGGTGGCATTTAAAATTTTAATTTCATGACGTTTATAAAATGTTATAAGATCTAAAGTTATAATAGGTATCAGGTGATGTTTCATTAATTATTAAAATATCAGAAGACTTATGACAGAGCGAGAGCATTTCTTTGCAAATGCCACCTCTCTCAGCTTATTTTTTAAAAAACCCCAGAGGTGGTGTTTATTCTATATTGAAATGCCACCTATGTTTTGCACAGAGGTGGCATTTTCAATAAGAACAAACACCACCTTTATGAAATAATTTTTAAAAAATTAAAAATCATACAGAGGTGATGTTTCTACAATATGTAAATATCACCTCTGTCTTTTCATTTTTTTTAAAATTTAAATAACATAGGTGGCACTTTTTGGAACAAAGAAATGCCACCTATGTTATTTTAGAGAGACATGAAGAAACGCCACCTCTATGGATTTTAGTAAAAATTAAGATAGGCACCTAATGTTTTTTTTAAATAAATTTTATAACATATTATACACCAAAATTTTTCACCAGAACAACAGATCCAACAATATACAACCAGTCTAGCAATTTACAACAATCCAGTTATACAATGAAAAATTACAAAACATATATTTGCAGTACGACAAAGTAGTTTACAACTATATTAATAAAGCTCCCTAACTAGCTAGGTCAAGACAGTTAAAAGTCTCAAATCTTACAAAAGTATTCAACAAATACTAAAATTCAGTCCTAAATTCAAAATAAATGATGACCACTCCTCAATTAGATTATAAATTTACTCTTCACTATATTTCAAGCATTTTGTATCCTCAAAATACTACAAAATATATTAAAACAAGAAATCACACACACACACACACACACACACAAAATTAAAAATTGCTATAACCCAATAAAATTAAATAAAATTAGATAACTTTTCATACCTCAAATAGAATAAAAGTTTACCATGAGTGATCACATCCTTCATGAATTTTATAATAGTACTCATAGTCATTATTATTTGGTTGGAAAGGGCTCTAAAAAATTACCAAAAAGTAATATAAATTTATGAAGCAAATAAATTTATTTTTCATAATTCAATAAAATCTTTCATGTATAAATTAAATATACTATAATATTTGTCCATTGATAACTCTTTGAGAAATCTTTATTTCTAAAAAAAGGAGCTCTTTGTGACCATGAAAGCTATTTAGTACCCTACCAAAATAGAAAAAAATTAATCAATTTGATGCAAATATATATATATATGAATATGTAAAATGATTTTATAAATATAAATACTTATTGAATAACCTCAATATATTAGGACGATCTGTCAGCATGCCTCTAGATAGAGGATCGAGATCATAAATTAAAGGCAAAAGAATAGCCACAAGATTGAGAACAATTAAAATTCATTGTTTTCTAAAAAAATTTAAACTTTGGTTGTCTTAATAAAATTGAGGTATCTAACAAAAAATTAATTAAAAAATTAATTAATAAAATACTTATCCTATATTGTAAGGTATTAATAATAATATTTTTTTTTCAACTTCAGCCTTTTTTGTAAATATTTCTTTTAGAAAATTTACTTGTTCAAACGCACTCAACATCAACCCATGACTAATATCATGAGGACTAATAAATGAAAATCTGTTCTCTTTTTTTGTGTCTTTCAAAAAAAAAAAAGAAATGTACAAATACCTTGATAAATAGCAAAAAAATTGTATTAAAATCAATTACAACAAGAAATAAAATAACCAATATGAAAAGATGTTATCAAACAAATACCTTATCTAAGTGTTGATAGCAAAAGCGCTCGCCCATTCTAGATCAAGTATTTTCACAATAGTATTTCTATCAAGATATTACTAGCTATCTTTAAAATAGATTTCTTTTTCAAATTTTATTTCAAGTGTTTGGCCATTAGCAATAACCTTTAGCAAAAGAGACCGAAGAGGTAGGCTCAGAAATTGACAAAGACAACATCATAAACTTACATTTCATGCAGAGTTATAGGGTAGGTTGTAAATTATTAATATTACTAGGCATGTGCTGTGGGTACCACTTTGAACACTGCGTGGGTTGATTCCATTTGTAGACAATACAAGCTGAAGATTCCTTTCTTCATCTTCAAAACCAGGGTACTCAAAGTCAATTTTTTTCCACTAAGGAGAACCTGCAAGGTGCCTAAGCTTTCCATCTTTAATCCTCTCATTCACATGCCATGTCAACAAGTTGGCAATTTCTGTATTTCCACGCATACGCCTAAATCTCAGTATAATGGGAAAATGCAATAGTGCCTTCACAGGACTTGATTTCTTTCCATATGGTGATGCTTCACATTTAGGGCACTTTTCTAATGAAGCATACTCATTATGAAACAAAATGCAATCATTAGGACATGCATATATTTTCTCATAGCCCAAATCAATTGAGTAGAGTATTTGCTTAGCCTCATATGTCTTAGTGGAAAGTTCATTATCAATCGAAAACATATCTTTCAGAGCATCAAGCAATAGAGTGAAACTTTTATCAATCCATCCATAAGCAGCTTTCAAATTGTATAATATGAGAACTACTAATAACCTGGTGTATTTAGTACAACTAAGATATATTGGTTTCTTTGAATCACCTAGCAACCTTTCAAACATTTGAGGACAATCATGAAAATCATCCTCTATTGTATTTAGCATTTCATCAAGACGATCAATCTCATACCCATTACTATCAACATCATTGCATGCATCTTCTCTCTCAAAAGACCTACTGGTATACACCCATTTACCGGATACATCATTTTTCTCCCCATGCCTTGTCCAACGTGTATAACTTTAATCAATTCTATGACATATTAAATGATCTAAGAATTCAGTTTGAGAAATTCTCTTTCCATAGCAACAAGCTAAGCAAGGACACAAAATTTTATTTGGGTCTTTCGCATGCTGAACTGTAAAAGTAATAAACTCTTCCACCCCATCCCTATATTCTTTTGGTAATTGATTAGCAAATACCCACTTTCGGTTCATACTCTCTACTTATTGATATTCATTTATATCTATCAAGTCAATTAATAGACAACCATTGATATCTAATGCAACTAATTAATTAAATTAGGATACGATCTAGCTAATTAAAAACATGACAAATTAAACTTGAACAAATGTGAACAAATTAATTTGAAATTTTAAAAAAAACTTGGCAGCATGACAAACTAAAAAATGAAAATTTTTCAAGTATTAAATCATCTATTTAATAATTGTAATTTCATCAAGAATTAATTTAACATTTTTTTTGCATGCAAAATAATTGTTTTAGATAAATTCAAGTCCCAACAACCACATTAATATTCAACAGTTGATAAACAAATAAATAAAATTAAATGATAATAAAAATCAAATTATTTTAGGTAATTAATGAATAATTATTTAGGTAAACTCAAGTACCTGCAATCACATTGATATTCAACAGTTGATAAACAAATAAATAAAATTAAATGATAACAAAAATCAAATTATTTTAGATGATTAATAAATAATTATCTAGGTAAATTCAAGTCCCAACAACCATGCACATTAATATCAACAATAAATAAATAAATAAATCAAATTAAATGATAATATATTCTGAATTACAAAAATTCATAATAAAAAAAAGGGTATCATGAGGAGGGAAAAAGATGAACCTTGGGCTGTTGAAATTAAGGAAAGAAAGTTGGAACCACGAGCTGAAGATCAATATAAGCACAAGCAGAAATGAGGGACCAGAAGATAAAAAAAATTAAAATAAATTTGTGGGGAACTTGGAGCATATAAAGACAGAGATAGGAAAATAAACATGATTGAAAAAACTTACCTTGAACTAACGAGCTGAAAGTGAAACGAGAAAGAAGGGAGAAGCTGTGGGCAAGCTGAGAAGGATGAGCTGAGGGCACCGCGAGCTGAGAGGCGAAAGCTATGGGGAGCTAAGAGCCGAGAGCCGTGGGGTTGGGGGAGCACTGTGAGCTAAGGAGCTGAGAGGTGAGAGTTGTAGGGAGCTGAGAGGTGAGAGTTATAGGGTGGGGGGGACCACGAGCTAAGGGAGAAAGATAGGGGGGCCACGAGCTGGGAAAGCTACTGGGGGTTGACCACGTGAGCTCAACTTTTTCAGCTGAAAAGAATAGACAGAAAGGTGGCGATTCGGCAATCACCACCTCTCTCATTGATTCTTTAAATAAAATTTTTTTAATATATTATATATATTTAATATATAAATAAATGTAATAAATGTATATAATATATATTTTGTATTTAAAAATTATTAAATATATAAATCACAAACTTTTATTAAAATATAAAAATTAACTACATTATTATAAATGATTTATGTTATAAAAATAAAATACACTATTAAATAAAATAAATAATAAATTTTTAAGAGAGGTGGCGTTTCTAAATATTAGAAATACCACTTCTCTAACGATATTTAATAAAAAAATTTATTAATAAAATATATAATTAAATAATATATATTTACATTATATAAACTATATATGTTATAAAAGTAAATATTTTACAAAATAACATATATATTAAAAATATAAGAGAGATGGTGTTTTGAATTGTTGGAAACACCACCCCTCTTAAAGTATTTATTAAAAAATATATCATTAAATAATTTTTTTAAATAAAATATATAAATAAATATTTTATTATATTAAAAAATATATATAATAAAAATAATAAAATATAAGTGAGGTGGCATTTATGATATAGGGAAATGCCACCTCTGAAAGGTATTTATGACTAAAATATATAATTAAATAACATAAATATATATATATGTTTATATTATATAAATTATATATCTTATAAAAGTAAATATTTTATAAAATAATATAAATAATAAAAATATAAGAGAGGTGACGTTTCTAACTCTTAAAAATGTTGCCTCTTTTCCAATATTTATTAAAAAATATATCACTATATAATTTCATCAAATAAAATATATAAGTAAATATTTTATTATATAAAAATAATAAAAATATAAGAGAGATGGCATTCTAACTTTTGAAAATTCCACCTCTCTTTCAGTATTTATTAAAAAATATATCACTAAATAATTTTATGAAATAAAATATATAAATAAATATTTTATTATATTAAAAATTTATATACTAAAAATAATAAAATATAATAAAGGTGGAATTTTCAAAAACTGCAAATGCCATCTCTCTTTATATATTTATTTAAAAATAAATATTATTAAGAAATTTTATGATTTAAAATATTTAAATAATTATATTATGTTATAAAATAAAATTTATTATAAATATAATATAAATATAGGAGAGGTGATGTTTTTAAATTATGGAAACGTCACATCTCTTCCAGTAATTAAAATATATTTTCAGTTTAATTTAATTAAATATAATATATAAATAACTATATATTTAATAAAATAATAATTAATGAATAAATACATTATATTATGTTAATTATGAAATAATATGAAACTTATTAATTACAAAATATTAGTACTTAAATTATAGTTAAATTATAAGTTATATAATGTAGCAATTAATTTTTATTAAATATATTTTATTTATTCATTATAAATAAACAAATAACCAAATCAATAACTTATTAAAGAAAATAAACTTTATCTTAAAATAAAGAGGTGGCGCCACATATATTATTAACTATTATTATTTATTTAAATAAATTTTTATAAATAATTAATCTTTTATATTATCTAATAAATTCTTTTAATATGATTAAAAAAATTTATAAATATAAATTTTTTAATAATAAGAAGAGAGGTGGCGTTTCTGGTGACTAGAAATGCCACCTCTCTTAGTTTATTAAATGTATATATTAAAAAGAAAAAATGTGGCATTTTCACGTTTTAGAAACTCCACCTTTTTTATCTTAATTAATAAATTATAAATACATATTTTATTAATAAATTAAATAATTATGTTTAAATTATTATACAATCTAATAAATTAATATAGGTAAGTTAATTAAAACAAAATAGATAGGTGACATTTTATTACTAAATTAGCACGAATAATATTACTGAACTCAAAGCTGTGTCATTTCATTTAATAAACGTCACATAATATTATTTATTTAAATTGAAAATAAAGAAAGTAATTTAAAATGGTGGCATTTGATAAAAGAAATGCCACCAAACATCTTTAGAGTTAATATTAGTGGTGTTTTATTTTTCTATTACTACAAAATGCATGCTATTAACTCTTGGTTTTGTAGTAGTGATCCAAACATAGCATAAAGATGAAATTGCTTTAACAAATAGTTTAGGACACCTAGTTCTCCTCATATAATAGTTGAAGAGCAAAGTGCACTTTAAACCTTATAAAAATTATACGCATGGATATTAATATGATTTAAGAAAACTATAAATAAGTTGACATATATGTAGCACTATCATAGATTTTATATTCTAAAAATAACTTTATAGTATTTTTTTTTTTCACATGACTCTATATTGACAAAAGCAAAGTATGAGGATGATAGATTAAGGACTCCCCCAGAAGTAAGATTAACATGTCAGGACTATACTCTGATGCTCCTTTATATTGAAAGAAATTTATCACAACTATGAAGATGGCGACTTGCCCCAAAATTTTACTGTTTTTCTTTTATTAGGGGCACAGATTTTAGATCACAATATTGCGCATAGTCACGTAAAACAATAAAATTAGGTGTGATGCATATGCACGCCAGAATATATATATATATATATATATATATATATTCATCTTAAGTTTGCAGCTATTCATTAAACCAAACAGGCAGGCGCCTTGCTGGGCGAGCGTGTGCGTACCAGTGTCACCCACTCGAAGATATTTATCATCCACTTTTCTCTTCTTTTTTGTGTTTATTTCTCCACCCACATTATTTATTTATTTTATATATTCTCTATATTTTTTTCGATGAATATAAATTTCACACTGGCAACAAATAAACAAAAAAGGTTGATGTCCACAAACAATTATATACACGTGGTAGCTCCATGTCATAGTGGGTGGGATAGATGTTAAAGCTAAAATGCATAAACCTATGAACTTTGACGTAATTACATATCACTCTCCTTACCTTTAAATGTTTAAAATAAACTCTCTTAATCTTTAATTTTATTTTTCAAAGTCACCAATCATTAATTAACTTTGTTATATTATTAATAAAATTTAACATGTCAGATTAATGCAATACACATAACATATGACATGAAAAAAAAATATTTTTATTAATTTTTAACACAATTTCAGGAGGGGCAAAACTATAATTTTTATTTTTAACACACATAATTACATGACTATTTTAGTTGAGCAACTTTATTCTCATTATTCACTGTTAACATAATTTAAGAGAAAAATTATAATTTCAATATTCTTTATCAATTAAAACAAAATTTTATACTAAACAAATAAAAAAGAAAAAAAATTTAAAAGTTGTTATTGATAAGAATTATGTAAATAAAAATTTATCATCTAATACAGGAAAACTATGCATGATTGATAAAAAAAGCATAAATAAAACTAATAAAAAAGTAAATATTTAAAATTCTTTATCAATTAAAACAAAATTTTATACTAAAAAAATAAAAAAGAAAAAAAATTTAAAAGTTGTTTTTTATAAGAATTATGTAAATAAAAATTTATCATCTAATACAGGAAAACTATGCATGATTGATAAAAAAAAAGCATAAATAAAACTAATAAAAAAGTAAATATTTAAAAAATATTATAATTTTTATACATTTATTATTTTCTTACATAAAATGCTATGTAAGTTTCTATGTGGCTTTTCTTAATATGATATAAAAAACTTTATTAATAATATACAGAGCTAATTAATGGTATGGAACTTTGAAAAACAAAACTAAATGTTAGGGGAGTTAATTTAAAAAGTTTAAAAGTGAGGGAATCATATGAAACCACCTCAAAGTTCATGAAAGTTTTATGCATTTTAGCCAAAAATTAATACCTCATTAATTAACTTAATTTTTTTCATATAAAAGCAACTACAACAAATATAAATTTTTCCCCTTGAGATGAATGAAGGATAACATAGGGTAATATTATATTTTTTTATTATATATATTATTTTGCACAGTCAAGGGTGATTATAACTATTTTATTTTCTGTTATTATTTTATTCTTTGGTAGATCTTGATAGATCTTTTTTCTCTTATATAAATCTATCTCATATAGGAATTAATAAGACAAGTCATTGTTTTCACAAATTATATTATGGTATCAGATAATGTGAAATTTTCTGGTTTTTCCTATTAGGAAACGTTGATTCGACACTAACTTTTAAAGGATTTTAAGCTTTTCTTACCTCCTCAACAACGTTGCAGTGATTGATGAAATAAAAGGGAATATAAAATAAGGGTAGAATAGTGGTGGAGATGGCTAGGTTCTTTCAAGATTTTATATTTAGTAATAGTTTGTAAAAATCTGTCCCAACGAAACCATTAATTTGCAACTCATAAGAATTTGTCATTTTCTTTTCCTCCGTTTTGTCTATTATGCAAGTAACAAATATATTAATGAAATAAACTCTTACCATATCTTAATAATTCTGTCTCACATAATTCACCCTAATATTCTGATTACAACTATTTTGGGTAAAGAACTACAGATGGTGTCATCGTAAGCACCCTCGTTTCATCATCGGCTCCTGGAGACGACCTATAAGACATAACAATGATATATACTATACATAAATTGGTGTGTGTGTGTGTAAAGTTAATATATATATATATATATATATATTTTGGTCAAAAAGTAATGATTGTTGTCACCATTGAGGGTTGGATCTTGAGGAAGGAAACTAATCCCTTATAATGTAATCAACTAAGGTTGGAATTCTCATTGAGAGATGGACCCACATTTAACATTCGATTGTGCCTTGAATATGATTATTTTTAGTATGATGATACCTATGATAGAGATCTCTATCATCATTACGTGGGGGGTAGAAGACAGGCTTCTTGATAGAGATCGATTGTTCCATTTATCACGCGTTTGTAAATAGCAAATAGCAATTTGTTCGAACATCAACATCATGTTATAAATTTCAAGCATTGATCCTCCAGTCGGAGTTCACATTTCTTTGTAGTGATCTCTCCATCCTCTAATTGTCTTAATTTGTTAATTTGTGACTTTATAGTTTATGTATGCTAAGCATTATAAATAGCAATTCACATGACGATATAAAGCTAAGCTAAACAATAAGCTTTGCCTACTTTGCAAGCTGTAAACCAAAAATGTGTTCCTCAAGTATCACTTCTCAAAAAAGGCCCATAGCCAATTTTAGTCCCAATATTTGGGAGTATCATTTGTTTGCCTTTGCTCCTGCTCCTGTCTTGGTAATCACACTCTTTAACACCCTTTGACTTCTTCTACTTTCAATATTTTCTTCATGTTTTTAACCTATCAGTATGAGTGAAAGTTGAGATTAGTTTGAAGTTAGAGAGAATTAGAGTTGAAGGAAGATATATAAATTATAAATTTTTTAATTTAATATCAATGTCTGCTATAAATAAAAATTATTCTTGAAGTTATCCCTTTTATTCCTTTTGGGGTGAAGAAACCTCTCATTATATAATTTTCATGGTACAGAATGGAGAGTTAGAAATCCAACACTGACTACAACTTTTAAAGAACCAAGTTCTAAAGTTGATACTCACTCGAGTCAAGGATCTTATGGGGAAATTGAACTTGATTGACAATATTAAACATTTATGTGTGTCATATCATTTTGAAAGTGAGATTGAAGAGATATTGCAAGACATGCATGAAAACCCTCCTCCGTTTGAAGGAAAAGATCTTCAAAGCATTTCTCTTTGGTTTCGTTTGCTTAGGCAACAAGGTTATCATGCGCCATCCAGTAAGTTTAATTATGGTAATGTTGTTTGTATCTTTTGCAAGTTCTCATAAGCATGCTTTTTGGAACTTCTTGTTTCTAAAATAGAGACATATACACAGATGTATTTGATCATTTGAGAGATGAAAGTGGTGATTTTAAGAAGTTATTGATTGAAGATGTATTTAGAATGCTGAGCTTATATGAGGCTACACATTTTGGAATCCATGGAGAAGAAATTCTTGACAAAGCTAAAAGCTTTACTTCTCATCACTTGAAGTCAAGGTTGGGCTCCATGAGCCCTAACCTTGAACGAAAAGTAACTCATGCATTAAAATACCCTATTCGCAAAGGGGTACCTAGGTTGAAGTCTAGATATTACATTCCTATATACTTAGCAGAGGCTTTGAATTCTCAAAGTGATCCATTACTAGAATTAGCCATCCTTGACTTCAATGTTATACAGGCGCTACACAAGAAAGAACTAAACCATACCATTGAGTAAGCCAATTAACTTGCTTATGAATTTCATCCAAAAAGTTAGACATCTCACAGTAAAAGAATAATCTTGTATTTGCATTGCAAGTAATGGGAAAAGTTTTCAAAGAAAGTGCCATATACTACAGACTGAGTTGTAGAAGGCTACTTTTGGCCATTAAGTGTATATTTTGAGCCTCAATTTATAATTCGCAAGACAATTATGGTCAAATTAATGGCAATTATTTCCTCAGTTGATGATACATATGATGCATATGGCACAATTGAAGAACTTGAACTATTTACACAAGCAATTCATAGTTTAAATACTTCTAAATTGATATTGACTAATAATAAACAGCTCACACACATAATCACACTTGTTATTTTCTATATCTTCTTGATCTTCGAATATGCATACTTTGAAAATTAGTTTTTCTGCAATTTTTGTTATTATATTATAAAAATATAGTTTTTAAATTAATGCTTTTATCATTTATCAATAGTTGATAAAAGCTTATATTTTTACTTTAAATTGATTCTCAAATGGGATAGTAATCCCCTTGAGCACCTCCCACAATGCATGAAAGCAGTATCTCAAGCTGTGTTTGTTATTTAACAAAATGGAGCTATTGACCACTGAAGAAGGAAAATCTTGCTTTGTTCCATATGTTAAACAAGTAGTAGGGATATTTTTTTCAACATATATACATTACATTATGCAGATGTCTCTAAATTTAATTTGTAGGTTTGTCTTAACTAATGTCTTTTATTATACTCATATAGTTTCAACAACAAGGAGAAGCTTATTTGGTTGAAGCCAAGTGGTGTAACTAAGGTTACATCCCAACATATGAAGAGCACATAGAAAATAGAGTTTGGACATCATGTTATCCTTTGTTCATTTTGGCTTGCTTGCTTAGCCTCAGGAATTTAGCAACAAAAGATGTGCTTGATTAGATTTCCCAACTTCCCCAAATGGTAAGAGCATCATCAATCATTGATAGAGTAATAAATGACATGGGTTCTCATAAGGTATGATATTAATATTTGAAATTTTGGATAACATGACATTATGAACAAATTCCTAAGTTTTTTCCAAGCAATAAGTGTTTGATCTTTGGTTTGGCAGTTCGAGAAAAAAAGATTGCATGTTACATCTATAGTTAAACGTTTGATGAATCAACATGGGATTTCAGAGCTACAAGCCTATGAATTACTACAAAAAGAAATAAGAGATGCATGGAAAGATGATATGAGGAATACTTGAAGGCAAAGTTTGTTCCAAAGGTTGTGCTTCAATGTGTTAGGAATTTCACAAGCATTCAAGAGATGGTGTATGAAAACTTTTCAGACAAATATATACATGTAGAACTGTTAAAAGATCGTATTGCAACAAAAATCATGGATCCCATTGGAACTTAACAACCTAAGTTAATGCTTTTGACACATGATTGCAAATTGTAGGGTCTATGCAATGGATCACCAAGTGAAATAGTTTGTGTGGTGCATTTATCATAATACAGGTGTGAACCATACATATTGATGTTGTTTTAGATTGCCTCCTACCTTTTACTTGCTTGGATGGTATAATAATAGTTATGCTTGTGTATGCATAATTTAAAGTAGAAGTTGTAGCAATCATGCTTAATAGCATATGTGAGGCATTTTGTTTGATAATAAACTATTGGTTATGGTACTAGTGTGGCCGAAAAGGACCAAACCTTGTTATGTCTTGTGATATTGACAACATAAATTTGTTGAAAGTTTGACAAAAATTTTCCTAAAAATTGGACTCCCAGAAATATTACATTAACAAAAGATGACAACAATCCCAAAAAAAAAAAAAAAGCTCTATTCCTTACCAACAAATATACCGTCCCATTAGAGAAGGTAAAGACCCTACCTATAGCTTATGTAGAGCACCTAACTTAACTTATAAAATATAATACATAAATTTAAACTTTACAAGAAGCGAAGATTAATTGAAACAATGCTTGCCACGAATAACAAGCATGAATACCAAGCTCATGAATAACAAGCATGAATACGACACTCACGAATACCAAGCTAATTAGGATATGGTGTGCCAAAAGCTAACAAAACTGTCATTAACAACCAGTATTTTGAAATCAATCTATCACACCCCAAAATATGGAAGTGAATGGCACATGATGTGCACTTAAACACACATCCTTTAAGACCTCGATTAAGGAAAATTCTGAATTAATGCATATGACTTACTGTTAGCCTGATTATATACATTAATTTTTTATTTTTTAGATAATCAAAATATCAAAAAAAAAATTTAATTTCGACAGCACCTCGCCTGTTAGTAAGATTTCCTGAAATCTCTACAATAAAAATTTTACAATTTATACCTAACAATACAAGGCTCTACTCCACAGCAATAGATAGACAATATAACAAAAAGATTTAGGACCCTAACTATAATCTATGTGGAGCACCTAATCATATATTTTTTATATAATTCATAAATTTATATTTACATCAATAGGAAATATTTACAAAACAGATCTCTACCAAGCTCAGCAAAAATTCCTTATTGAAAAGCAGGACGTACATTGTCAGCTACGCTATTTGAGGCCAAAATAACTTTTCAGTGAATAATGTCCTAACCACAATATTTTGTAAAATCACAATGAATAAAATACAATAAGTATATAAATTACATGAGAAAGCAACTCACTATAAGAAAATCGGTTAACTTAGAATAAAATATCTATATAACTTCAATAACAAAAACATTTAAATCAATAATGATAAAATAACTTTAACATTTGATCTTGACAAATCAAAATAATTAAATAATAAATAATAATAACAATATTTACCAATTGAAAACCATTAAATATGAAATCACCAACTAAAAATTCATTTTTTCTACGGATTTATCAGAACAATTCACAAATGCGGACGCATAGTCTACAAAGGTAAATAATCAAATGTGGCTTATGCCACGAAACAAACGTAGGCACACAGTCTACGAGAGTAATACTAACCAAATGCGACTCGAAGCCACAAAACAAATTACAAAACCCATGAATAACAAACGTAAGTACGATACTCACGAAAGTCGAACTAGCTAGTCGTAACCATGGCGCGCCAAGGGCTAAATGAAACTGCTGTTAGCAACCAGTGTTCTGTATAAAATTCCCTCTAAATTCATTTTCAAACATGCGAGAAAATAATCATTATTAAATAAAATTTTTATTTTCAATGTCGAACTCACATGAACCGTTTTCTGTATCAATCTAATATTTGATAAAATAAAAATCTCATAATCAAAATCCAAACTTGTTTTAATTGATCAAATAACATTTCAAATCTGGTAAAAATAATTTCTCAAAGTAAAGTAATTTTAACCAATAAATATCCAATAATCACATTATTGCTATTAAAATGATTTGCAGAAAAACGTAATATTTTAGTAGAGGAGATTTTTACTGAAAAAATCAATTGGAACACTATCCACTTACCTGAAATGTTCCCAAATTCCAAAGGTTTTTGCCTTTTAACCCCTATCAAGACCCTTTTTTTTTTCACATCCTATAAGAATATGAATGATTGAAACTTTAATTAATTCCCTATAATTTATAAAAACTTCTTTCCACTTCTAACACAATTCCAATCAACTACAACCATTCAAAATTCCAAATACCAAAATTCCTCTCATTTATACCTATAATTTCTTTAATATTGCTCAAGCCAAACTAATCTATTTACTTAAAATATGATTATCTTTTAAGCGTGCCTCAATTACCTCTGGTGTATTACTTCCAATTATTCAATTAAAACTTTCTAACCTTAAATCTCTTCTTTAGTAATTTATCAATAACTATACCATTTCTAAGAATTCAACTTACATATTTGCTTCATAATCAAATTCCTTTGCAAGGTTCAAGTTCATAGATCAATAACATTCAAACTAGACAAACTTCTCTTAAGAATCAATAAAATCTCAGAAAATACATATTCAAGTAATCTTCTCCTAACAAGTATTTTATCGAACAATTATCATGCATTAATTCTCAAACTACTACCAAGCCTCTTCCCTTTTCATCTCATCTCCCACAAATTACAATATTGATATTGAAATTAATCAACCAAACCCTATTCCAATCCTTTAACAGAAAAAAAAAAATCAGTTACTCTTTAAAGAAAAATTAAATCTAATTCCTCCTGTTTTTTTTTTTTTTTTTCTAGTTCTGGCATGAGTGGATTTATCTACTGAAAATCAGATTCAAAAACTCAAGCTGTGGATCAAATGCATTTGTCCCCTCATAACTCGCACAGCAGCAATGGAAACAATAAAAAAATCACAATCAATCATATAGCATACAAACAACAGTGAAGAAGTGAAGGTTTGGAATCTCCCCACCTTATATTAAGCATGGCAGAGCAGGAAAAGGGGAAGGACAAATCTATCGTGTTGAACAGAGAAAGAAGAAAGGAACCTTGTTCGTTGAATCACAGTAGCTCAGATAGAAGAGAACTATTTCCGGTAGCCAGAATCACGGAAGAAGAAGAAAGAATAATGGCACACATGAACATTGAACAGAGACAACCAAGGGAAGAAAACTCATAGTAGAACTTCACAACAATGACGGATGGAGCTGTCGCACCTGTCGACGACAGCAAGCTGACTAGCAGAAAAGAAAGAAGAAGAACTGATAACAACCAACTCAAGCGCATGTGCAGGAGTTGAACTAAATGACGGCGGGAAGAGGAGAACCTCGCGGCAGCAGTAATGGATGATGCTCTCTAGCACACTCACGCCAGCAATGTTGAAGACTGAAGAGGTATGATAGAGAACACCGGTGGAATCCAAGAAGAGCTGAGGCCCAAGGTTCTGGATTCTCAAATCTCTCTCCTCTCATCTCCCATAAAATGCAGAAATTAGATGGGGGAAAGAAATAAATCTGATAGGCCAAGGACCTTATGGTAATTTTATAAAAGTTGAAAAGTCAAAAGAAAAAAAACATCCTTCTCTTGTCCTCGTAGGAATCGACCCTTGCACCATAGTTTTAATCTCAAAAATACTTACCACAACACCACCAGCTTGTTTTGATAATTTTGCCCCAAAAATATAAAAGTATATTTAACTTACATTATTGCAAATTTTAGATCAAATATTATTTTATTTTTTTTTCTGCGTTATTACATAATCCCTCAATCTAAACCAAACATGCATGAGTCTAAAAATAAAATCAATACTTTCATCCATTCACATCATAATAATGATAAAACGATTTCAAATAATTTTTCATGCATGAATTAAAATGATAAATCATTTTTCAAACCATAAAGTCAAACAATATCAAGATAATAAGTTCTTACGGATACTTACTTGAAAAATAACTTCAACTCTTCTGTGAAATTTAATATAATGGACATATTTCAAACATGATAATCATTAATAAAGTTAAAATTATAACATTATACTCATATATATATATATATATATATTTATAATTCTACTTATTCAATATTTATAAGAAAAAGAATTTATTAACAAGCCTTTTAAAATACTATTCACTTACCTGATGGATTCTCAAAGATGTATAAATATTCTATTAATTCATTTTAAAATTCAATTTGTCAAGCTCAACCCAAGATAGATTGTATACTACAAACATTGCATTCAATTCAAAAATAATTGCACAACAAACTTCCCAAAAGACTGGAATTTCACCCAATACTACAATATGAATTAACATTCAAGCATGCTAGGAGTCAAGAGATGGTCATCAGAACCCATAGGGTTCAAGGGCACTCCACAGTTCCACTGCACTACTCTGATAAATTTAACATTACATGTTTAATTACTATTTAATCTTTGCAAAAATAACAAATTTTAGTTTCATGTCAACAAATACCAGCATCTGCCTGTGGCTACTTTTGGTTAGAATGTAAGATGTCACTATTTGAGTTGAAAAGCTTTCTTAGAAACAAATCAACGATGATTATATATCTGACATGGCATTCTGCATATTATTCAATAATGATTGCAGGATAAGAACATCTTGGGGAAAAATCAATACATCTATGATACCATATAAATTTATAAACAGAGGGAAATAAGTTAATGATGTAAGATATTATACATTAAAAGCACCAAGCACGTGCTACCTACAATATGAATGATGAACTCTGGTCAGGCCTGAGGCAGAGTATATGACGGCATGCTATAAAGATTGCTTCATTACAAATCACCAATAGTATTGTATATCCCATGGTTTTTCTTAAAAAAGTCATTAAAAGATGACTTTAGTACAAAACGCATGCTTTAAGTTCAATAATTTCCATTTTTGTATCCACCACCTGTAAAAATACATTGGGAAACAAAGCAATAAAACATCACAACTTTTGAAAAAAATGACAAGGAGCTAAGTATATTCCCTATCAGGTAATTCAATTGACAATTCCAAATCACAAACTAGATACGCAGCCCCAAAGATATCACAGTTCCCAATTCCTCACATTGCAAAAGCTAAATAAATGAATGGAGCCCATGTAAAAAGTCCATCAAATAAACTAGTTGATTTTAGACCAAAAAAAAAATTGTAGGCCTTGTTAGGTACATAGTACTTCAAGATCAATTCTATACCATCCCATTTACTAACACCAAGCCAGTATCATCACTAAGAGTGTTCACAGACTCCGTTTGGTTTGGTTTTGGTCAAAAACTAAACCAAACCGAACCAATCCGTTTACTCATGATTGGAACTTGAACGGTTTCGTGGAAGTCAATTTGGTTCGGTTTTATTTTCAGTTTGGTTTGGTTTGGTTAAGGTCTAAATCAAGTTTCGATGCATTTATTTAATTTTTTTTCCTTTTTTTTTCCATCTTCATGATGGTGCTATGTTCATATCATCTTGGATTTCCTTTGAATTGATTTAGGAACCACAAGCAAATAAAATAGATAGTTTAGTCAATTTAAAATAAGAAATTAATTCCATAATTTATATCCCTATTTTTTTTTTTGGGTAGAATTTGTATCCCTATTCAAACTCTTCATTTTCATTCCATCCATCTAATTTGAGTTGGGCTAATAGGTTTATTTATTGGGTTGGGAGTAGGAACGTTGGGTTTATTTCTAAAAACAAAAACACTATTAGATTGGATTCAGTGTTGTGATTAAATAGATATTTTATTAATAAATACTCTTTTTTTAATCAAGCTTGGTTCAAGTTCGGTTTGGCTTCTGAAGTTCAAAACCGGAACACAAACCGAACCAATCAATTTGTATGTCATAAAAACCGAAGCATACTTGATTGATGGTCAATTTTGATCGGTTCCTTTTGATTTAGTCCTTTCAGTTTGGGTCGGTTTTGAATACCCTTAATTGACAACTAACATCTGATCTTATGATTTCAAAAAGGAAAAACCTTTCATAAAATATATTAACTTATGGCCCATTTGAAGAAATGTGGATTGCAGAGACTGATGACCTTTTTGTGGGATTGTTCTGACTGGAGAAGAAAGGGAAATAATGGAGAGGGTTGGGAGGAACGCCAGAATTCCCAAGGTCCAAAATAGTCTCTTCAGTTATAATCAGACTGTACTATTTGAATAGATTGGATGTGCTGTGCTATTGGTTTACTAAGGGTGATCTATTGCAAATGCGCTCATAAGACATAAGATAAATGTTCAGTACTGCCATTTCTGTTGGTTCTTATGTTTTATCCTCCTTATTCTTGATCTCTTCCTACCCTTACTTTTCAAGTGTAAGTTTTATTATCACCAAACAATATTGGGAAGAGGGAGACATTAAGCTCAAAACATATTAAAAAGATAATCACATGCGAACAGGATGCATGGACTTCCATGATATAAGCACATGGAGAATCTCAATCCAAGACCAAAAAGAAAATTTCATGTAAATATGATCAAGTTTAAACAAGGGAAAAATGTACACGAATAACTGCAGTAAGACTCAAGCAGCTTAACAATTCAAAAATTTGATACTATTGATTCACAAAACAATATATTGCATATGAAGATAATGAATATGATTGCACACTTTTCTTTCAATTCTGGGTCATGCATTCTAGGACAAGGACCTAAAGAAAATTAACCAAAAAGAGAGCCTATCAAAACTTGGAAATAATGAATTGGCTTACTCGAGTCAACAAGAATTGAAGTCGGACATTCAAATTCCTGCAACGTGCTTAGCATCAGTTAGCATGCCAAAATGAGGACTTTGAATTTTTTTTTTTTTTAACAACTGATGGTGAGGTCTGATGCATTAAACAAGCTACTTTTTATAGTTGCATACTATTTATTTATTTATTCATCTTAACAACTTCTTAAAGACTCCTGGGCATTCAAATAGATCAACTGATTAGCTTCCTACCCAATCATTGGTACAACAATTACACTCAAATGCTCAAGTCAATAAAAATTCCCCCTTACACATTTCATCAAACAACTTGTATGCATTCAAAAATTTAAATCATAAAATAGACATCTCAACTCAAACAAGGTTTACACATAAAGGTTTCTCCATAGCCATAGTTAATTACACAATTAAAATACAATCCCCTCTCAGGCCTTTTATCAAAGGCTTAGCGTGCATCATCTCCAAGCCACTCAATATAACTTTTTAACACTCAAATGTCTTCCCCAACAATTCAACTAGTTACCCAATAACTCCATAATCGTTAAATTTCTTTGCAATACTCAAGTTAATTCACAACTAAATAGTAACAAAAACAAATATGCTTCACATAAGAATTAATGAAATTTCGGGAAAAAAAATATAATCAACAAAAATCCTTCTAACAAACGTTTTATCAAACACCTCACAAGCATTAATCTTCAATTTTAATTTTAAGCTTGCTCAAGTTCCTCCCTCTCACACATTCACATATATAACAGCTGAACAGGGAAAAGGGAATCAAAATTTTCAGCCACCCAACACATGTAGACAGATCCAGCGTGAGAATAGAAGAGAAATTTGAAGCACCTGACCTGAAATCAACAACACCATCAACCCAGAACAAAACGGAAGAAAATGCTGTCCACGGCTGACAACGTGAAGGAGTGGAAGGGAAGGAAAATCACGAGCTTTGCCTCTATAAGCGACGACAACCGCACCATAATTACCGGTGGCTAACGAAACGGACAAAGGAGAAGGAAGAAAGGAAGAAGTCGAGCTCTCTCCATCAATCATACCGGTACAGCACGATGAAAACAGGGGAGACAGAGAACCAGGGATGCTGAACGAGGAAGAAGAACTTGCGGGCCGGAGTACTCACGGTGGCCGGCGTCGGACGAGGATGAAGAAAGAAGTGCAATGGAGAAACAAGAATGCTTCTGGATCCACTCACCTATCACTCTCTTTCTCCAGGTTGGTGTTGCTGATCGCACAAGAACAATGAAGGGATTGGAAAAATATCATGTAGTCTTTCCTTTTGTAGGGGCATCAAGGTAATTTTACAGAGGCCATAACAAAAATGAAGATGTTTTTTCCAGGCATTAGTCAAATTCAATTCTAGAATCTTATAAAAGGTTACGAAGTTTCCACTAGCCGCTGGGCTATTAATTCCTTTTGTTATAATATCCAAAATATATAAAAATATGAAAAAATTTTAATAAAGATTCTTTAATTATACTTATTTAAATTTAAAATTTTTAAATTTATAAAATTTCACTGTAATTTAAGAATATTGATTTGATGGTGAGTTTATGAAGAAAATGACAAAATTACTATTCATTTAAATTAATATTAGAATTGTCCTATTTAACTTATTGGTTGCCGTATTTAAATTTGTTCGTTTGTTTATGGAATGTTTTTAATTACCTAATTTTACTTGTTTATTTTTTTAAAATAAAATTAAGTGAAAGTTTAACAATAAACAAGTGAGGTAAGAAAATAGCAACAGTCCATAAGTAAATGAAAAATATATAGTATAGAAATAAACGAGTTGTATTACTATTTAAATACCTAAAATAAAAATAAATTAAGTAGTATAATTAATAACATTTCGTAAGTAAATTAATAAATAAATTAGGATAATAAATAAGTTAGGTAAAGAAGTTCTGATATTAATTTAAATAAAAGGTAATTTTATTATTTATTTTAAAATTTAATATCATTGTAGTGTATTTTAAAAATTTAGAGGTTTTGAATTTCAATAAATGTGGTCAAGAGGTCAAAATATTTTATCAAAAAATTTATTATTTTTATGATATAATATTTAAAAAAAATTCTAGAGTATTACAAGTTTTCAAATTGCACTACATCTTTATCCTAATTGAATAATTTAAAAATATATAAAAATAACAATAAATACTATTTTTTAATCACAAATCATGGATAATAAATCACAAAGAAATTTGAGTGGAAGAGAATAATTAAGATGTAAAGAACTCCCTAATAAGGAGCTCTTGAGCTGTTCGAATGATTGATTAGATGCCTCCCTTCTTCATAAAGAAGACTATTTATAATTAAAGTCAAGATTCCTTCTCACATCCCTCCTCATTCTAACACACACACACACACACACGCTCTGATGCACAAATACTGATATATGTACTTATCTGATGCCTCGGTATCTTTATTTTTAAAATTGTAGGATACCATATGTTTTTTATACGTGCATATATATATATATATAATATCATAAAAATATTAAAAATATAATTTTAATTTAAAAATATCCAAACTAGCATACATTTATAATGCTTTATAGTAATATCAAGCAAAACATAATTATTAATTGTAAGTTTATTCTATATATATCTAATTACATACCGCTTAGTCAATATTAATAGATATAATATTAATATCTTCTTCTTGACCATCATTTTAAAAAGGAATAGCTTCTATATTTGGTTTATCAAAAAATAAGTTTGCTACTCCTAAATTTATTAGCACCATCAAGATTATTTCATTCATCCTTGCTTATGTCCCAAAAAGATATTAGTAATAAAAAATTTAATATCACAATTTTTTAATAAAAATTAATTTCTTAAAAATTTTCTTAAAATATCAACTTTGAAGTATTAACTATCTAACTCACAATCAATAAATATTGGATACATATTAAAAATTAAAATTTTTTAAATTAAAAAATAATATCTTGATACTTTGCGGATACATATCGAAGAAGTATTGACAAATATTGGTATCGAATACGACATCAATACAGATACGTGAGGCAATTTAAAGTATCAGAGCTTCACAATGTTACACATTGACATATATAAGCTCCATGGTCACCCTCCTTCTTCAATATATATATATATATATATATTCTTTTTCTGCTTCTTTCTTTTCCATTTATTATTTTTCCTACAAAATATAAAAAAAAAACAATATAAGTAGATTTTATAGCAAAATTTTTTCTTATTCTATAATAGTGATAAGGGGAAAATATATAAATGTTAATTAAATAAGGGGGAAATATTAATAAATTTAATTAAATATAAACTTAAATCTATATCTATTTAATTATAAAATATGCACTTATCAGATACCTAATATAAATATGAACTGTGTTTTAATTTGCCCACACTGATATGTTAATTTTAAACCCGTTGATCAAAAGAGGAGTGATCAAGATAAGTGGAAGAAAGAGGAAGAGAAAGATAACAATTCCCCAGGTCAAAGTGAGAGGTTGGAGTAGCAGAGTTTGTTTAAGGGAATAGGAAGTATAGTTGAATCTAAAATTTTAGATTTAAGATATTAGGAGAAGTGAAGTTGACAATAAAATCATTAAAGGGATTGAGATTTTAAAATAATTTAATATTATGAGTGGTTATTTTTATTGATTTTTTTTATTTCAAACCATGTAATTCTTATATTTTTGGTGGAATCATTTTATTTTATTCTCTAATTTTTTCTATATTTTTACTAAATCCATTTATATAGTTTTAAATAATTTTAATCTTTATATCTTCAATTTGTTGTTTAATTTTAATAGCAAATCAAGTTGGTTTACGTAGTAGAAGTCTCATCATTATTTGAATAAGTGGTTAAGAATTGAATTTCAAGTTTTGCACACCAAGAAAAGTTAGTTTATATGGTTCTATCCACTTACCGAATACATGGGACAAATTAAATTTTGCTATTGGTGAAGTATATATATCATTCGTGTCACACAAAAACAAAATCTACCCCCACTAACCCCGGGACCTAGGTTTGCCACTGCGCAATCATACATGTCACAACTAATAATAAAGATGACATAAAGTACTGTCCCAAAAAGGATTTGGTTCTGAATCTCAATCAAGTGTCAATTTCACACTAATTTGACCAGAACATATAATCACCAAAAAAAATAAAAGCAAATTTAAACTAACTACACTAGAGGTTAGATGCATTGTTAGTAGTGATTCTGTGGAATTAGAGACAATATATGGATATTACTGCTAAAATTACTTTCATACACTAGTAAGGGAAATCCCATTTGAGGTTGGTTATTTTAGTCTATATATGAACCTAGTGTCTGAAAATTTTTAAAATATTCATTATGAGCTCTCAATTGTTCCTCTCGAGCTTGATATTGAGTTTCAATTGTTCCCTAGCCTCCATTGTAGTCGCAAACTTTGGCCAAGCTTGACCGGTAATGAAACCATTGTGAGGGGGATGCTATTTTTTTTTCCTTTAAAAAAATATAAACACTAGAATATTAAAAATTAAAGGGTTGTCACATAAGATTAAAATAATGTGATTTGGTGTATTTTTTATTAGAGATAGCATTGACTTGGTGCAGTAGGTGCACCTTAGAATTTCTCCTATTGAAGTTTATTTTATCTGGTGGATTTGACAAACTTTACTCACTTATTTGATCTATATATATGTGTGTGTATATATATATTGGTCAATCATCATATATGTGTGTTTGTGTGTGTAAAAGCGTATTTAAGCCATTTATCATAAAAACAAGCTCAATCAATAGTATTAAGAAAAAAAATTTATGTACTTAACAATAAATCAAGACATATAGATCTTTTATAAAATTATTTATTCCAAAACAAATTATTATTATTTATATTATTAATACATTAAAATTCATTTATTTTGATTTGATTGGATAAAAGTATATGTTTGAGGTGCATTTTTGCATGGGTATAAAGGAACATGTCCTCAAACGATAAGAAATACTCAACTTTTAAATCAAATGGTGAATTTCTAGAATTCTTTATCACAACTTCACTAAATGCAAGTGCTTAAAAATAATTTGTGTTAATAAATTTTAAATTAAAAAGACCATTTTACCCTTATTGCTAAATTGTGATTTCTTATTCAATTATCGTGATTCTTGGAATAAAAGTTGTGAATGTGGTTTGTTATTTTGAAAACTTGTTTTTCAATAATAAAAATTACATTTGACAAGTTGTGATTTCTTATTCAAGTTTTGCGATTCACAGAATAGAAGTTATTATTTTTTAAGCAAAACTTGTGATTGAGGCTTATTTTTCAATAACAAAAATTACACCTGAAAAGTTATAATTTCTTGTTTAACTCTTACGATTCACAGAATAAAAATTATTATCCCTTGAATCAAAATTGTGATTATGGCTTGTTCTTTTTAGCAAAGGTAAAATGATCTTTTCAATTTAAAAATTATTAACACAGAGTTCCTAGGAGACTTGAATAGAATTATGACATTTTGAGAGACTAGATTACCATGTATATAATCTGGGAGATTTTATTATCATTTTCTCTAGTTTTAAATATCATAAAGAATAAACCAAAATAAAATTAAAAAAAGGTAATTTATAACTTAAAATTATGAAATATTTTTAAGTAAATAGTAAATGATAAATGCTACTAGAAAATAAATAAAATATTTATTTTTGGAATATAAAAAACCTATTTTCTAAGAAAATATTATCTTGTATTTTAAAAAGAAATTATAAAAATATATTAGAAATATATAAAAAGATTAATATCACAATATCTGACAAAATTTATTTGTTTTTTTAAAAAATCCTAAAAATGTTGGCTTTGAAATATTGACTCGGAGCTTGAAAAGCATCAGACACATGTTAAAATAAACAATTATTAAAACATAATATTTTGATAATTTTTATACACATATCCAAGAAATATTGATGAGTATTGATATAATACGATATTGGCACGGATACATCAAACCGGCCAGTACATGAATGTCAAAGCCTCTGATATTTGTTTTGCAGCTTCTTAAATACTGCTATCTATTCTATTATCATAGAGTGAAAATCGTGATTTCAATAGGCTTGTACTTAAAAAAAAAAAAAAGTTGCACGAACAACAACACAATTCCTAGAAAAAAAAAATACACAATAAAACTCTGGGATTATAGCATCATGAATCGTACTTTAATAGGTTTAGTAGTCGTGGAAAACGTTTTCTTAAACAAAAAACTGTTGAATACTTTGTTTTGATGATATGAAAGTAAAAAATCACATCAGTGACTTAGTACTACTAACTGTTACCAACTAATAAAAAAAGGTAGTAAAAACCCAAACGAAACTATATAAAATCAAATTGTACAGCATATTATGAAAGATTAAAATGGTAATTTCACTAGTTATATCTTCGTAAGTTTATATATTATAAGAAAAACTGACAATAACACAGCTCTTAAACCAGTATTTACTATTCTCTTCATTTAAAACACAGCTCCTAAATTTGTTTTTATTTAGACATGTGTTTTATTTTATATTTCTCTTGGTTTTTAATGTTACAAACCAGTTTGAACAAGAGAGTTTGCATATACATATCGTGGTAAAACATTTTGGAGAAACAAGTTTTAAGCTCACACACACATTTATGTTTTTTTTTTTTGGCCAATGAGTAGTTCTATTCAAAACGAAAAGATTCAGGAGTAATACAAACTGCCAAAAAAGCAAGACAGAGCAACTAAAAGCAAAAAACAAAAGGAAAGCCAAAATAGATCAGAAAACAAAGCAGAAAACCGATAACATTAACAATAGCAGAAAGAAAACCAAACCAGCCAACTCCATCTGGATCCTATCGTGCTCGTCTTGTGCAAAATCCAGATTAGAACTCACGGCATCCTCCGCTAGCAAACAAGACATTTCTATTGATAATTGATAGTTTGTTTTTTCAAATAATTAAACACAAAACAAAGAAAAGAAAATGAAAACAATTTCTAAAATATTTCTATTTTCTTATTTAACAAAAACAAAATAATTATGAGAATTATTTAAATAAAAAAATAATCCAAATGAATTTATTTATTTTTTTTATTTTTGAAAAGCTGAAAATATTTTTTAAAAACAGAAATCAAATATGTCCGGAATTTCTGCTCTCTGTTTTTCTTTTAGAATTTTAATTAAATGGTTGTATTGTATAAATCAAATGATGGCTTTCTTATTTTTACGTGAATAGCTAGTTGGTGCCCTTGAAGACTCTAAATAAAATGATCTATTTGAAATTATAGTTTTCAAACTTAATGGTATAATTGTCATGGAATTTAATGTGCATAGACTGAAGTAATTTTTATAATTTGTCGAAATGCCAAATTGCAAATATGGCATACTTAAATTTCTAAATAGGAGTCGTGGTCTCCAAATTGGACGTGGTGGGATTGCGCTTTGCATCCCTTCTAGAGAATCATGAGGAATTTTCTAACACTCACAATTTGAAAGATCACAATGCGGACCCACCAACCATGGATTCCTAAGGCATAGACTCTAATTCAAAGTTGATTGAGCAGCTCACCAACACCAAAAATATTCTGCCACGGACATTGATGCAGAAACAGAACTTCTCACTCAGGTGGTTACTGCAAGCTGGGTAGAACTGTCGTTCGCCCAAGCTTTTGAATGTACGTGGAAATTACAAAAAGAGTCCAATAAATATCATAAAAAAAATTTATGATATCTATGAAACAGAGTATCAATGTTAAGAAGAACCCAATAGAATATATAGATACACACACGTACACACACTTCTAGGGAGGTAAACCAGAGTAGCTTTCTCTAACAATATAATTAGAGCATGTCAGGTTAAATCCATAAGACAAAGTATCAATGCTAGATGAATACTGTTTGCTCATATATATATATATATACACCATGAAAGCAAAATAAATTATACTATTTTTGACAACAAAATGCTGGTAAAAAACTAGAATTTGTGTGTATAATTGCTTTCAAAATCAAGTAAATTAAGGTATTATTTTCTTTTTATAATTTGTTCACAAGAAAATTTAAGAATTGATTGATTCCATTATACAATAGAAATATAAAAGTAAATTGTAATTTTGTGTAATCTATATATATAAGTTTGATATTTTATGTACATTTTCTTTCAAGAACTAATTCAATAGCTTCGATGTGACGGCAATTTGTGGTTTTGTGAATGCTGATAAGTAGCTAAGCTCTTTGTTTTAAGATTATTTTGAATCCTTGTATAGATTAGCACTAAGTTTCTCCTCTATTTTTGGTGATTAGTGTGTGTGTGTTTATTTTACTCTTTTCTTAATGCTTCTAAGTATTTAGCCACTATTTAAATGTTGGGTTCACTTGATTGATATTTAAGAGGGCTGGGTTGAGTGTAGAACTTGAATAAAATAGTGCAAGAACTTAAATTTTGCATGTTGAATGGATGATTTTGTTAGTAAGATAAAGATATACTTACTGACTTTGCATAACCACATTAGGGTTGGAGCTTAAAATTAAGTTTTATTAATTATAACAAGAGATTGAGCAATTAATTTAGTCAAATACTTGTTTATGACTTGAGAGAGCTAATTCAAGTAATTTTAGAACCCTAAGTTACATTTATATTCATTAAAAGCATTTAGGAAAAGAGGTAATTTTAGTGTTATGAAATACAAGGGGGATAAATAATCTCAGGTTTCAATTTGTGCTTGAAGTTTGTGAATTAATTATTTTTTTAATTTTCTAATGTTAGTTTAGTTTGTAAAATCAACTTCACCTAATTATGTTTTACTCAATTTAATTGAATTATTTAGTTTTTTGCTTGATCATTATTTTTAAACAAATCTCCTTGGGAATGATACTCGTGACTCACACTTTATTACTTATCATGGCCCGTGTACTTGAGAGCGCAACAACAACAATTTTATGTTGAAATTGGTGGTAGGCATGGACTTAGCAAATAATCTAAATCTGATTAAGAAGCTCATCAACAGCCAAAGTATTCTGTTCCACTGCCTTTGATGCTGATCCAAAAGTTAGTTACTCCTGAATTCTGATAGATCGGTAGATAAAAATTGCCTCTTCATGTTCTTTTGATGTTGAAATTATAACTTGTATATGTTTAAGTTTGTGTGTGAGCATTGTCCTTTGTATATGTTTAAGTTGCGCGACGCTAAAGAAAAATTTAAAGTAATATGTTTGAGTAATAATACTCGCAAACCTCTCCTAATTTAACACTGGAAATTAAGGAAAATTTGAATGTTACGTCCAGCTGCCAATAATCAATCCTACACGATTCAATTGAAGGTTTAGTCCGGATTTCCCAATCCTGGATTTCCTATTCCTAGGTAACTTTAGGATAAGGAAAAATAACAATCAGAGACCCCATAAGAATATTAATGACAATTACTAATCTTGAATTATTAAAATTTCAATAATAGATCATGATCTTTACTTGCAATAAATTATTTTCTATTGATTATTTTGAGATTCAAAACAAACTTTTGTAAATCCCTAACTAACGCTACAAAGATTCTCATGTATCTTTTGTTGATTTCTTAAGCAATAGCAAATAAACACAAATGATTGGCTTTGATTTACAACTAACTCACAAATTCTTAATTGATGTTATGAATAATCGCAAGTATATTTTATAATTTTTTCAAGCAATTTATCTATATATTGACAACAAAAAAATTAAAATTTACAATCAATTTTCGTAAATTCACAGTTGACATTACAAATAATTTGAAATGTATTTTGTTGATTTTTCAATTGACTATTTACATTTTTTTAATTGCAGGTAAAGACAATGGTCTATCATTGGATTTTAATAATTCAGGGTTTGTAATTGATATTAATATTTTTATGGGATCCCTAATTAAACACAATTAAATCAATAAACATAACATTAATAGAAAGAAAGTAAAATGTTTCACGTACATAAATTGAACATTCCTATGAACAAAAAATGAGGGTTGAATCTAATGGAAGATATGCTAGTCTCTCATGTGATGAATCAAGATTTGAATCTACATTGGAAAAGGTGCCCTCATTTAGTACCTTACAATGCCTCAAATAAGATTGCCTCCAATAAAAGAATATTTATGGATAACCAAAAAAAAAAAAAAAAAGCCAACCAAACATGCCATAAATTATATAGAAGGAAGAGAAAGGAATGAGGCAACTATTAACTAGTGCCGAGTTTCAGTTCGTGCCACACTGATCTTCTGCATCCCCAAGCCTTAATCATCCTCCATTTGAGCCTGCAAGCCAACCTCAAAGTCCAGAATGAGTAAAAATGAACAAAACCCTCAAATAATATAGAAGAAGCACTCAAAAATCATGTGTAAGTGAAGCTGTTCATTTTGATGATTCTGGTGATAGATCAATGCACTGGTGTAGAAGCACCATGACCAGTTAACATTCCTTTAGTCCTTCCAAATTCACTTTCTTCAATATCATTTCCTGAAAATTCCAAATAAAAATAATTAGTGAAGGAGGCCTCATTTACAGTTAATTCGATTTGTTTCCTCAATTTTTTACAATATTAGACAATCATTCACATAAAAGCTATGAAGTCAATTCTTTAAGAAAAACTCCTTAAAACATAACCAAATCTTGATTATGACTCCCAAATTGCCCCTTATATTTCAAAGGTTTAAAAACTGAATCAACTATTAAACTAAATAAGACACTAGTTAATCGGTTAGTTGTCAGGTCATAGCCAAACTGGTTATAATTAATTTAACATATTTTTAATTTTAGATGTTAAATTTCACTTTAGAAATAAAATTTAAAAAATATTACAAGGTTCATGGATAAACTAAATTGAAAAACAAAAGAGTGGAAGATAATCTTTTCTTTAATCTAATAAAGAGCCTTAATTAAGATTGCATAACAAGGAATGTATCCCCGTTTCCAGGGCACATGGTTCTTTATATAGATTTTCCAGATGTCCAATAATACATACCCACACACTGCATACATTTACTATTCAACGTACTAAAGGTTCTCTGCCTTGGAAATGTATTGTCACTGCCATAAATCAAAGGGAGAAGACAGAGAGGTCCCCTTAGTTCAACTTAGATTCCAAGTCCCAAATTCTAGGAATTTGCAAGTTTAGCTCTCAATTTTGCAACTTCATTATGATGAATTTGCAACTTATTTTTTCTTATTAAAATTTGGAATATAAGTTATAAATTCATCACAATAAAATTGCAAAATTACGAGCTAAACTTACAATTTACGGGGTATGAAACTTGGAATTTAAATTGAATTAATTGGTCTCTTTGGGACCTCTCTGTCATTCTCCCTAAATCAAATGAGCAAATATTTGATTGATTCAATGAAATTATTTTAAATGTTGTTAGAATCGAAATTGAATTTGAATTGGTTAGGGTACCATATCTTTACCATAATTTTGGCTTGACTAGTTTTTACACTAATTTTCACCAATTTTATCTTAGTTCACTTTTCTCCTAGTTCTAAAGGTTGACTAGACCAAACCATAAGTTGGTTCCTGGTTGGACCGGTCAAACTGTTTGATTCAACCATTGAGTTAGAAAGCAATAGCACATGGATACCATTCTTCCACAACACTTCTTTTATAAAACATTATTAACTTCAATATATTGATCCAATGCATGCATATATACATGTGTGCGCGTGTGTGAACCTCTAGAATTGCTATCGGTGTTGTTGTTCAAAAATTGCATGCTCTTGCTATTCAATTCTTTGATGCTTATTAAACATTATATGGCATTGATATCAACATTCTTGGACCTCAGAAAGTTTTAATATTAGCACATATGTGCATATACACATACAACACATACATAAGTAGATAATAAACCTACACATACACAAAGGATAATTCCAACATTAAAGAATATAAGCAAACAATGTTGAGTTACTAATTTAGAGTAACCTACACATATCATTTTGGTGTTAGAATTGGACCTCTCCAATACCTTTTCTACACTTAGAATTTTTGCCATTTAAGAGAGACAAGAAAACTTGTCTCGGACTGTTCAAATTGTCCTATCCTCTACTACATCGCGCTCGCTCGCATTAGAATAGGAGCACAAATTTTAGTTGACATTATTGCATACAATGACATCAAAAATAAAATTTGGTGTGATGTATACGTGGCACGAGAATGTATATTGTTTTACTATGAAGGCTTGAAGAAAATTAGGTGGTCTACTAGTGTAGGCATTCTCATGATGTGTCTTATAAAAAAAAATTACATTGCAATGAGATTTAACTGGATCACAATGGCATAATGCCTTCTAGGTAACCGACACTCTACTTGATGGGATAAGTTTTTTTTTTAGTGAAAATTGGGCAATCCCGTATCATTCAATCATCAAACTTTCCTTGGGCAACTAACACCCATACTGTCACTGTACAGTAAATTTTGTAAATCACAAGGAGGTTCCTCAAAATGAACAACCTCAAAATCAAAGTTAATGCTATAGTTAGCAAGCTAATCAGCGGCTTGATTCCCTTCTTTATAGACATGAAGAAATTGAATTTGCCAATCACACATCAATTCCTTTTGTATTATTAGAAGCAGTGTTTTACAAAAAACACCACCTTCTCACACTTCCTTCAACATGCTGATAACTGAAGAAGAATCCCCTTCAATAATCAGTTTATTCGCTCCTATCTCCTTTGCCATCTTTATGCCTTGCAATGCACCCCATAATTCTGTATCCAAAACTGAACATGCCCTTAATCTCTTAACAAAGTCATGAATCCAGTCACCATGTTCATTCTTTAACAATCCCCCATAACCAGCCAGTGGCAAACCTTTGGATGCCCCATCCGAATTCAATTTCCACTAACCTACTGAAGGCTTTACCTAACTAACTTCAAACATCATCCTACTCTGGTTCAAAACATCATTAAACCTTTTCAAATTAATCAATTCTCAAACATAATGGTTAACAACACACTCTAGATTATTGGGTAACACAAACCCTTGCTTAAATAAGATTTTATTTCTCTAACTCCACTGCCACCAACATGCAACAGTAAAAATAATGCTCTATTCACAAACAGTATCTAGATTTCTTCTAAACCAATCTTTGACACTCAAGTGAAAAAAATTAGTGTCTACCTAAGGATGATTCAATGCAAACCAAATATTCTTTGCAATTGTACAGTCCCAATCAGCATGTAGGAGAGTTTCATCCTCTTGACCACATTTACAACATGAAGAAGAGCCCCCCATCATCCTAGCTCTCCTACAAGAAGTCAACAACCTATCATGATTAGCAATCCAAAGGAAGACCTAAGTCCTACAAGGCCTTTTCCACCTCCAGATCTTCTTCCAAAACACATCAACAAACATAGCATTTAGATTAGACATATGTTTGTACATATCAGCCACACAATATTTATAATCTGATGACCCTTTTCATCTAATATAATTAGCGCCTAACTCCATTTGAGGACACAGTATAGCTATCAAGTATAGAATGACATCATCAGGAAGAAAATCCTTAAGATATAATAATTCCCATTCCCCCCTTTCATTTATCATATCCTGAACACAGCAATCTAATAACCTACTAACATGTTTATTATAACATAAATGAAAAAGCTTTGAGTCATATCTCACCCAAAAATCATGCCAAAACTTAATTGTTTTTCCATCGTAACATTCCCAACCCACCATCTTAATAATCTGTGGCCAACATCTAGATAAAATCTTCCAAAAAGCAGAGTCAGAATTCTTGGCAATACAGTTCTTCAATAAATTAGCATCTCCTCCATATTTATCAATCAACACCATAGAACACAGGTTCTCAGGCTTAACCAACATATTCCAACCTACTTTTGCTACTAGAGCAGCATTCATTTTCCTCATATCTTTAATACCAAACCCACCATATTCTATTGGCATACACATCAAGTCCCAACTAATTGCGTGAAATATCCTCTTCTCCTCTATTAAACCCCAACTAAAATCCCTCTAAAGTTTCTCAATTTCCGTACACACACCCACAGGAATCTGAACATGTTGCATTGAAAATATACCCATTTGTGAAGTAATAGATTGTACCAATGTAAGTCTACTAGTAAGGGATAGACAATGCTACTTCCATCCACTAAGTTTATTTTGCATTTTGTTAATAAAAAATTGAAACTTATTACTTGAAGCTCATCCTTGTGTAATATAAGCACCTAAATATCTTCCTAGTTCCTCTTTACTTTGGAAACCACAAACCCCACATAGTTTATTCCACTTCCTTCTAGAAACATTTATTGAGAAAAAGATACTTGTTTTAGCCTTATCCACCTTTTGCCCAGAAATCTCACCAAATAACTCTAAACATTCCATCACATTAAGTAACTCCCCCACTTCAGCTTCACAAAATAATAATAAGTCATCTACAAAGAAAAGTTGTGATATCTGAGTACCATTCCTCCCCATCCTCAAAGGTCCCCACTTCCTATCATTCACAGCATCCGATATAATATGCAAGAGCTTCTCCATAGCCAATACAAATAAGTATGGATATAAGGGATTGACTTACCTCACACCCCTTGAAGGATCCCCATTCCACAACACAGACATACGAACAATAGATAAACAATGTTTTATTAACACAATAATATGCTCAGGCACACCAATCTCACTAAGAACTCCAATAATAAAACTCTAACTCATTCTATCATATGCCCTTTTTAAATCAATTTTAATTGCCATGAACCCTTTCCTATTCTGCTTTCTATTCATCATCTGTGCTAGTTCTTTCGCAATAGTAATATTATCTTGAATGTTATGTCCTAGAATGAAACTAGCTTGGAAAGGAGAAACTAACTTGCTTAAAAGTCCTTTAAATCTTTGCACCAGAATCTTTGTCACCTCTTTATACAACATGTTACATAATGCACTTTGCTTGAATTGAGCAACAGTCTCAACATTCTCCACCTTTAGAATCATCACCAATAGTATACTATTAATCTCAGTCAGTATCCCAGGATTATCACATAGCATCTTTATATACTTAACCACATTAGGTCCTATAATATCCCAATTCTTTTGATAGAAAATTACAGGAAAACCATGCTACCCAGGCACCTTAAAAGGCCCTATAACTACAAAAGCCCTCCTAATCTCCTCCTCTACTAGTGGTCTACCAATCTTTTCTAGTTCTCCTGAGCTTACACTTCCCCAACCTTGCCTCGTAGTGTGCCAGCTCCTATTCCAATCTTTTTCACAAAACAAATTCTGAAAGAAATTCTTAATAATGATACCAATTTCTTTATCCTCATTAATCCATTCCCCCATTTGATTCCTTAACATGCACACTTTGTTTCTCTTCCTATGAATTAGCATCTTCATGTGATAATACTTTGTCTTTTGATCACCATGCTCTATCCACATTCCCCTTGATTTTTGGTGCCATTTCAACTCCTTTTGCACTAGAACCTCATTCAACATAACTTGTAATTCACCGTCATGTTTCTACAAGACCGTATCATCCTTCCAATCACTGATCATCTGAAGATCTACCAATTGTTATTTAATGCTTCTCTTCTTTTTCTCAATCAAGCCAAAAACCTCCTTGTTCCAACACCTTAACCCCTTTCAAATTTACTAAGAGCTTTTGGAGTTTCAATATCTTTCCTCCAGCTATTACTCAAAAAACCACAAAGTTGATTATGAGCTAACCAAGTTGCTTCAAAATGAAACGTCTCTTCCCCTTCCTTCCTAACATCAGTTTTGTATTAATGAATAATGGATGATGGTCTAAACAGTATCTAGCTAATACTTTGACCAAAGCATTAGGAAAAGAACTTTGTCATATTCCATTACACAAACTTCTGTACAACCGCTTGAAAATTCTATCATAAACACTCCACTTAGGCCCCTTCCAAGTATATAAGAGACCCTTTGCCCCAATGTCACATAGTCATTAATCCAGTTCTGAAATTGATTGCAGCTATGCACATTCACTTTGGCACCTCCTCTTTGTTCAGTAGGAGTACCAATAACATTAAAATCCCTTGCTAATACCCGTGCCTCAACCATATGATTACTAATTTCTTTCAAATGAATTGATAATTTTCATCTATGCTCTTCATGTAGATTCACATATATTGTAGTGAAAAACCACTTCGCGTTATCTGGTTGCTTGAAACAACAATGGATAAACTGCTCATGTTTCATTACTACTTCTAAACCTAAATTCACTTGATTCCATAAAATCTAGATTCCACTAGCAAAGCCCCTTGCTTCAACTAACTCCCAATATTTAAAACCCAAGCTTCTAATAACTCCTTTTGCCTTAACCCCACTAACTTGAGGTTCAAGCAAAAGCACTTTATCAACCCTAACCTCATGACACATACTCTTCAAAGAGGTAGAAAACCCTTTACTAGTTGCTCTTGTACAATTCCAAATTATAATCATCATAATAATTTCAATTTAGTAAGTATCCTCCTTAACCAACTCACACTCCAGTATCAAATCTTTGCTATCAATCTCTGTCTCATACATAGTGTCTGTTTCATCATCCTCTCCCTCATCAACCAACAATCCAGCCTCTACACCTATTGCTGTATTAGCAAACCTAGTTTTAGAACCATTCACCATAATATCAGAATTCTTGATAAAAGTTCTAGCATATGTCTGTTTCAACACAGCCTTCCCTTTATTATCAAGTCCCATTCTTTCCTTGTACACCATATCATTTGTACCAGTACCTTTGCTTTGTCTATTCATATTCTCCCTCAACCCTCTGGGTAAATTATTCCCAGGTTTCCTATTAGAACCAGCAGAATATCACCTCTTCCTTACCCTGTAAACCTAGCATTCGTTATGTCAGCCAAAGGTTTATCTGTACCATTGACTTCACTCATATTATTTAAAGCAATAAATCTATTGCCCCCTTCCTATCCTTCCTTATATAATTAAATCTCCTTTGCCTCCAAGGTCTCTGAGTAACCTTCTAGGGGCTAACCTCTTCAGCCTCCTTCTCTTCACTACCCTTCATAACAATAGGAGCAACATGCTCATCATGAGCATTAACCCCCTCCTTCTCCTTCATTGTCACCTTCTCCTTCTTTTTCTTATTAAATTCATCACATGAATCTCGAACATGGCCATATTTTCCACAAAACAAGCACAATAAATTCAATAGTTCTAACCTCTCCTTCAATACTATATTCCAATACCAAAGCTTTGGTTAGATCAAGCTCTACACAAAGCCTAGCAAGCTTACCTCTCCCCCTTTGTGATGTTGGCAGATCCACTTTGATAGCTTTCCCAATTGCGTTCCCTAAATTGAACAAATTTTTTTATCATAATGAGTATCTGGTAAATCAGGTAATCTAACCCATACATTGACTTGATCAATAGTTTGCTTCAATGGATCAAAATCCTACCTCCATCTCATGACTCATAGATAATAATTCTGATAGATCTAAGGACCACTTGTTAAAACAGCATCAAAGTCTTCTTGGTTTTGAAATTTAATGAGATAGAAATCATTCACCAAATCACAAACACATATTTGACCAGTCTTCCCCCACACCCTGCTTAAGGTTTTCATAAACAAGTCAAGATACACACTCCTTCCCATCACCTTCACCACCAGAGTCTTCTTAAATGGTTTCAACAAATGATCCTTTTCAGAATTATCTAACGCAAAATTAGGGCAGTGCGAATTAGACAGATCTACCTTCATTCACTTTGATAGATCTAAGATATAATCAAATGTAGTGTTCGAACTCAAAGTCTTATCTGAATCATCTTCATCCTCCTCAGTATCAAAATCACATCACGATCGTAGCATATTCTTTAGAACTAAATCCTTATACATCATTGCCCCCTTCTTCTCAACATCAATTCCCATCTAATCCTCCACTAGTGGAGTCAGCGAAACGTCACCAGAAAATGACGCATCATCCTTGCACATCTTCTTATGACTTTGATCTAAATCATCCTTCTCTTCCTCCATTATTGCCATCGTCGAAAGTGGTGGCCCTCTGATAGATGACGCACTCATGCCCTCTCTCTCTCGCTTTTCCTCAGTTCGCAATACTCCCTCTGTTTTTTAACTTTGATAAAATAAGATTTTTTGTTATTGTTGTATAGATCGAGTCATGTATCATTCAAAGACAAAAATTAATAATGCCCTTAATTAGTTTCTTATTTTTAATTTTTTTGCAGTATATGATCTAAATTGGCAATGATTTACAATATGTTATTTATTAGAGATCACATACAAGATTAATTTTTTCTAACTATTAATAGTTTTACGTACTAGATTATCAATGCTTGAAACAACGATAAAAGTTAAAATATGTTAAACTGGACTAAATGAACTAACTTTTTGTTGATGATTTGAATCCGATGTACGCCATGAGACTTGTGAGATTTACATAGTGATTTGAATCCTGGTGAAGATTTTAATACCAAGTAAAGTTGTAGAGTTGAGGCTTTGCATGCAATAGTTAAAAAAAAAAAGAGTCACATTTGATTGTTTTTATTTAGTAAATATTATGGAGCTATTATTTAAAATATTACTACAATTGATGGATTGACAAATGTCAAATGAAAACCTTTTTAAATTTGGACATTAAGATTCAAGCAGGAAAAATTTTATGGTCATATTTGTAAGCACGATTTGATAGTTAAACTATTCGAAGAATTACAATTAAATATAAAAACATTACAAATAAACTTTAGTGAACCATCAAATTTTAGCATAAATTTAACTAGTGATAAAAAACCTAACGTATGGGATGACGAGGTCATCCCTTCCCATCAACTTCCCCCCTAAATAATAAACTTTGACAAAGCAATTTAATCAACTTTAACTAGCTAGCACCGTCACTATATTGCCACCGACAAATGACTGGATTAGTTTGGGTTAAAGACCTAAGATATCGAAACGAAAGAAAAATAATAATAGCTTAACACACTTATACTTCAATACTTATTAACTCAAATATCACAATTATTTGCAAGTCTACCTTTTCAATTTACAAGTCAACTTGCTATATTTACTAGTAGTAAATTAAGATGGAGAACCTCACGTATAGTATGAGGTTATCCCCTCCCCTCAACTTTCCCCGCAACTAATAAACTTAGTCCAAACCATTTGATCAACTTTAATGAACTAGAATCGTCACTATATTGCCACCTGCCAATGACTAGATTAGTCTGGGTTAAAAACTTAAGATATCGAAATGAAAGCAAAATAATAGTAGTTTAAAACACTAATACTTCAATTCTTATTAATTCAAATATCACTATTATTTGTAAGCCCTCTTTTTCAATTTACAAGTCAACTTATTATATTTATTAGTTGTAGATTAAGATAAGGTAATAAATTAAATAGTACAATTAGTGCATATAATTTAACTACTGATGGAGAACCAAAAGTATGGGATGACGTCATCCCCTACCCTCAACTTCCCCCGTAAGTAATAACTTTGACCAAATTATTTGATCAGTTTTAACTGGCTAGCACTGTCACTTTATCGCCACCGGCCAATGATTGGATTAGTCTAGGCTAAAGACTTAAAATATCGAAATGAAAGAAAAATAATAATGGTTTAAAACATTGATACTTCAATATTTATTAATTAAAATATCATTATTATTTGTAAATCTTCTTTCTCAATTTACAAGTCAACTTATTATATTTATTAGTTGTAAATTAAGATAAGGTAATAAATCAAATAGGACAATTAGTGCATATAATTTAACTAGTGATGGAGAACCTAACGTATGGGATGAAGTCTTCCCCTACCCTCAACTTTCCCCATAAGTAATAACTTTGACCAAATCATTTGATCAGCTTTAACTAGCCAGCACTGTCACTATATCGCCACCGGCCAATGGCTGGATTAATCTGGGTCAAAGACCTAAGATATCGGAATGAAAAAAAAAAAAATGGTTTTAAACACTAATACTTCAATACTTATTAATTCAAATATCATTATTATTTGTAAGTCTTCTTTCTCAATTTACAAGTCAACTTATTATATATATTAGTTGTAAATTAAGATAAGGTAATAAATTAAATAGTACAATTAGTGCATATAATTTTACTAGTGATGGAGAACCTAACGTTTGGGATGAAGTCGTCCCCTCCCCTCAAGTTCCCTTGTAAGTAATAAACTTTGACCAAATCATTTGATCAAAATTAACTAGCTAGCACCATCACTATATTGCCACCAGCTAATGATTGGATTATTCTGGGTTAAAGACCTAAGATATCAGAATGGAAGAAAAATAATAATGTTTTAAAATATTAATACTTTAATACTTATTAATTCAAATATCACTATTATTTCTAAGTCCTTTTTTTTTTGTTACTTACCAGTCAACTTATTTTATTTAGTAGTTGTAAATTAAGATAAAGTCATAAATTAAATAGCACAATTAGTACATATGATTAAACTAGCAATGGAGAACCTAACGTATGGGATGAAGTCATCCCCTTCCCTCAACTTCCCCCTTAAGTAATAAACTTTGACCAAACCATTTGATCAGATTTAACTAGTTAGCATCATCACTATATCGCCACCGTCCAATGATTGGATTAGTCTAGGATAAAGACCTAAGATATCAAAATGAAAGGAAAATAATAATTAGTTTAAAACACTAGCACTTCAATAGTGATTAATTCACAAATCACTATTATTTGTAAGCCCTCTTTTTCAATTTACAAGTTAACTTATTATATTTATTAGTTGTAAATTAAGATAAAGTCATATATCAAATATCACAATTAGTGCATATGATTTAACTAGTGATGGAAAGCCTAACGTATGGGAAGAGGTCAACCCCTCCCCTCAACTTCCCCGTAAGTAATAAACTTTAACCAAACCATTTGATCAACTTTAACTAGCTAGCACCGTCACTATATCGCCACCGGCCAATGACTGGATTAGTCTAGGATAAAGACCGAAGATATCGAAACGAAAGCAAAATAATAATAGTTCAAAACACTAATACTTCAATACTTATTAATTCAAATATCACTATTATTTGTAAGCCCTCTTTTCTAATTTACAAGCCAACATATTATTTGTAAGCCCTCTTTTCTAATTTACAAGTCAACTTATATTTAGTAGCTATAAATTAAGATAAAGTCATAAATTAAAAATCACAATTAGTGAATATAATTTAACTAGTGATGGAGAGCCTAATGTATGGGATGAGGTCATCCCCCACTAAAAAAAAATAGCAGATTAGCGATGGAATATTCTATCGCTAAAATTTTATCATTATTCCATCACTAATCCGTTAGAAATAATTTACCGATTGAATTTATTGATGAAAAATTCTGTCACTAATGTTCAGGATATCTGATTCTGATTTAGTGATGGAACTTACAAATTCTGTCACAAAGCTTTTTGCAATTATTCTATCAAAAATTATTTTTAATTTAATTTTTTTATTTATAATATATATTTATATATAATTTATTTAATAATTTATTATTACAACCATTAATAAATAATTTAAAGTAATTTATTTTATTAAATTATTTGTATATTATTAATAATAATTTAAATTGTATACTTAATTATTCTTATTTAAAAATAAAAATAAAAAAATTTAAAAAATTTAAAATATTATATATTATATAAATACGAATTATAATATAATATATAGTAATAATAAAATATTTTTCAATTTAGTATTAAATTTATTTTTTAAATAAAATATAATAGAAATAATTATTATATATAAATTAATTTTTCCATATTAATAAATAAGTATAATTTTAAAAATAAGTAAATTTAAATTATATATTTGATAATAATTTAAAAAATATATTTATTAATATATGTGTGTATACGGTGAAGTATTAGATATTTAATTTATCAATTAAGACTAAAGATTCCTTTCAATTCAACTTGCAACAAGGTGGACCTAAAGCATTAGGGTGTGTGAGGTTGCAAGTTCAAACTTAGCCAATGCACAATTGAATGTAACAATATTTGGCATGGCGGTAAGATGGCATTGGTTTACCGAGTGATGTGGCAATGATGTTTTGGTCCACTTAATAAATAGCAACGGAATAAGCTCATTAGAAAATTAGTGACGGAATACATTCCGTCATAAAGTAAGAATAGCTTATGCTTATTTAGTAACGAAAAATTTTTGTCACTATTTCGTTGCTAATTACTAATGGAATGCAATTCTATCGTGAAATTGCAAATTCCGTCGCTAACGAATTATTTATGGTGATTTTATCGGTGAAAATATTTCATCGCTAATCTATTTAGCGATAGAATTTTCATTGATTAGCGATAGAAAATTCCATCATTAATTAGCCGTTTTTTATAGTGCCCTTCCCTGAATTTCCCCGTAAGTTATAAACTTTGACCAAATCATTTGATCAACTTTAACTAGGTAGCACCATCACTATATGACCACAAGCCAATGACAAGATTAGTCTAGGATAAAGACTTAAGATATCAAAATGAAAGCAAAATAATAATTTGTTTAAAACACTGATACTTCAATACTTATTAATTCAAATATCACCATTATTTGTAAGTCCTTTTTTCACTTTACAAGTCAACTTATTATATTTGGTAGTTGTAAATTAAGATAAAGTCATAAATTAAATAGCACAATTAGTACATATAATTTAACTAGTGATGGAAAACCTAGCATATGGGATGTGGTCATCCCCTCCCCTCAACTTCCCTCACATGCAATTAACTTTGACCAAACCATTTGATCAACTTTAACTAGCTAGCACCATCACTATATTGCCACTGGCCAATGACTGGGTTAGTGTGGGTTAAAGACCTAAGATATCGAAACGAAAGCAAAATAATAATAGTTCAAAACACTAATACTTCAATACTTGTAAATATCACTATTACTTGTAATTCCTCTTTTTCAATTTACAAGTCAAGTTATTATATTTATTAGTTGTAAATTAGGATAAAGTGATAAATTAAGTAGCACAATTAGTGCATATAATTTAACTTGTGATGGAGAACCTAACGTATGGGATGAGGAGGTCATCCCCTCCCCTCAACTTCCGCCTTAGATAATAAACTTTGACCAAACCATTTGATCAACTTTAACTAGCTAGCACTATCACTATATTGCCACCGGCTGATGACTGGATTAGTCTAGGTTAAAAACCAAAGATATTAGAATGAAAGCAAAATAATAATAGTTTAAAACACTGATACTTCAATACTTATCAATTCAAATATCACTTTTATTTGTAAGTCCTCTTCTTCAATTTACAAGTTAAGCTATTATATTTATTAGTTGTAAATTAGGATAAAGTGATAAATTAAGTAGCACAATTAGTGCATATAATTTAACTAATAATGATGGAGGACCTAATGTATGGGATCAGGAGGTCATCTGCTCCCCTCAACTTCCCCCGTATGTAATAATCGTTGACCAAACCATTTGATCAACTTTAACTAGCTACCATTGTCACTATATTGCCACCAGCCATTGATTGGATTAGTTTGGGCTAAAAACCTAAGATATCAGAATGAAAGCAAAATAATAATAGTTTAAGACACTGATACTTCAATACTTATTAATTCAAAAATCACTATTATTTGTAAGTCATCTTTTTCAATTTACAAGTCAACTTATTATATTTACTAGTTGTAAATTAAGATAAAGTGATAAATTAAATAGCTCAATTAGTGCATATAATTGTTTTAGACAACTACTTTATTTATTTGTTATTAATGTGAATTGTATATTCATCGAAGAAAATGTACAGAACATAATAAAAATAAACAATTTATTTAGAAAAAAAAATAGTTAAGTGAATGATAAACATCTTATAAGTTGAGTCATGCTTGCTTGGTTGAGTGCTTCAAGTTATTGGTGGCATTTGCATGCACATACTCACCTAACAAGGCAAAGAACTGACTTGCGGTTTGATGAAATAGCTACACGCTATGGCCTGTTTTTCAAACTATATATTATACACGCACACGTAAGAGAGTGACTGAAAGATTAATTGAATGTAATTTTTTTTTTTCCCCGGAATACTCATTGGGCATGTTCAAATAATACTAACGTGGCAACATGTGCCCCCCTTCTTGGACATGATCGCAATGTGTGACGCACAAGTACGTAGAATATGTATCCAATATATTGATACTTTAATGTTTATTTAGAAAATAGAGGGTACAATATATTTAAAATATATACATATGCACATATACTGTGGACCACAATATAGGGCATTTGCAATTACTTTATTTCATGATTCTCGAAAAACAAAAAAAAATTAGGTGAAACCTTCATTTCTTAAACAAAAAAGTTTACATCTTCCTAATTATACTGTCATTAAATACCCTATATAAATGCCTTAATAATGACAATTAAATTTTTTTCAAAAAGGATAATAAATGAAGAAGGGATATAGTTGAAAAAATAATTATAAAAATTATTTAATATTCTATATTTTGAACCATGCAAGGTTTCAAAAGGATGCCATTTATTGTGGTATAGAGAGAGCATATAACTTCATATAGTACACTAAAAATATAATTGCAATTCAATAAATATTCAATCGAGCATACTTATATTTTCATTTGATAATAATTATTACCAAGCAAAACATGATATTTATTATTGGGTAGAAAATTGAAATTTTTTCTCACTTGGGGTTTTTATGCCAAAAGTCATTCATACGTTTTTACAGTTAAGAAATAAAATATTTATTTTTTTATAATTTAAACTTATTTTCTAAGAAAAATATAATTATTTTGTTTTAAATATTATCTTTCCCATATCATATAGAATAAACCAGAATATAATTAAAAAACATCAATAAGCTATTTTACAACTTAAAATCATGAAATATTTTAAATTAAATAGTAAATGATATTGGAAAATAAATAAAATATTTATTTTTGGAAGCACAAGAAACTTAAGCTATGAAATATTGACTCGAAACTTAGAAGTATAGCATATCTATTGAAAATTTAAAATATAATTAAAATATAATAGTTTGATTATTTTGAGATGCACATCTAACAGTTTTGGCGTGTAGAGGCATCTATACGATGCCGACACGGATATATCAACTAATTTGAACTATTGTTCAAAATTGCAATACTGTAATGTCAAATGTATGAGAAGCCTCATAGACATTGTTTTCTCTCTGTTTTTTTTTTATGAGAATCTTTATTTTTTTTATGAGATAGATATTGCTTTTTTTTAGCCACTTCTCAAATACTTCTTTCTTCTAATTGTCTTTCAAATATGTGAGAAGCCTCATAAGATATTTTTACCGCTTTCATATTATTCATACATCAGGCACCACTTTCAAAACTGTTGCAACGGAAAGTACTGCCAAAAGTAAAAATGTTACTATGCTTGTACTGTCAATTCTTTGGGACAATAGGCCATGTAATTAGGAACGGTTGTTTTAAGTCACTTTAAAAACTTCATTATTACTTATGGATTCTGACAAGCACAACATTTATTAATGCAAACACGCAAAAGGAAACGTTGCAGTGATTGATGAAACAAAAGGGAATAGAAAATGAGGGCAGAAAGTTCCTTCAAGATTTTATATTTAGTAATAGTTTGTAAAACTCTGTCCCAACAAAACCATTAATTTGCAACTCATGAGAATTTGTCATTTTCTTTTCATTCGTCTTGTCTATTATGCAAGTAACAAATAGATTAATAAAATAAACTCTTGCTATATCTTGGTAATTCTGTCTCACATAATTCACCCTAATATTCTGGTTACAACTATTTTGGGTAAAGTACTACGGATGATATCATCGTAAGCACCCTTATTTCATCACCGGCTCCTGGAGACTACATTTAAGACATAACAATGATATATACTATAAATAAATTTTGTGTGAGCGTAAAGTTATTTTTATATATATATATATATATATATATTGGTCAAAAAGTACAATTCTATACGTTTTCTATACAAATATATATGGTAAAGTAGAAGCTAATAGTCACAATTTACACACGAATTATTACTAATGAGAGTTTGATCTTGGGGAAGGGAGCTATTCCCTTACAATGTGATGAATTAATGTCCGAATTCTTACTAAGAGAGGATCTCATATTTAGTACTCAATTGTGTCTCAAATAAGATTATTTTTAAAATGATAATACCTATGATAGAGATCTCTATCATCATTACGTGGGGTAGAAGACACGTATTTGTTCCATTTATCACGTATTTGTAAATAGCAAATAGCAATTTGTTCGAATGTCAACATCATGTTTATAAATTATTTTTAATTTTTTAGTTATTTTAACATATTAATAAATGAAAATAAAATAAAATATATATGTATATATTTTTAATAATATATTATTTGATATATGTGTATGTAGTTGAATAATATATATTTAATTTTGCATATAATAACTGTAGGTGCATTTCAGCTCAATTAGCAAAATAGAGGACTTGAAGCTTGAGAGGTGAAGGTCAAGGGTTCAAATCCTAACTTGAGCATATTTCACAATGAATATGTGATGTGGCATGTGGTGGCAATGTGGTGTGACGTGGCGCACATGCGGCAGGTGATGTGGCACGAGGAGATGCTAACATAGTATGAGATAGCTCTTTTATTTTTTTAAAAAATTTGGTGGCAACAAAAAGTTGCTGCTAAAGGTTTTGGTGGTGACTTTTCGCCACCAAAGGGTCACTATTAAAAGTTTGGTCGCTAATAGTTTTTTACGGTGACAAAAAAGGTCATTGGTGACTTTTCATTGCCAGAAGGTCACTACCAAAAGTTTGGTCGTCAATAGTTTTTGACGGCCATAAACATAGTCACTGCCAAAAATATATCTTTAGAGACAACTTTTGAAATTTTGGCAATGATTTTTTATTGCTACCAAAAGTCCTTTTTTTGTAGTGATATATAATGGTTACTTTGAAATAATCATTATATAGTTTAAAAATTAAACTATATAATGGTTATTTGAAGATAACTGCTATATAGTTGTCTATAGCAGTTATCTTCAAATAACCATTATATATTTTAATTTTTTTAAAAAAAATTCGAGGTAGCATTTCTAACAACCCCTTGCATTATACAAATATAGAAACATATTCTAGCAACAAATATAGCAATAAAATTCATTTGGTAAGACTTGCATCAGGTATCTCCAAAGTATTATAAGATAAAATGACATAATTGATTTAGTTAGTTAATTAAATTAATGAAACTAAACAAATGTATAGGGCAACATGTTTCAAGTTTCAACGAATATATAGGCCAAGAGGTGTAGTAATCATAGGATCCCAACTTCCAAAATCTCCCCTACAATATTTCTAAGCCTCTGGTATGTGAAATATATTTGTTCAACAAAAACAAAAACGGGGTGTCGCGAGGTGTGCTAAAGACGCAGGGTTTCAAAAGGCTATAAGAACCTGACTTCTAATCAAACGTGAAAAACTTGAGCTCCTTTACCACAGTTCACCTAGATGTGCGAATGTAAATTAAAAAAAAATTATTGTAGATGTAGGAAAGTAAAGATACATTAATTAAAGAAAGAGGTGGTGGGTTATGCCAGTCGTACAGTAGAAAAATAAATACTAAGACTACATGATAAAAGGAAAAATAAAATAAAGTAGCAGACGCAGAGTCTGAGAATTTCATTAATAGTTTGTTGATGCTGATGATTATCCTTGTTGAGAGAAGGCTCTTTTATTTATAAACGATCCTGACTTAGTATCTAAATCCTATGATCGTCACTTTTCTTAAATTTAAAAAGCACTTTCTCTATCATGACCATTTTCTCAGCTTCCATAATTCAAGCATTGTGGGTGGAGTGTGGAGATAATAGCCTAAACCTGTTCTTGACTTAATAGCTAAGGTTTTATGAATATTCATTTTTAATTATTTTAAGGCTGATTAAATTGAGTTAAGTTCGAGCTTTTAAATTCACAATTTGAGTACAAACAATATCATCCTGCAAAAAGTACAAGAGTATCAATCCTATTCAAAGACATGCAAATTTCTTCAAATAATTTATATGTATTTACAACTATTTTTCCCTCTGAGTTTCAACAACTTTGCTTGTGCTATGGATGAGCATGAAAAAAGGTTGGAAACAAATTTCTTCAAATAACTTAGAGATATTTGAAAATAACTAGATGAGAAGATGATGGAAGCTGAAACTAAAGGTTGAAACGCGAGTATTGATAAATCATGGAACTAAATGATCATGGGATTGGGACTGAAACGCTTGAACGATCTTCAGCAACTTCAGTTGGATAAGCAAGAGTAAGAACATATTGTGATGGCACTTCAAATCTGGAAGGCACGGGAAACTTCAACAGACAAGGACGCGTGGATGCTGAGTTGGACGATGCTTCAGATTTGGATGACTTCAGAACCTTTGGCAAATTAAATGACTAAACTTTTTCCAAGTGTAAAAATTTTTAAGTGTGAAAATCCTTTTTCCAATTTATATAATGACTAAATTGGAGTAAAGAAAGATTGCAATAATGGAGGAAGGGAAATACCAACCTTAGAAGAAATGGAAGAGAAAGCATGAAGAGCAATAATGGAGGGAATTGGCAGATGTTGACAGCCTACGGCACACGAAACCTATGCTTAACTACAGCAACAATGACCTATGGTATATTTTTTAGGGAGAATGACCATTAAAGACCTTTAAGAACATTAATCCCAATTACGAACCATGAAATTTTAAAATTTCATTTAAGGACCATGGTCCTCAATTGTGATAAAAAATATAATTTGTGCGATGAGATTCACTAACGTGACTTGGAGATTCACTAACCCAACTTGAGAAAATTACTAACATATATTGTGAAAACATGAAACTCCAATTGGGAATGGATTCTTTAACAAAAGCTCCACTTGAAAATTCACTAACTTGACTTGAAAAAATTTCTAACGTATATTGTGAAAATATGAAACTCCACTTGAGAATCGAATGTTTAACAAAAAGCCCACTTGGGAATTCACTAACTAGACTTGAAAAATTTTCTAACGTATATTGTGAAAAAATAAAACCCTACTTGAAAATCAATTGTTTAATAAAAAGTAACTTCTCCAAATTGGTGTTTTTTTATTGAACAATCGATTCTCAAGTGAAGTTTCATGTTTTCACAATGTACGTTAGAAATTTTTTCAAGTCGAGTTAGTGAATTTTCAAGTGGCGCTTTTTGTTAAACAATTAATTTTTAAGTGGGGTTTCATGTTTTCACAATATACATTACAAATTTTCTCAAGTTGGATTAGTGAATTCTCAAGTGACAATAGTGAATTTTACCTCACAAACTACATTTTTTTTTATCACAATTAAGGACCATGATCCTTAACTGGGATTTTAAAATTTCATAATTCGTAATTGAGATTAATGTTCTTAGAAGGTCCTTAATTATCATTCTCCCTATTTTTTATGGTTAATGGCGGCGGTTGGCTGAAAGCAATGATTCTTGGTGTAGGGGTTAATGGGTAGAGCCAGTAATTCAGGTGGGTCGGGTTCAATTCAAGCTGGACCTATTCACATCGGGCTTAAAGAATTCTACCCTTTAAAAAAAGCCTATATAGCCAAGTCTGGCCCTAACATCTTCAAGCCTATTCGGGCTGGCCTAAATACCCAGAACTTTAAAAAAATTTGTCTTTTTTTAAATGATTTCAATTTTCAATTTAAAAAATTTATTTATTTTTCAAACAATATAAACACAGCAATGCATTCTAATATAGTAAAATACATGTGATAAATCATAAAAATTACATCAATACTACTAAACAAAATTTGGAAAGTTAATTGCTTAATTTAACGACAAAGTGATGTTGCCAACATTATAAAGCTTGCAAAGGAAGAGTGAAGATATAGTAGCTTCTGTGGAACATATGCAGAGGACCGGCTAATTTTAGAGAAAAGAAATCATTGGTAATGACAAGCCTAGGGGTTCATTAATTAAAAGCATTTGAAGGAAACATTAAAGTTTGGAAACTAACAACATATTAGGTAGTGAAGACTTGAACCCTAAAGGGAGTCTTGATTCATGGGTCACATACCTTCTATTTTCCAAACGCAATACCGGAGGGTCATCCAAATTAAAGTAGCTATTTAAGATCTTATGTTATTTTCTCAGTAAAATTATAAAAGATCATGTGTATAAGAGCGACAAGCATTGCTGGATTGTGGGATCATAAGTGATTCATTCTTCACTTAAATTTTCAGAAGGGCAACAACAAAACAATTAAAATCAAACAATATAACATATGAGTGATTCATTCTTGAGTCTTCACTCAAATTCACTATTCCTTTTATCCCTAATTGTGGGTATAAATTTTGAGCCTTCTTCAAAAGATAATCATGCATTTATATTGCAAAATACTTGTCCAAACAACTAGTTGATTGAAATAAGAATTAATCAAATCATGTGGAGTAACTTGCAATAACAACTTCAGCTCATCCAACTTAACATTAAAAATTAAGATCATTAAGTTGGGAGACCAAAACAAAAAAACCTTGGTCTGTTAATACTAATCTTTCTTAAAGTTTCATCCCTCAAAACAACTGCAGGTGACTTCCCAAAAAAAAAGAAAAAACAAGCACTTCTCAAATCTCAATTGTAGATAGAATGAAGAAACCTCTAGTAATCAACTTGCTTGTGATCTTTAGGTGTCACCTCCCTTCATCCTCCAGTAAAAAATATTGCATATGCATCAGCTGCATATTTCATTGAAATAGAATCACAGTCAATCAAGATAGCATCAGCTAGATAAAAGTGACTAAAAATATATACATAAATCAGCCAGAAAACAAAATTGTACAATCTAACTTACTTGCCATGAGAATGAGAGTCTGAGAGCTTAGAGATATATTTGTTATTTGTTGTTTCTTCAAGCTTAGAGATACAAAATTGAATCTGGGAGAGAAGAATGAGAGTTTGAGAGGCGAGGGCACAAAGCTTGAGAACGGAGCTTTAGACATCAGAGCTTCGCTGCTTCGGTTTGAAGTTCAGACAGGAAGTGGACTGTTGCAGCCATCAGGAGAATGAGAAGTAAGGAAGAGAATGGAGAGATTGAGAATTGACGGAGATCGACTAGGGCTAGGGCAGCCTGAAAGAACTGAAGAAGTTGGACGAAGATAGAAGAACTGAATGGCGGGCAAGCTGTGCGACAGGCGACGGCGTGTGAGCTAAGCGACCAGAGGGGAAGGGTTTTCATGAGCAAGCCAGAGCAAGAGAGTAGAGTTAGAGCCTCAAAGGTGTCTCGCGTTCACAGTCTCCATCTCTCTCTCTTTCTCTCGTGTCTATGATGTGCTGTCTGACTGTGTGTGGTGACTCCGTGACTGGTGTGGCCGTGTGTGGGTGAAATAAAATTCACCATTTTTCTTTTTTTTTTCTTTAATTGAATGCAGGTATTCAGGGTTTGGGCTTCACCTGAAAAATTTGGGCCTATTGGGTAGCAATAGGCTCGAGCATTAAAAAAATTATTTTTTTGTTCAGCCTTGACTCTAATTTTTTTGGATGATTCAGACTTCGTCTAAATTATTGGCTCTATTAATGGAAGAGGTTTTGTGGGACAAAGAGAGAGTTTTAAAGGTTCTGAGGCATAATGAATTAATGATTCGAAAAAATAGAGGCTACTGAAAATTTTTTAAAGGAAACAAATAACCGCTATATAGCAGTTATTTATAAACAATTATATGGTCTGTGTAATTAACAAATTTAAAAAAGAAGTCTATATGACCGTTACTTACAGTAACCGCCATATAGTTTCAGAGACCGCATAAACAATCATTATATATTTTCTGCGAAAAAGAAATTAAAAACTAATAAAACTATATAAGGGGGATTTACATTAATTGCTATATCGGCCTAGAAACTATATAGCAGTTCCTATAAATAACTGTTATATAGTCTTTCAAGTAAAATCTCACCTCATCTATATAATATCTTCGAGTGAGAGATAAAGATCTTCGAGTGGGTGACACTGGTACGCACATGCTCACAAACGAGGCACTTACCTGTTTGGTTTAATGAAATAGCTGCAAACTTAAGATGGATAATGTGTTGTCTTCTTCTTCTTCTTCTTAATAACTATATATTCTGGCGTACATATGCATCACATGTAATTCTAATTTCAATATTTTACGTCACCATACGCAATATTGTCATAACAAATATGCGGCCCCGAAAAAGAAAAACAGTAATTTTGGGGCAAGACGCCGTCCTGACAGTTGTGATAAATTCGTTTGAATATAATGAAGAATCGGCATATAATCCTCACAAGCTCATCTTACTTGTGGGGTAGTAGTCCTTAATCTATCATGCTCGCACTTTTCGTGTGTCAATATATAGTCATGTTAAAAAACAAAAAACAAAAACTATAAAGTTTTTATTATAATATAAAATTTACGATAATGCTGCACATATGTCAGCTTATTTATAGTTTATTAAATCACATTAGCATTCTTATAAAAAAATTACACTATAAGGTTTAAGGTGTACTTTTGCCTCTGATTATTTTTTAAAAAGCATTTAGTATCCTAAACCATTTCTCATAGTGATTTTGCCCCTAAAATAATTAAAATGTAACATATTTTTCTTTGACATTAAATACCTTGATGTCGATTCATTAAAAACGGAACCTAGGTAGTCAAAAATAAGTTTTTAAATATATATATATATAGATACACATATACATGTTTTTGGGAGAATTTCATAGATGTGATTTAATTATAAAAATTAGGACCAAATTAATCTAAAAATACACTGCAGGTTATTGTGACTAAAATGAAAATAATTTTGTAAGGCAAATGACTAAAGTGTCCTTAATAGAAATGAAAAAAGAAAATGTGAATCAATGCCTAACATGACTTGTTAATTGTGTAACAGGACTTGTTAAATTCCTTATATTACTTGTTACTAGTGAATTTATTAGGCCCCAGTTAAATCCTTAACGTGTTGAATCGTTATCTGAGCTTAACATGTTAAAAACGCCATGTTACTTGTTAGTTCTATAAAATGTTAGGATAAATCTTTAAATTTATGAAACAAAAGTTAATAAATATAGGATTTAGCTCTAAATTTTAGGTTTGGTGTACTTAAATTAACACTAATTAATATGCAAATTAAATAATGAAAAGTAAATTAGTGAACCAATTTCTCAATTTCTATAGCAATTATTGTTGCATACATGTTTTTCCAAGCAATTTAGAAGATTAAAGAATCAAATATATATAAATCAGTAACAAAATATTTAGCTAAACTTATGTGAGAAGGCAAATTAGATATTTAGTTGCAAATAAATTACTGAAACATACTTCTTACCATCTCTTACTAAATCTACCTCACATAATTATGGTTACATCTATTTAATTTGGTGATGTTATCGAAAGCACCAATTCAAGATGAAGCGAAGGGCAAAAGAAAATTATTGTTGCTAGGTATCACGTGGGGCAGAAGACAGGCTTTATTATAGAGATCCATTGGCTGTGTTTGTAAATAGCAATTTGTTCGAACGTCAATATCATGTTAATAAATTTCAAGCGTTGATCCTCCAGACAAAGTTTACATTTCTTATTTTGCAGTGATCTCTCTATATTCTGTAATTGCCTTAATTTGTTAATTTATGACTTTAAAGTTGATGCTGAGAGGTGAGTACTATAAATAGCGACTCACATAATGATATAAAGCAATAAGCTAAACAACGAGCATTCCGCGCTTTGTAAGCTGTAAGCCAAAAATGTCTTCCTCTAGTCCCATATCTCAAAAAAGGCGTTCTATCGCCAATTTTAGTCCTAATAGTTGGGATTATCATTTGTTTACCATTGCTCCTGCTCCTGGTAATTACACTTTTCAACACCCTTTGATTTCTTGTGCTTTTACAGTATGTTTTTTTTTCTTCATGTTTTTAACCATTCAGTATGAGTTAAAGTTGAGATTAGCTTGACTTTAGATAGAATTAGAGTACAAGAAAGATAAATAGATTATAAATATTTTTAATTAATATCAGTTTTTGCTATAAATAAAAAATATTCTTGAAGCTATCTCTTTTATTCCTTTTGGGGCCAAGACACCTCTTGTTAATTTTCATGTTACAGAATGAAGAGTCGGATATCGAACAATGACTACAACATTTGAACACTCAAGTTTGAAAGTTGATACTTGAGGATCTTACCAAGAAATTGAACTTCATTAACAATATTAAATGTTTAGGGGTATCACATCAATTTGAAAAAGAGATTGGGCAGATAATAGAGAATACGTCATTATTTTGAAAAAAACAATTAAACTTAATATGTCAACATTTGAGAATATTTTATCAATATTTGAAAGTTTAATATAAAAATTTGTTAGGATAAAACTAATAGTGTTAGTCTATTAGGGTTAAATGACTAAAAAAATACTTTATAAAGTTAAATGACTAAATGTACACTTTAGCCACTAATTAATTAAAATTTTTAATATTTAATTTTGAAATTTAAGCTTTAAATTAAATTCTTCCAACAATATCATTAATTGTAACCAGTACATCACTACAGGAAAGCAGGAGATTTGAGGGAGAAATTTGTAACAAAATATAAAGAGTCACATGTACGTCTCAAAATCATTCCAAATATTTATCCCATCACAACTCATGTATTGGAAATATCTAAGTATGCAAAACTTACTGATCTGTAGAGTTGTAGCCAAATATATTTGCAACTTCTTCCAAGGCCTCCCTCTATCTTTGCACCTTCTCTTTGTTTTCAGAAAATCTCTGACTATGTTTCTGAAAGGCACAAGCAAAGGAACCTCTTTGATGACGCACATCAGATGGATCAATCTTATATAAGATTGGGTGATGCACAAAAAAACTAAATAGACACCACAAGTGTATGGGTCAATATGCAATATAGTAATGCATTAAGGTCGATCTTACAAAGAATTAAGTAAATTAGCAATTAGGCATTAAATTCCCAATTTCATTTAAGTCAAGCAAGCAACTTATAGTGGTGAATGATTCAAATTAAAATTAAAAAAAATGTAAAGTAGGTAACTAAGATTTTAAAGCACTCTAAAGTCAAGAAATGATTAGGGAAGCATCCTAGTTCTAATCTCTCATTTGCTCCATTGCACTCAGCTTACCAATTAAATTGACTTTAATTTCAGTTTTAAAGGTTGGGATACTAGAATTAATCTTGAATATCTTCTGATTAACCAAAATCCTACTTAATTTTAAGCCAACAATTCCTTGCCAAAATTAGATTAAGAGCATTAAGTTCAAATCCCTTCTAACCACTTAGGTCCTTTAGGTACATTCTTATCCTAGAGACAAATTAACCATAATTAATCCTAGGCATTCAATTTCAATGGTCCAAACAAAAATTCCTTTCCCAAGTTCATTCCATTCCTCCAAATTATCACTTAATGGTGGCCAATCATCAAGTAACACAAATAAAAACTAGAATTAAAACATAAAACATCCATTAATCACAAAGTAATTGATAAATCAAGATACAACCAGAGCAAATGAGTTCATTAGACTCTAGAGTGTAATAACCTTGAAAAAAATAAATAAATAATTAGTAATAAGAAAATATAGTAATTTGTTTAGAATATATTTTATTCATGTTTGGGAACAATTATGGCAAAAGGAAGTGTTGGTAGAGTGGAAGCATGCATGTTAGTGATTCTTAAGGTCTTTGGTTCGAATCCCCTCATGCAAATAAGTGGGATTTTATTTTTCTCATCTCCTGTGAAATCACCAAAACACCCTCCCTCACCAAATTTATTTTCTCTCTCTTCTCCCTTATTTCAGTTTCGGAGGTGCAGAGTAAAGGGAGAAAATTCTGGAACTTAGGTGTGTAGTTCTGAACTCCATCTCATCTGCATCTTCATCTCTTCCTTCTCATTTCTAGCATTCGCCGGTGGTGGGAATGCCGTAATCCTCCACTGCTAGCTACAACGTTGTGAGTCCTTGGTCCTTCACTTCACCGTTGGTCTCTGTTTTTTTTTTTTTCAGTGTCAGTGCTGTCATATCTTCTTCTACCTACATTGTTCTTTTCGTTTGTGTGTGGAAGGAAGAGCTGGTCTGGTGCTGTGGGAGGACTGACTCGTGGGTTAGAGGCTGAATTATTACTGTTTTCTTCTTCCACTGTTCAGCTGTAAGTTCCATTTTTCTTCTTCCCTGTTTATGCGCCGTCAGCTACTTGAGGTGAGGAGTTTTGAACTCTTTCATTTGTTGGTTTTATTGTGCATATGAGTGGGTGGAAGAATGGAGTTGAATGCTGAAAAATCTATCTTCTTTGTGGCTGTATGTTACCAAATATATAGGTGTAAAAGAGGAAGAAGTTTGATGTAAATGGAATTTTGTGGCTATAAAGAGAAGGAAATAAGGTGGTGTGGAATTATAGAATTCTAACGTGTGTTTGCTGCTGTCCATGCTGTTTTAGAGAAGAAAAATTTTAAATTTTAAGCTGAAATTCTGATTTAGTATTGCTATGTGAGGTGTGAAAGATGATGATTTAATTTCCTTAAATTAAGATTGATTTGTCCAATGAAGAGAAGGAACTTAGGAAGCTGAATGTTCATTATTTATACTAGAGAATTGTGGAAAATGGAATCAAAGAGGAAGAAGCTTGGCTTGAGCTTGAATAACTAATGAATGAAAGGTGTTTGACATAATGCCCTATCAGAAGAAGCTTTACATGATTTTGCATTTTTGAAAATTTTATTAGTCCTTGTAAGAAATATGTTAGTATAGAAGTTATTGATTTGAAAATTAACTTGTAAATTTGTAAAAGAATTTGATAATGAGTTTGCATGTAGCTATTTAAATACTTGGAACTTATATGGATATTAATGGATTTTGGATATTTTAATTGAACGATTGGAATCAATGCACCTAAGGTTTTGATGTAAAGCCCAAGAGTAAATTCTACCTCAAGTAAGTAGATTGTTTTGACTAAAACAAATTGGTGGAGACTAGTGAAATGAATGATAATACTTGGGCTAACTCTAAAACATGAATTTTAGTTTTGAAATTCTAGATGATGGTGGTTGATTTGGAATTGTGTTAAAAAAATTAAAAATCTATTAAAATTTCAATTATTATAGCTTCATAGGGTGAGTAGAAGAGGAGGATGCTGGTAGAAATTGAAGAAAGAATATTTTGAAAATTTAAAAATTCGACAAGTAAGTGAATAACATTCCATTTAATTTATTTTAATAGCCTTTTTCTGAATCTTATGAATTATATTAATTTTGAAAATTATAAAATAACAATGAAGGACAAATGAGTTATGATACATGCATTTATTATTTTCAAAAGCATATTTTCAAGATTGATGAAAGTACTTTTGTATGGTTGTTAAGCTTTAGAATGTATTGGCTATTCAATTACTGCAAGTTTGGTATATTAGCTATAAAGTATGATTTTCACAAATTTTGAGAATTGAAATAGTTCATACGAGTTTGGCATTGAGAATGGTAATTTTATTACAGCAGTAATTATTCTTCTCGCATGTTTGAAACGTGATTTTTAAGAGGACTCAAAACAGAACACTATTGCTAACGGCAGTTCCGTTAGCTCATAGCGTGCTATGGTTACACACTAGCTAGTTTGTCTTGTGAACTTTGTTCTCATGTTTGATATTCATGGGCTTTGTACCCGCATTTGATTTCGTGGCCTGAGCCACATTTGGTTATTTACCATCGTGAACTGTGTGTCCACATTTTTTAAATGTGGATAAATATCTGTTTGTTAAAAATTTACATGATTTTGGCTAGCAAATATATCATTTGGATTTATGTGTGAATAAATGATTTTCTTCAACCATGACAAAAATATATTGCTTCCAACTTACTTTCATTTTATGATAATAAGTATGACTTACAGACTTACAAATTTATTTTGTTGAATTATTTTTAGTTAGTTTACGCTATCATTAGAGGTTGTTAATTAAGATTTTACAATTTTACTTGGGAATGCTATTCACTTAAAAATTTATTTTGATCATAGATTTGTTAGCTGACGTTGATCCTACCATTGACCTCTGAAGGGCAAACTAGTTAGAGTAGGTGAAAATTTTTGATTGGTACTATTGGTTTTAATGTAAATATATAATTTGTATGTCTTTTTGATTTAAAAGAAATAGTAAATGCTCCACATAGACTGTTGTTTGACTTTATTTTTGCTTATATATTGGTTGCTGGCTGGAAGGAGCTACACTTTTAATTTGTACTATTATTTGTAAAAATTTCTGTTGTAGAATTTTCAGGAGATCCTAGTTATAGGGGAGGTTTCGCCGAAATTTCTACAAAAATTTTGAAACTTTCTTATGACAATTAGTACGAAAAAAAAATTATTTTAACTTTCATGTAATTTGATTAATTTTTCTTTCTTTATTTTCTTTTGAAAAATGGAATAAAATTTTTATTTTGAGGCTTACGAAGGTATGTGAGTGGTTCACACCCGTGTCGGTCACCCTCTTTTTTCGAGGCGTGACATAGAGCATCAAGGTTCAGCCACACATAGCTAAATATAATCTCAAAACAGTAGAATAATGGAACCAAATTAAATACATAGGAGAAAGAAGGAGAAAAACTCAATGGAAATGTGAATGGTGATGAGCTATCTTGCTCTTAAGCTCCAAAATTGTCCCAAGCTCTCCAAAATCACCTATAGACCTTTAGAGAACGTAAAAAATGAAGCCTTCTTCAAAAAACCCTAGTTTTCCTCTTTAATCATAGAGAAAAACTGATGTTGTGTGTTTCTGGTACGAAACCCACTGTAGCGGGCTTTGTTTCTAGTTCAAAATTTGCTTTATAATACTGACTCGCTGTGGCGGCTGCTATAGTAGATGATCATAACAATTCAATTTTCTCATTAAAATCATTATATTTTCCTTCTTCACCTCTTTCAAGTTCTTGTAGAGTTTCTTAAAATCCAAAATGATGCAAATTAACAAAAGAAAATACTCTAAAACAAAATTAAAGCACAATATTTACAAGACAAGCTGATAAATCACTAAAGATTATCCCTCACTAGTTAAGTGTTTGCACTCTACTCTTAAGGTGTTTTAAGGACTTATGTATCACTCAATTTCACTTATTGAAACCCATCTACTATAAGCTTGCCTCTTATCTCAATCTTTGCTATGTTGTCCTAATGCATACACAAATCAAAGGACTTATTATGGGGTTATAATGCATAAGGTAGGATGATGAAAAGAAATGGGTAAAGGATTAGGAAAACCAACTTCAATTAGTGCTAAGCATAATCAAATATATCCCAAAGAATATGAGTTACCTTATGAGAATTTCATCATCATTTTTTTATGCATCAATTGTTTGCTTCTTCTCTTCTTCTATCTTTCTTTTTATTTTCTTCTTCATCATTTTTCTTCTTTCTATTTCAACTCTCACAAACCATTTTCATATTCATTATTATTATTTTTTTAAGCAAACATGGACTCTTTTTCTTCTCCTTTTCATCAATATTTTTTATACTCCTTTACTAGTTGCCACACTTAGCACCAACTAAAGTGATTAAAAGGGATAAAACATAAAAGGATATTTTGGTTCAAACAAAGGGCTATGAAAGTATTTTTTTTTTCAAGGAAAGGCTAAGGCTCAAAGGGTAAATAAGGGATTAAATGTGAATAGGTAGTATATTTGGCCAAAATGGTTATGAAAAAGAAGGTCTAAATCATCTCTGTGCATGTAAAAAGGAATTTTAGGTCTCAAGAGAGATTCAAGACAAGTTCTAGAGATGTAATTACAATAAATATACTTTCTCTCTTAGAAATGAACATTTAGGCTCAAAATCCTCACATAACATTATCCCTGATGTTATCAATAAGAAAGAGAGAGAGAGACATAGAAAACTCCCCTGACAAGAGCTGAATGGAGAATAGAGAAGGACAAATGAAGATCATTAGACATAACCTGTATCTATCACCATAAATGAACATAACACACAATCATATACAAAATAGCCATGCAATGGTTAGAGTAATACAGTAATCCAAGGCACAAGAGATAGGGAGCGAATGGAGGAGCAATAATAAGTACAATAATCCTAAAAATCACCAAAAAGACTAATGATGCAAAAGCAACCAAAATAAAATAAAAGACCACTAAGAGGGGTCAGATAGTCTTGGGGCATCAGGGCGAGCAGGCAATAGGGTCACAAGACTCTAGTAAGTAGGTGGAGGAAGGGGTGGAGGAGGTGGTGGCCCATAGAAAACATCAAGTAACTTCTGTAACTATGCCGTGATGTGGGTAACTTGAGTCTGCACCTCACTCAACTAATTATACAAACGAGTGATCTTGGTTCTCACCTAGCCTTCAAACTCAGATTGAGGCAGTGCATTAGTGCATGGTTGGCACCTCAGAACTCATTCATTACCTGTATAAACCTCTTGCACTACTACAAAAAGGGACATATTTGACGGTTATTTTTCATTATATTTGACAGTTAAAAACCATTAAATATGGCCCCATCATTTATTTAGATACTCATATTTGACGGTTATTTAACCATCAAATATTTGGCACTATCCTAGACGGTTAGTCAATAATTGTCAAGTATAGTATAGCAGAAATCCTAAAGCTGTGGGGTATATTTGGTGGTTATTTAAAATAACCATCAAATATTAGTCACCATATTTGATGGTTTACTGGAATAACCATCAAATATAGATAAATATTTGACGGTTATTCCAATAACCTTCAAATATATTGTGGTAATTTTTTTAAAATGTGGACACTGTGTTTTAAGCAGCCCCCTGCAATAGAATTGATAAATTGGGATACAGAATAGACCTAAACAATCCAACAAGCTTTAATTTATCATCAACAACATTGTTTGAAAATTAAAAGGACACACACAAACACACACATTGCAAACAAACTTAAATTTAAACTCAAAAAGTCACAAGCTTTACTTATTCCTAAATCACAACCCTATTTTAAAAATAAAACAATAATCCTATCCTAATTAAATCACATTCTTTTTTATCTTAGACTAGATGCTCACTTGTTGAGGATTAATGCGTGCATTTTGCATGATCCATACCTGAAATACATGTTGGCACCACTCTTCCACACCTTCATTGATGTGAGCATACTCGAACTCTTCACAATAAGTGTCATCATAAAACTGCAATTTAGATTATAACCACAATAAAGTTAGCTAAGTAATGAAATTTTATTATATATAAAATGTAGTTTAATTAAATATGAACCTTGATGTAATTGAAGTCTTGGCATGAGTGATGATGTTCCTAATGAATCTCATCACACAATATCCATAGTCTGCAAATCTAGTCTTTGACGTGGGCACTTTAAAAAAACAAAAAATATAATAAAATATTGAATAATATTAATAAATAATTGAATAATTAATGTTTAAACATGTACCCTTATTATTGTCTATGTGAATAATTGGTCAAAAGGTTAAACCATGGAAACAGTTAGAGATTCGTCCGTTCAGTACAAAAACATAGCCTTAATGACGTAGAAATTGGTGTAAGAAGTTTGAAATATCAAAAATCACAAGTATGAAACTTAATTAATGCACATACTTGTTGATTAATTCTATCATATCTTTACGATTATCCAGTTGCCCGCTAGCAGAACACAAATAATACATGGCCAATTTCTCATATTTTTCCATGGCCGAATCAAGGGCAATTAGCATCCAATGATCCCTAAAATAATTAACAAATGTAAATAATATATAATAAATTGAAATAGTTAATAAATTTTGGAAAACACATTAAATATAATAGAAAACTAACCCTTGCACGTAAGGTATCAAGAATAACCTCCCCCCTTCTTAGTAGTCCTAGCATTGAATGAATTGCATAGCTGCTTTACTTGATCTTTACGGTAAAAGTCACTAATGTCACGAAAACTAGCAACATCATAGGGATAAATGAAGGCAAACATCCTAGTAAGGCTGCGAGGCACAATGAGTGTATGGTAGAAAAACCTAAAATGAATAGATGAAATAGATTAGTAGATATTTATAAAAATAATAACCGTTCTTGTGCAAAGAAGTACCTCAAATAAAAATCCATGACGGTTGTGCTAATCATGGCATGTTAGAGCACTTCATATACCATTTCGAGCATTATGTGATTGATATGATCTCTATCATACCACTTCATCTGCCATGCTCGAATGGGATATCTACTGCAACAAAATTATGAATACTCCTTTGTATGTCTAATATGCCCCTAGTGAAGTTAGGAATTTATGTGACAATTGAGGCTCTATCTTTTAAAGCAAGGGAGGTGCAACAATCTTCGATTCATGGCCGATCGATTGTTTATTGAGTAAATCTTTTTCCTTGGACTATACAATAGAGGTAATTAGAGATCAGAAGTTGTTATATAGAAATAAAGGTAATAAATGACATATATACCTTATATTTTTTTGTCATCCTTATAAGAGCGATCGGCCATGTAACAAAAGTGCCTAATGCATCTCCCATAGTCATCACATCCTTGGTTGGAACAAGTAGCTTGTAGTTGTTGTCTAAAAAAACTTTAAGACAAGCTCATACATGACCCAGAGGAATTGGCACATTTTGTATAGTTCCCCAGGGATGTTATACATTATGCTAATTGCAACTACGCAACGATCTCGATTGCTTGCCAAAAAATCACATTCAGCTTCGCCCTAAACTAATGGAAACATATAAGTTAATGATACAACAATGAATCTAACTGAAGAAAATATTAATATTACCTTAGGAAGGTTAAGATGAAAAGGCTAGGCCATGGTACAACTGTCTCTTTTGCTATTTAGACTAATTTTCACAGGAGTGGACGTCTTTCCTTAGGAGGTGAGCAATAAATCAACCAGGCAGTGCAACCTATCAACCTCATCTTTTAGGGCATTGAACTCAACTAAAGAAGGTGCTATAGCTTTTGGTGTCTTTAAAGTCTTAAATACTTGTTTTTTGGTGACTCCAAAACAAACACCCCTATCATGTCCAGGGTGGTTAAATGAAAAGACCTAATTTATTATCTATAATTAAGAATAATGATAGTTACACATTTATTAGCTATCTCCTGAACATGCTCATCTGTAATGTTGCCCTCCTTATTAGTCTGGCCTTTGATAAAAAGAATATTGTGGGATATGGAACTAACCCCTATGCCTTCCCATTCAATCTACGCATTTCAATGGCAAAACAATTTGTAATTGGTAAATATTATCCATGAATATGGATCAATCTTAAAATTAAGTTTAAATAGTGACATACCATCTTTTCCTCTAAACTGAATATCCTAAACATCCTTTCTTAAAAGGATATGGATTTTTCTTAATCAACTCTTGATTTTGTTGGTTCAGTTACTGTGAAAAAAATAAAAATCAATTAAAATTATGATATAATACAATATTATTAAAAAAATGAAATCAATTAGAAAATTAAAATTACTTGAAATTCCATTTGGAATGCAACAAATTCATTCCATTATTGTTGGGATACCAAAGGTCATATTAAGGTAGGGACCTCAGCACTAATGTTTTCACTGGCTCTTTTAATATATTTTGATCCCATAAAATACCGAAAAGAATGCATTGCTCTCCTAGCTATTTGAAAGACATACTTCCTTCAACTAGCATCAATTATAAATGTTGCCTGCAATACATTAGCATGTCATTAGTAAATTGATAAACTATTATGGGTACAAGAGTCATATAATGATAAGTTAACATATATACCTCTACTTGCTCTCAAATATACTGCTTGTAGATTGATCCACCTTCTTTCAATTTCTAAGTGTGATAGGCACATTTGCTCTTGCCATAGCTCTAATATAGCTAATGAATTTATCTTTACTATCCTTCATCTATTTACTTCTGTCATTAGAACTAATCCCTTTCTAATCTCATTTGCCTCCTCCTAAAGATGATCATCATTCATTATCAAACTAGAGTACTGCTAGAAGCATCACCGCTAGCTACAATGCTGGGTTCACCGCTAGAGTCAACATTGGGGCCATCACTAAGGTCAATACTAGGCCCACCGCTAGGGCCGACACTAAGGCCACTGGTAGGGTCAACACTGAGACCAACCTTAAGAACATCAAGGTCTCTATAACCTTTACATTTACCTTTCTTTGGAGCCATTTATCTCTAAAATACAAGAACACAAATAATTAGAAAATCAGTGCACACAAGTAACATTATTTATAAAATTAAGCAAACATGTAATAATTAAATAAACATAAGTAATAAAAACACATGTGTTTAAGTTGATCTTTTCCTTTTTCTTGTTTTCTTTTGATCTTTTCCTTGCTTAATCTTATTTCAAATACCTTCAGTGTGATCATTCCTCATATAGAAGGCATCACCTTCAGTGAAATCACTTTCAAGTGACGTTCTTAAAAATGGATCATGCCTAACAATAGTATCATCCTTGTCTTTAATCATTTTGTTTGCCAATAAAATAATGGAACAATTAATTTTAGCAAGATCAGGGATATAAAACACCTGTCGATCTTGTGAAGCAAGAATGAAAGGCTCATCTTTATACCCTTCTTTATTAAGATTCACTTGTATCAACCCTGAGTTATCATCAACTGGAAAACCATTTTTATGATCAACCCACCTACAACCAAAGATCAGAATCTGAAACTTTACATAATCTAACTCCCAAATGTGCTCAATTACTCTAAAATATGACATATTCGCATATATTAGGTTGTTGTCTTTAGAGCTAGTTACATGTATCGCATGAGCAACAAGAGTGACACTACTATTTTGCATTATGCTTTGACTATCCTACTCTTTGGTGTATAAGGTGTATCCATTAATAAGATAACTAGCGTAAGAAACTACTTGCATACTCAGACCTCTAGCCAGCCATCTTACTTTTTCAGAAATAGAATCAGGATCAACAATGAACTTGTCATGAATATGCTCCTTCAGCCAACTTGTAAATTTCTTATTATGTTCTTTTAGATACTAGGTTTTAGCTCTATTAGGGTTATCCCCCCTAAGTTTAACTAAGTGCTTGTTTGTAAATTCTTGAACCTCTTTCTGAATTGTGTAAAACAAGGAGGTGTGCTTACTCCTACTATAAACTTGAGATAATAACTACATTATTTCCTATTATCCCTTTGCCACCTTCCTTTCCCATATGCCAAGACACTAATAGCCCAATGTAATTGACATTTTTTAAATACTTGGTATAAAATTCAACTGCTTCTTCACTTATAAACCGTTTAACAATGCAACTCTCAGGTTGGCTATAGTTTTTAACATACCTTTTTAATATCTTCATATAACGCTCAACAGGGTACATCCATCTTAAATAAGCCAGACCACACATTTGCACCTCCTTCACTAAGTGAATGGTTAGGCAAACCATTATGTCAAAGAAAGCAAGTGGAAAATACATCTCAAGCTCACACAATGCTTTTACAATTCAACTTCATAACTTCAGCAACTTATTGGGGTCAATCACTTTATTACAAATAGATTTGAAGAAGAAACATAGTTTTGTGTTGGTGTCTTGTACTCTATTGGGTAAAATAGAACGTATCACCACTAAAATAAAGTTCTCCATCAAAATATAGCAGTTATGAGATTTTAAACCTTTTAGTTTTAGGTCTTTCATTGACATAAGGTTTCTAATGTTTGATGAGTACCCCTCTGAAACTTTAACTATGGCAAGAAACTCATAAAAAGAAATTTTTTCTTTTCTAGACAATGTGAGAGCTGCTGGACAAAGAAAGGTATAGCTTCCCTTCTCCTTGGTGTTGAGTCTTCTCTTATCCTCTGGTGTTGAGTCTTCTTTTTTCTTGCATTGATACCATCTTTGGTCTTTCTGGGAATATGAAGTAATGTACTAACAATACTATAACACACATTTTTCTCGATATGCATCACATCAAGAAACTGTCTAACATACAAGACCTCTCAATATGGTAGATAAAAAAATAGACTTTTTCTTCCACCCACTTGTCCCAAGGTGCTCTACAAAAGGTTTCCCAAACTCAATATGTAAATCCTTAACCTTTTCAAATAATTAGTCACTAGTCAATACTAAAGGCTAGCCACGTTCTTCTAAATTTCCATTAAAAGTTTTCTTCAATCATCGATAATAATGACTTGGATGCAACCATCTATGATGCCTGATATAAACATTCTTCATACCATGCTCTAACCTAATTGAATCTATGTTTTCTTCACAAATAGGGCATTCGAGTTTCTTTTTTATATTGTACCCTGACAAATTACCATATACTGAAAAGTCATTTATGGTACCAAATAGCAAATCTCTTAAATTAAATTTCTCCTCTCTGTACCCATCATACACCTTAATACCTATCTCTCACAATAACTTCAAGTCTTCAATTAAATGGGCTAAGTAAACATCTATGTCATTTCTAGATTATTGTGGCCCTGAAATTAGCATGGACAACATCATTTATTTATGTTTCATGCATAACCATTGAGGTAGGTTATAAATTATCAAAATCATTGGCCAAGTACTATGGATACTACTTTGGAGTCCATGTGGATTCATTTCATTAGTAGATAATGTAATGCGTAAGTTTCTTGATTCTTGTGCAAATTCAGGGTACTGAAGATCAATCCTTCCCTATTAAGGAGAGCAACAGGATGCCATAACTTTCCATCTTTAATCCTTTCATCCACATGCCAGGTTAAATTTTTTACATCTTTTTTACTACTGTACAAGCGTTTGAATCTTGGCACAATAGGAAAAATACCATAATGCCTTTTTTGGACTCTTCCTATTATCTTTGAAGCATGATGTCTTGCATTTTAGACACTCAATTAATGATTCATATTCATTTCTAAACAATATGCAATCATTTGGGCAAGCATGAATCCTCTCGTAGCTCATGCCAATAGCACGTAACATTTGTTTTGCTTGATACATGTTAAGAGGAAGCTCGTTCACTTTGGATAGCATCATTTTAAGAACTACAAGCATTGGACTGAAGCTCTTATCACTCCATCCACTGTTCACTTTCAAGTTGTATAAACTCAACACCCCTGACAATAATGTAAAATCAGTATAACCACTATATAAAGGCTTTTCTACATCACTTTTCAACTTCTAAAGCATTTCAAGACAATTTCCTCTTCTATCGCCTTAGTCATCTCTTCAAGATGGTCTTCCTCATCAGTCTCATGTATACTTGTATCAAAATCATATGACATGTGGCTCTTGTGATACCCTTGGCTTTCATCATTTACTTCCCCATGCTTGCACCAATGCTTGTAAGTTTGATCAATTCCATAACAAACTAAATGATCTTTCAATTCAAATGCATTAACCCTCTTCATGAGACAACATTTTACACAAGGGCACACTATACTATTAAGGTCGTTTGTGTGCTCAAGTGCAAACTTAATAAACTATTTCACCCAATTCAAATATTTTTTCATTAATCAATTGGAAGACATACATTCCTTGCCCATCTTTTGGATCTAGAAAGAATCATTTTGAGGAAAAATTATTAGTGACTCATTGATATTAGGTCTTCATCAATTAATCAATCATGAGTCACAAGCTTTCACACACAATCCTTGAGGTTTTATTGAAACCATGAAGTTTTATTACTATAAAAATTTGGGCAATATAACAGCTTAAAAATAGAATATTCTTAGATACTTTGCCCTCTCCTTATATAGAATTTGATCCCTATACAAGCTTCAATGTAATCTAATTCAATCCTACTTAGCTAGGACAACAACCAAATTTACAAAAATATAGTTTAAAAAATTTGAAGCTTAAGTAATAAACCCACAAAGTTTGTTACTATTTAACAAAATTTTGGCAGCATAACAGCTTATAATTGAAAGTTTCCCTAGCATTTTGCCCTCTCTTCATATTAAATTTAATCCCTATGTAATATAATCAAATTAAACTTCATTCAATAGCAACAAATCAAGTTCTATAACTACTGACAAGCTTGTAGCAATAAGGACAAAGCATCTTGTTTCACTTACAGATTTCTGTAACTAAAAAGAATGGCCATGAAGTATTTAAGAGGATTTTTTGGGACATTGAGAGTCTAAGGTTATAATATCTCCAAAATAAAAAGTCATCTTGATCTACTACTAGTAATTGGTTATTCAAGTTGATGAATTGCTGGAATTCTTTTCAGATATTTGTGGTGGTTGACAACTACAGGAGAAGATTCATGATTCTTTAAAAGCATTTTTGGCAAGAGGTTACAATAATAGCTTGAGAAGCATATATAATGAGACAAATAATAATTGTGGGTTGACCTATGAGCTTCTAGTTGCTTGTTTTATAGAACATGAACAACACCAATACATATAGGGTGACTTTGTAACCAATTAATGGAGAGGATAAAGTTTTCACAAATTTATCCTTAACTTCCCATTTTCTTCTCTATAACAAATCTGAAGTGAGGATTTCAACTTAATAATGCTAACTAGTGTTTCTTCTACTAATGCATGATAAATATTTACATATGCTCAATCATGTTGATATTGCCTTTACCTTGGAGTTACATTTGCCACACCTATTTTAGAATTGTTACTTTCCAATTTGCTTTACCATTTTGATTGGAAACTTCTAGAAGGGATGAAGACTGAGGATTTAGATTTGGATGAGACTTTTGTTTCCAATATAAGAAGGAAAAATGACCTAAGCATAATTCCTATTGGTTATTCCCCTTAATTAGGTTATATGCTTGTATTTATCACCTAAATATGTTTTATGTATGAGATTACAGCAAGAGCAACATTTCAAAAAACCACCAACAACTCTTAAACAGACTAAATCACGATATAACAGCTTAATGGATAGCATTATTCGAAACTAAAATAAAAAAGAAGAGGGATATAGGAGATGAGAAATGTACTTCCAGCAGATCAGATGGGCGAATTAAAGAAGATAATAGGAATCATCTTTCGAATAACTTCAGACTACCTTCAAATACCCAGACCCAGTGAGTAGATCAAACACCTAAGTCTTCAATAGTTGCTTTAAATACCCTACAGAGCCTTCAAAAGTTACTTCAAGTGACTAATGGTTCAGAATAATTGATTTTGAAGAGACACTCGCTATACGTTACTATGATGGCTTCTAATGTAGCTGCTGCATTGAGATTTAGGTATTTTCAAAATTCCAATGGGTTTGTGGTTTTGATCAAAGAGAAACACTAATTTGTAAAAAATAGAAGAGATGAGAATCAGGGTTATAGGGTAAAAGGAAACAAAGAGGCAGAACACTTATGAGGGCACCGAGAGTGAGAGCTCAAATATAAGGTGGAGGGATTTTAAGGCTTTATTTGATGGTTAATACTTAAACTGTCATGTAAAATGATAACAAATTTGATGGTTTAAGTGTTAACCATCATATATATAAGTATATATTTTTAAATTTTATTTTTTTTAATATTGAAAACTTCTTATTTGACAATTATTAATTAAACCATCAAGTAATTTTAAAACAAAATTTGACAGTTTTTCTCCAAACCGTCATTTATATAAATATATATTTTTAAATTTTAAATTTCTTTATATTTGTTAATTAGTATGACCGTTTTAGGAAATAATTGTCAAATTGTTGTTTCCTATATTTAACTGTTGCCCTCCCAACTGTCATTTATCATATTAAGAGCCTCGTAAGTGATTCTCGCCTCATCTTATTTGATAGTTATTATGATAACTGTCAAATATAATTCCTTCAAATATTTAAACTTTTGTAGTAGCTCTGCTTCTTAATGTTGTCATAAACAAACACTTTAGGCTATTTTTGTGTATTAGGCTCAAGGATAGGGACACCATGGCTAGTTAGGATATCTGTCAACACGTGAGGGAAGGCTAACAACTTGGTACTATCCCCAATGACATTCCTCATGTTGTGATAAATATGCTTGGCAAAATCAACTTTTTTATACATCATGATACAATATGCCATTATTGCACAAGTCTTGCTCATGTCAGAGGAATGAGTGGTGGTGAGGATGTTGTGAGAGATAAATGTGTTCCAAAAGACAATCTTCTTGGAGAGGCTTTCATACTTCAAGCAACCATCAAACCAAATAGGTTCTGCTCCCTCTTCCATAACACAGTCAAGAATGTCTTTCCATTGGGGAAGATTAACATCCTTCAATATGCGATCCACCTTAAGCATAGTCTCATATTTACACTCCCTTTCAAATTTTGGTAACCCATAGAGTTCTCAGATAGTGTCCACCATGATCTTAACCAATTTACCTCTCACATAGTAATTATCCCTCTTAGCTACAACAGCAGTCACATAGAATTCCTTCACCAATACTGGAATATGAACACTCAAATTTGTGCGAAACTTATGAGCCAATTTATGCCAATAGAAAGCTTGATGAGCCAAATTATATGCTTGCACTAAATAGTAGCGATCCTCAACTCATTTCTTATTAATAATGGTATCATTGAAGTGCTTTTGAGTTGCGAGAGAGCAAAACTGAAAGCTATCAAAAGGTGCACTAGAAATGTCCCCTTTCTTCTGCCTTTTCTTTGGAGGCATCTTATAGCTGCAAGAAACAATATTGGTATAAAAGAGAGAAATAAAAAAGGCATAAAACAAGACAAAGAAAGTAGAAGAAGAACAGCAATCCACTTCGTTCAATCCGAATAACACAGCCAGTAGAGAACTTAAGCAACAATTAAAAGCACACAAGGGAGAGAAAATCAGCAACTCCCTTTTTCATTCAACAAAATAACCGAACCAAGCACAAGGACAAAGGGCATTTTCAGTAGTGCCTCACAAATTACAGTCTCAAAAGAACTCCAAAGAGCTTACTTAGAAAAGTTAAGACCATTTTCTGTAAAATATCACATAATTCCAGCCAAGCATGCAACTTTAACAACCATTAAACATTAACAAAAGTCCCAAAAAAAATTGCCAGGGATGATTCAGCTATCAAAATGATAGCACATAGCTCAGAAAATCAGCAAAAACATGGCTTGAAAAACTTGGAACAACATCACAATGAGCAGTCATTGGCCATCCAGAATTATTCACAGTGAAGACTAAAGCCATAACAAATAGAAAAAAAAAATGCATATATAACTCAGTATAGTACAACCTAGCAAAGCCACACCTCAATGTGCATAAGGATAAATAACTCTGCAGCTTAACAAAAGAACACTTTAAGGATGAATTTGAACAGGGGAAGGGGATCAAAACCAGAAATCAAAGTCTAAGTCATCACAAAATCCAAGAGCAAGACTACAGAATGCAGAGAAATAGCAACAACACAATAAAACACTACAACTAAAACGCTACAAAATAAAATAAAATTAAGAAAAACAAAGGTTAGTCAAACAATGAGACTTGAAGAAGGAAAATGCGAGAACTTTGGTAGAAGGAAATGAAGCTCAACGGTGGGAAAAACAAATGGCTAAAAGTAGAGGAAAGGGAGGCGTATGATAGAGACGCACGAGCACAGGGCACTCGACGGCAGAGAATTAGGTATCTTGCAACGATATGAGCTGGACTGTAGAAGCACAGCAGGCTCTATGGTCAACGTGATCGACAATGGAAGCTCGACAAAAGACTTAGGAAACAAAGACGGAGCACAGTGGAGGTGAAGTACGAAAGCTGGAGAAACAAGGGAAGAGATGGATGGAGATCGATGAAGGTAGAGGGTGAGGCGAGATAAAGCTGGAAGCAGAAGAAAGAGGCGGAGCTAGATAAAGGAGTGGAAGAAGGAGGTGCGGCGGAGGTTGTCGATGGCGTGGGACATGACTGGTATGAACAGAATAGGGACGATGAGAGAAACAGGGGAAAGAGGAGATGATTGCGTGAGAAGAGGTGGTGATCTTAATCGATGAGGGAGGCACGGCGTTGTGGCTATCAGCGGTGTGGAGCAAGGATGGCGAAGGCTGGAGAAGGAGCTGTCAGTGTAGGCGTGGGCAGTTGAGAGAGAGAGAGGGTGTAGAGATAGTGCTTGGGGAACGTAGGAGAGGATGAATTTTGAAGCACGCTTTTGCACGAGGGAGAGAGAGAGAAAGAGAGAGAGAGAGAGAGAGAGAGAGGATATTTCGGTGGTTTATTATTATTATTATTATTTTAAAAAACATAAGCAATACAAAATGATAACTATATATATATATATATAAATGTATAAAATTAGACAAATAGAAAGGAAGAAAGATAGAGAAAATAATAATAAAAATAAGAGAACAAAATATTTACAAAATATTATTTAGTTGGTTTTTTTAGTTAAAAAAATATTACTATGATATATCTATATATTTACAAACAATATTTCTTGCTTTTATAGAATATATGGACAACTAGAAACATGACCCTACAGCAGTGCCATAGCAAGTATGATTTCTGAAAGAGCTTGAGTGACCAAAATGGCTACCCGCTATAGTCCCCGCTATAGTGATTCCCCTGTTTCAAAAAATTAAATTTTATGCGAAAATAAAAATACTTGTAGTCACTTAAATACATAGATTTCAATCATTTAATCAATGTTAAGGCCAAAAACAATTCAAGACACCACAAAAGCATTTAAGTTAAAGCTCCAAGTTTAGAAAACTCTCCTTTTCTTTTCAAATTTAATATGACTCCATAGTATTGCTCCATTGTTCCAAACACAGCCCAGAGACTATTGACTTACAAAAAACACACAAATAAAAATATAAATAATGAAAATAAGGAAATGAATAGGGAAAAACTTGGGTTGCCTCCAAAAAAAAAAAGGTGAAACAGAGACAACTTTAAATGGATGAAACCACCTAGATCTTAGTTTACTTGGAAACAACTTCATTTGAGAATTATAAAGCAACACCAACTGTCCAGGTTCAACTTGTCTAGACAAAATATGCTTATCATGAAACTTCTTAGTCCTTTCTTTATAAATCCTAGAACTCTCATAAGCTTGCAACCTAAATTCATTTAGTTCATTTAGTTGCATTAACCTTTTCTCACCTACTTGGCCCATGTCAAAGTTCAATTTCTTAATGGCCTAAAATGCTTTATGCTCTAGCTCAATGGGTAAATAACAAGCTTTACCAAATACCAATTGGTATGGGGACATACCTATTGGAGATTTGTAAGCTGTCTTATAAGCCCATAATGCATCATCGAGCTTATTTGCCCAATCTTTTCTAGTGGGACTTACAGTCTTCTCTAAGATCCTTTTCAACTCTCTGTTAGACGCTTCATGCAAGCCATTGGTCTGAGGATGGTTTGCCAAAGACATCTTATAAGTGACTTCATATTTGGTAAGCAAACTTGAAAATAACTTATTTTTAAAATGAGTTCCCTCATCACTAATGATTGCCCTAGGTGTGCCAAAATGTGTAAAAATATTCTTTTTCACAAAACACACAACCGTATTAGCATCATTAATGTGGCAAGCCATTGCTTTAACCCATTTACTTACATATTCAATAGCAACCAAAATATATTGATCACCTCTAGATGAAACAAAAGGTCCCATAAAGTCTATTCCCCATATATCAAACAATTCAATCTCAAGAATACCTGATTGAGGCATTTCATGCCTTTTTGAGATGTTACATGCTCTTTAACATGCATCACAATGAGAAACAAGGGCATAAGCGTCTTTAAATAGAGTGGGCCAATAATAACCACATTGAAATATCTTGCAAGTAGTACGACAACCACCAAAATGACCTCCACAAGGAGTAGCATGACAAGCAAACAAGATATCACATTGTTCATTTTAAGGCACACACTTCCTTAAAATTTGATCAGCACATCTTTTATACAAGAAAGGTTCATCCCAAATATAAAATTTCACATCATGCAAAAACTTCTTCTGTTAGTATGGTTTCAAATCAAGGGGAATCACTCCACAAACTAGAAAATTGGCAAAATGAGCACACCAAAGCAATTCATTACATTTCACAGCAAATACTTATTCATTAGGGAAATTATCATTGATTTTAGTTACTTCTAACTCATTTTCTAACCTAGATAAATGATTAGCCGCATGATTTTCACATCCTTTTCTATCAATTATCTTAATGTCAAATTCTTGCAATAACAAAATCTATCTAATTAGCCTAGGTTTAGATTCTTTCTTACTCATCAAATATTTTAGAGCAGCATAATTAGTAAATATGGAGACCTTAGCACCTATAAAAAACCTCTAAATTTTTCACAAGCAAACACAACAGCAAGCAACTCTTTTTTAATAGTAGTGTAATTTACCTGAGCATCAGCAAGAGTTTTACTCGCATAGTAGATGAGATAGAAGATCTTTTCTTTCCTTTATCCAAGGACAACTCTAACTGCATAATTGCTTGCATTACACATCACTTGAAAGGGTAATGACCAATCTGGAGCAACAATAATATGAGCAGAGATCAACCGCCTCTTGAGTTCTTTATATTTTAATTTCCTTATTAAATTCACTATATTTTCCTTCTTCACCTCTTCCAAGCTCTTGTAGATTTTCCTAAAATCTAAAATGACTCAAATTAATAAAAGAAAATACTCTAAAACAAAATTAAAACATAATATTTACAAGACAAGCTCACTAACACCAAAATAAACACTAAACACGAGATAAATAAACAAAAATAACTAGATGACTCTCCAAAAGATTAATAAAATTCTTCAAAATATATAAAAATATAGAGAGTCATCACTAGGATAACTTCTCTACCCACAGATTTTTTAGATTCAAGAATCCTTAGGAGTTCATCTAAACAACAACCGAAGAAGTATATGTTTTAGAAAGAATAACAACAGAGATGAGAGATTCATCAATTGCTTGAATGAGTTGGTGAGAAATAACCTCTCCTCTCTCGAGCTTATCGTCTTTGAAAGTTATGATATCCTTTTGTTTGAGAGCAGTGTGTAAGTGGTCTGTGAAGCCTTTTTAGGTGTCTTCTCCCTTGAAGCTCAAGAAGACATGGTACTTCCATGGTGGGATTGTCATCAAGTTCATGGAAGTCAAGAGACAAGAGGCTGCTTCAACAATAGGATCTATTCAAATGTTTAATTTGTGGATTAATCAGGAATATATACAATTAACACATAAGGAGAAAAAAGAAAGAATAGAACTTCCATACCAGAATAGTAGCAATGGAACAGGAAGGGGAAGAAGAACCAGCAACAATACAGTGACCAATTACAGCGGAGGGATGGTAATGCGAAGGTAGGAACATGGAAGCCAGCGGCAAACATATGAACCTTGAGCTAGCGCGGGCATATTTTTTATATAAAAATAATAAATACTCTTATTTAATTTATCTAAATTTATTATTTTTAAAAAATTTACTTGTCTAGTAAAGAAAATGAAGAATAAGATGAGCTAGAGAGAGAGTGTGTGGAAAAGATGAGTGAAATGGATTATGAATCTGGAGCTTCAATTGGCTAAGTTTCTTTTGTTTCCTATTCTTTTCTATTTTTAATAGGTGATTAGATGTCTTAGTCTAAAGTTTGATTATCTTGGCTTGTAATTAAATTCTAATTTGAATTTGATCTTGATGTAAAGAGAAAAGGATTGTGTTGGTTAATTTCTTCCTTTTGCTACCTTGGTGATTTTGGCCACTTCATGTTTAGCACATAGTCTTGTGTTTTTCATTTAGTGAATTACATGTGTTGATGTTGCATAATCTTACGATGTCAATGGTTGTGTTATTAAGTAGCTTGACATAACCTTGTGGTTGCTCACTTTATTGCTTTGGCCATGGCATTTGACTGGAGAACTTGAGTGGTTCACTTGGCTAATTTTTGCACTAATTGGTTAATTCAACTAGGGATTTTAATTTAAGACCTAGGGAAATTAGCTAGTTGGGTTAACTGGCTTAGGATAGTCTTCTTAAGTTAAGACAGTTTTAGTCAAGAGGAAAAGAAAGCTTAATTTAGCCTAATTATAAGAAGATAATGAGTCCAAAATCAACTAATCTCTAGGGTTCCACTCTTGTGAAAAAGGAAAGTCCACTCCATTCATTTTAGTTAGCAATTTTAATTACTTGTCAATTAGGTAACTAGGTAGGTAGTTAGGTAACCAAACTTCCATTCATTGAGTGATTTATTCTATTAGATAACCTTTAGTTAAACTAAAACCATTCCTTGAAAGATTACTTAGGTTGGCCTTATATTACATTAGGGTTAATTTATTTTTTTTCTTTTTTTTGGTTGAGCGACAAACTGATCAAAATTTTGCGCCATATTACTATATTAGTATGATGACCAGAGAAGAATTAATTTTGATATGTGCTCTTCATTGTCATCTCATATTGAACTCTCACAGATCTCAACTATGCTTGTTTAGTGGGTGTAGAATTAAGAGATGAGGAAGGGCAATGATACATATATCAATACTAAATACAAAGTTTTTGGAAAATTATAGGGGAGGCATTTGCCCACCCTGAAAGCAACGTAGGTCCACCACTGGTGGAAGCTCTGGACTCGCTCTCACTCTTACGATCTGAGATGCATCAACGAGATGAAGAAGAAAAGAGCAAAAAATAGACCATGACCCTTATTTTTTTAAGGGTATAATGGTAATTTCACTACATCACTAATTATTGAGTAGAGGTGAATTGAATGGTTCTATTCAGTATCATTCATCGCATAATGTATGTCCCTTTAATTTGAATCTATTTAGCAAAAGTGATTCTAAATATCAAAAGGAAATCTTTTTTTTTTCTTTTTCTTTCTACGGACAAGATTAGGCTAGTGGAGAAACTAGGTTTTTATAATGTGATGAACCAATATTTAAATTTCTAAATTAAGAGAGATGTCCACATTTATTTCTCCATTGTGTCTTAATACGATTGCATCAAATAAGAGAATACATGTGAGTAATAGAAAAAAGAAAATTCTTTTTTTCTGACAAAAAAAGTAAAAAGAATTTGCCTTTGACCTTTAATCACTTTTTCTAAATTTTTCAAACACCTAAGCCATTACTCTGTCAAAAAGGCACCATTCAAACTCCATCCTCCTTTCCACCAGGTGAAGGAGGCAACAAAAAGAAGGTCTCTTCAATTTCAATAAAATTGAAGGGAGGTAAATATATTTTACTCCAAAGCAAGAAAAGATCCTTTGTGTTGGCATAACGTCTTGGATTAGCTAGATACAACTTTTAAATGGTGTTGCTTCCTATATCTTTTTTTGATACTTTACTCTTTTTTTTTTGGTAAAATTAATATTTTACTTGTTTTTATCAAATAGAAGTCACATATATACATTGATAAACATAGACCAATACATATAATTAAATGTAGTTGATATTTACGAAAAAAATATTTCTTTCTTTTTTTGCCCACAAGGCCATGATTAATACAGTTAATAATCCCGCATCGAAAACCAACAAATTAATGGATAAGTCAAAGTTAGTTTCCATAGTTTGGAGAATTTTTTTCAGGGGTAATTTTTTTAAAAAAATATAATACTAAATATTTCTAGTACTTTGCAAGATGACTCTTACTCCCTTGGTTTTTTTATAAGATTCATCTAACTACATCACCAGAATCAAGGATAGGTGGTTGAGTTATTAATTTTGTCTGAAAATATAATAAACTTTTAATTTTACCCTTGTTTAAATGAAGTTTTTCCCATTTATATTACATTCTCTCTCATAGTTAATGAATTTAAATAGATGTAATCTTAAAAGAATATAATTAATACCACATTAAGTGCCTTATATTAAGAATCAAAAAATATTTCCAAAAAATATCTCATAATAAGGACCAGAAGTAGTATTTGATAACATAGAATATTCTCAAATTGTGACTTATATTTGAAAAGCAGAGAGAGTAGATTATATTCATCCATGTATATATAGAATTTAAATTTATCTTGATACAATTTTTTTAAAAAAAATTACTTATGTTTTCTTGTGCTTTTTAGGGGAAAATATACCTAATTAATTTTTCTTAGTGGCAAGAAGTTTACTCGTCTCCCCTTCTACTGAGCAATTAATAATTCCTTTCTTTCAAGTAAGAGTAATATTCTTTCTTTTTAATAATAAAAGACATTTTTGACTAAATTACACTATATGAGTTAATATAAATTAACTTTAAAATTACATATTCTTTTTATAGTTACCCTTATTTAATATGGTGTATTATTATAAAACCTTATTAATTATAACCCTAATTAAGAGTGTTTTTGGGGAAAATTATTAATTGCATCTTGAAACCCAAAATGTCAAATATTTTTTAATATCATACTTTAAAAAAAGTTGTATATTATTGAAGGAGGGAGTAACTACCTTGGATTATCTTAGCTTTATGTAATGATTCACACAAAATGTTTCACCTCAAGTATATAGGTCAATATGTAATATATTAGTGTGTCAAAGTCAATCCCACGAGGAATTAAGCACAATAGCAATTAGGCAATAAAGTTCTCACTTTTGTTCACATTAAGCAAAACTAATTATAATTAATTGATTAACCAAAATTAAAATGAATAAAAGGCAATGAGATTTGTAATCCAATAACTATGAATGTCTAAGGCAACCTAGAGTCACTAATCCGTTGCTAGCTTCATAGATCTTGCTTTTACTCAATTAATTAATTTTAATGCCAACTTTGTTAATCTAAAATATTGGTAGTTGGCCTTTCGAATCTCAAATAGCCTTCTCTCAAATAAATTATGTAAATTATCCAAGACATAAATTCAATTCTAACTCACTCTAATTTAATTATATGAGGCACTTAATTATGTATATTTCCATCCTAATTATAAATTAAATAACAATCTAATCGCATTTACTCAATCTAAGGGTCCAAATATTGCTCTTTACTAAGGAAAAGCCCCAAAACCCATATTCAGATTTAATGGTGGCCAAACATTAAATGGAAAATTAAATGTAAGATTGAGCAACCAAAATCAACATTAAGCATAACTAATGGGTAAAAACAAATTTTAATCTACTAACAAGTTCATAGTTACTCTAGGTTAAGTAGAATCAGCCACTAATAGCTATTAAACCAGCACACATAAGCAATACTCAATAAAAGATACATCAAAATATAGAGAAAAGGAAGAAAAAAGCTTAAAAGGGATGATTTCTATCACAAATTGCAAGACCCAAGTGTTTCCTAAGTTTCTCCAACTCTTTATCAACCTTAGAATGCTCCCTCGACATGCAGCTATCATCCAAAGATGAACTGGAGTGAAAATTGATATTCAAAAACCCATAAAACCATAAGTAAAACTCTGTGTTCTGTTAAAAACTAGTCTTATGTCATGACTTCCAAATTTGGTGCTGCAACATCACTGGACAAGATTTAATTTGTTGTAGGCTTTGAAATTGTCAGTTTTAGGCCTATAAATTAGGCCTCCCTATATGAATAAAACACAGATTTAATGTCATAATTGATCCAATAACTTCTACAGTTGTTTTAAACTTTATCCACCTCCAATCTCACAAATAACTCTCCAATTAATCACATATTTGCTAATTAATTTCACAAGATGACTTCTAATTGCATTAAAAACTCCATTAAATTTATTAAAATATTGGAAGTCATCATGTGACTACCTTAGATTGTCACACCCTAGTACTAAGAGTATGACCGACACAGAATATGAGATAAACTCATATTCTACAAGCCTTGACTAACCAAAAATTAAGCTAAAATATCGATAATTAGTTTATGTATATAATTATGAAGTTCATAAAATCTTAAATATTTTGTAAAAATTTCGACAGAATCTCCCCTATAATTTGAACCTCTCGAAATTTTCATAATAGCAAAACCTGTCAGCTAACTATGGTATATATGGAGCACTAAATTATAATTACATAAAACAATACATTTATATGAAAATAACCGAAACTGCTTCCACTGCTAAAAACTCAACGATCAGTAGACAGGGTCATTTACAATATCTGAGACCTAAGAAATTTTCAGTGAGTAGCATTCCAATCAAGATTAAAAATTATAAATAATTAACAATAAATGATGAGTTTGCGCAATAGTATAACCATGAAACCAACAACAGCATTAAACTAGATAAGTTCATCAAAAAAGTTTCTGTTAATATATATATATATATATATATAAAGATTTCAAATAATGGTGAATTTAAGAAAAAAAATTCCTTTAAGGAAACTTATATAAAATGATAAGTTTTAAATCTAATATAGGAGGGCTTTATCAAAACCAATAACAAGCATGGACACACAATCCACAAGGGTAAATAACCAATCAAGCTTAGACACACAATCCATGAGGGTAAGTAACCAATCAAATACAATTGAAAGTTGCGAAACAAGTACGATAGGAGTCATGAATCAAGTGCAGGCATGAGGCCCACAAAAATAAGCATGAATATGATACTCACGAATAACCATTCCTCTGTTTCACATGTGTTGGCCTTCGCATGAGGCTAGCACCTCCTATAAGTACCCTGCTAATTAGGTGTACCATGGCATGCCAAGGACTAACGGAACTGCCGTTAATATCTAGCATTTTGAACTCAATCCTTCTAATTAAATTCAAACATGCATGGAACAAGAATAAAATTTCAAAATTTTTTCCTTTCAATTATATTGTTCAATTATCCATTTCCATTTCCTACATTCACGTTCCTATCCTCCATGCACAAATCATTATTTTAAAACTTTCATATCAAATATAGAATTTAGTAAATAAGTTACTTTTGAAAAGTAATATTGTTTGTCATATATCAACTTCAATCACTGTTTAGCAATAATATAAATCATCAGAGAAATCAAGAAATCATCGTTATAAAACAATTGTTATAAGATAGAATTTGCAAGAATGTTTAAACAGCTTATAGAAGAACAATATTAAACTTAAATAAAGGAATTTTTTAAACATTTTTAGAACTTATTCAGAACGCTACCTACTCATCTGAGTTTTCAAAAATCTTATAATTAGGTTTTCCTAATTTTTTGTTTACTCTAATGATGCTCCAAATTAATTTAGCATGTAAACCAACAGATTTTATGTCATTGTGATTTTCCTTCTTAACATAAATAAGCGAAATTAACGTTCAAGCTCTTTAAATATTCTTTAAATTTCTTATTAATTCCTTAAATTCTCACTAAACCCTTCAACAATTACTATCAAGTAGTCAACAATACTAGGTAACATTCAAGCACAACCATAATTTACTTTAACTATTTTAATTCAACCAAATTGATGTTTGACACATTTTAACATCCCCTTGTATGTATCCTAATTGATCCTTAAGTAAATATTTCAATCAATTACTTAAGCCAATACTCTCATATTTTATTTTGAGTTGTATTATGCTAATTTAACAACATACTTTCCATCAATATTTTCTTTCAAACATATGCATAGGCATTTTCCATTAAGTTATGAAACAAACACACCCAAGAAATTTCCACAACTCTCAACATTTAATTCCAGAATTACATTTTAGCTCAACATCACCATAAAAAATTTCTAGCATCAACCGAAACATCAGCTTAATCCTAACTAAAATAGCACAATAATCATAAGGAACAGGGCTGCATCAATCGGTTGGAGAAAGGAGGGAATGATTCGGTGGTGCCGTGTAATCCAAAAGAGAAGGAAAGATAACAGCGTCTCAACTCAACCAAACTTAGTGGCAGCAAATATAAATCAGCCACTCACCTGCATCTAAGAAGGAGAAGATAAAATCTCCAATCCATATATACACCTCCGCCAGCCATAAAACAGAGCAAAAATGAGGGAGATATGTTGGAATATTATTTCTGAATTAGCATTAATTAATAAGCCCAATAAATTAGTCTTTATGATCTTGTGTGGACCGTGATAGGTGGACCACACAAGTGAGCCCAATGGGCAGAGGCCCAACCCACAACCCAGTAGCCGTCAGCTATTTCCTATCTCTTAACTGACTGAGTCAGAGATAATAGATAATAAGGCGGTTACCGATCTGATCTATATAAGACGATTAGTCGGTAACCGTAAACACATGACTCATTCTTCTACTTTCATTATCTCTGAACCCTTTGAAGGCTCTGGGGACTTGTGGGTTGTGTACCTGCCTACACTCGAGGTAATCGAGATTTCTCAAGTACTTATGGATTCTTCAGGTACGTATACATTACTTTATTTATCTATATGAATTGAGATACATACATACAACACGTGGCATCAGAGCTATGGTTACGAACATTAATTTGTATATCTCAATTCAATATCTTATGTTTACAATGATAAGTAATTCTTTTCCAACTTAGCATGTTTGAATTTGATTTAACATGCACGTATATTTCATTAGTTGCTCTTTTCTCCTTTCATTATTGCCTTAATCGATGCCGGAATGAGTTGTTGGTACGTCTCGGGAGCTGATGTCATTGAGTCGCCAGAAATCTCTGCCTGAGATTGTGATTCACAGCCTGCACAGTGTCGTGTTTATGCTATCAAAAAAAAGAGAGAGATTTTTCAGCATCATCTTCTTCCCTGTGCTCCTCGCCGGAGTTCTCCTTAACGGCGTCATTACTGTTCTTCGCTGTCACAATCTCCAACGGGAGGGAGTACTTCACGGCGTCGTCCCCCTTTCACGGCTATCGGAAACTGTGTGGTTCTGGACTGCTTCGGTGTCGTCTTGAGCTGGCGGCGTGGTGGAGGTTCTAGAGCTGGCAACGTCACAGCTGGTCCGGCAACTGCTGCACGTCGGCGCCCCCTTTGGCTTCGTTTTCCAACTCGCGGCTGGAGAGGACCCAGAAACAGGTCAGGAATCGCATCCTAGGGATCCGGTTCCATGGGTTCTGGGCCCATTCAAAAATGGGCCCAGAACTTGTTTATAAAAAAAAAAGGGTGGAGGCAAAATTGGGCCAAAAACTTTCATGGAGATCTGGGCCCAAATTTTTTCGTTTGGGCCCAGACCAGATTTATAAAAAAAAAGGGGTTCTATTAATTATGTTTTGACCCCAGGATAAAATTACCTCTTGGCCCATAATTTATTTAATTTACGAATTAGCCCCATGATATTTCTGAAAATTACATATTAGTCCCTTAACTTCCAGAATTGCAATTTTGACCCAAATCTCTTCCAGAATTACTTATTTGCCCCTGATTATCTTTTAAAATTTCACTTAAGTCCTAAATTTGTTTCCTAAATCCCAAAAGACCCTAAGGACCTTTTAAAATTATTTTGTTTTGTCCTAAGGTCATAAAATTTGTAATTTTGTGAATTATTGATGATGCTTAAGATCTTATAGCATTGATAATGGACATACCCTACAGGTATGACATTATTAATGTGATTTTGATGGTTGGCTTTGAGAATAGGCCAATAGCACTCCTTTAATGTATTAGATATTTATTGTACCCTATAGGTATGGAAATATTTAATTCATTATTTTGTATGGACTTTTATGTGAGCTAAATCTTTATGGTATATGAGCCTTCTTGGTGCATGGTTATAGTTGCATAATTGATAATCGCTTGTTGGGGAAATTCTGTTTTATAATTATGTTGTGCACGCATAATTAATATTTCCCATTTTCTGTTTTGCGATTTCAGTTTCCGCTTTTACGCAACTATCCTTTGTGAAGGCTCTCAATGGGACTAATTATGATGACTGGAAAGAGTCCCCGACTATGTATCTGACCATTTCTGAGAAAGATTTAGCTCTGAGAGAACCCAAGCCTGTGGATCTCTCTTCTGAGTCCAGTGCTTCTGAAATAGCCTTCCATAAACAATGGAGTGAGTCCAACCGGATCTGTCTATCGATCATCAAGTACACAATTGAAAAGGGAATTAGGGACAGCATTCCTGAAAAGGATACTGCAGTAGAGTACTTGAAAGCTATTGGTAACAAATACAAGAAACTTGACAAGACTCAAAAGAACTACTATCTGTCACTTCTTGACAATACTCGATACGACAGAGTTTTGGTGTCAGGGAGCACATTCTGAAGCTTGTTCATTACTATAACAAACTTAAGTCATATGGGATTGATTTGGGTGAAAGTACCTTAGTTTACCGCATTCTTTAATCATTGCCATCAGAGTATGCATTCTTGAGGACTTCATACAACTCACAAGAAGCTGAATGGTCTGTTGACTAGATGATATTGATAGTCACTCAAGAAGAGGAAGCTATAAAGAAGAATTCCTCTCACTCAATAAACTATGTTTCTCATGGCTCAAGCAGCAAATCTGGAGGGTCATATAAGAAAAAGGGGAAGAAACATGATGCCCCAAAGCCTAATAATCCAACTTTTAAGAAGGATGGTGATAAGAGTGAGAAGTCGAGGAAGAAACCCTTTAAAGAGTTATGTAATTATTGCAAGAAACTGGGTCACATTAAAGCTAATTGCTTCAAATTGAAGAACAAATAAGAAAGTGAAGGTACAATTCTTCAAACTGCCCCTCTAGCTCTAGTTTGTTTTGAATCTAATACCATTGAAACTTCTTTTGACTCATGGTGGCTGGATTCTGGTGCTACTGTACATATTGTGAATTCTCTACAGGGGTTAAGAAACTAGAAGGTTTGAAGTGAGGCACAGAAGTCAGTCTTTGGCATAGCAAGGAGTAAGGCATCGGTTGAATGCATTGGAACTGTTTCTTTGTATTTAAATTCTGGTCATGTTTTAAATTTGAACAATGTTGTTTATGTACCTTCTGCAAAGAGGAATTTAATTTCAACTTCTGCATTGGATATTTGTGGCTATTCATTCTTTCAAGGAAATGGGAAGATTGACATTTGTTTTGATTCCATTAATGTTAGTGTCGCTTCCTTGATCTATGGTTTATATCGATTGAATGATTGGTCACTTGAACTTCCTAATCTTCATGTCAATGCTGCTATTGGGCATAAACGTCAAAGGCCCAATGATAATTCCTCTATGTTATGGCATCGTCATTTGGGTCATATCTCTAGAGAGAGATTGGAGCGCATGATCAAGCAAGGTGTCTTACGAGACCTTAATTTCTCAGATTTTGAGACTTGTGTTGACTGTATAAAGGGAAAATTCCCTGCTAGAGCTAGAACCAAAGGGGCAAAGAGGTCTAAAAATACTTTAGACCTAATCCATACTGATATCTGTGGACCTATCACGCCTCCGGCTATGGGTGGTTTCAGATATTTCATCACCTTCACGGATGATTACTCTCGTCATGGATGGATTGAACTCTAGCGTGAAAAGGGTGAGTCCCTTAATGCATTCAAGACCTTTAAAGCAGCAGTCAAATTAAAATCTGGCAAGTTGATCAAGTGTGTGAGATCTGATAGAGGAGGAGAATTTAATAGGAGATATACTGAGACTGGCAGGAACCCTGGGCCATTTGCTTTGTACCTTCAAGAGCATGGCATTGAAGTTTAGTATACTATGCCTGGCACCCCGCAGCAAAATGGGGTTGCAGAAAGGCGAAATCGTACTCTCATGGATATGGTTAGGAGCATGATCAGTCACTCCTCACTGCCAAAATTCTTGTGGGGTATGTACTTAAAACTGCTGTTTATATTTTGAATCAAGTTCCTAGCAAGTCAGTTCCGAAGACTCCATATGAGTTGTATTTTGGAAGGACTCCTGTGCTGAAGCATATGCGAGTTTGGGGTTGTAAAGCACAGGTAAAACCTTACAATCCACAATAGATGAAGCTTGATACTAAAACTGTTGATGGTTTCTTTATTGGCTATTGCATCGGATCTCGTGGGTACAGATTCTATTGTCCAAATCACACTACTAGGGTAATTGAATCTACCGAGCTTATTTCTTTGAAGATGCCTTAGACAGTGGGAGCTCTGTGCCTAGGCATATTACCTTGCATGACGAAAGTAGCATTTTGCCTATGCCTATCTTGACAACTCCTTATGTTGACAGAGATAATGCCGTGGATCAGAATGAAGCTCAAGATGAACCACCTTTAGAGGGTGATAGGGACATGGTTGTTGAACCGAGACGGTCCCAAAGGGTTCGCAGGTCTGCTATTCCAGATGATTACATGGTATATTTGCAGGAATTTGATTCAGATGCTATTGATAGCTTAGACCTAATGTGTTACCAGGAGGCTATTTCTAGCTCGCATTCTTCTGAATGGTTGGAGGCTATGAGTGAAGAAATTGCCTCTATGTACCGCAATCACGTATGGGAGCTTGTAAAGCTACCAAAGAGGTTTAAACCAGCGGGTTGCAAGTGGGTCTTCAAAACAAAACGAGGAGCTAGAGGTAAAATTGATAGATATAAAGCCAGACTTGTAGCTAAAGGCTATGACCAGAAAGAAGGTATTGATTACACAGAAACCTTCTCTCCGGTATCCACCAAAGATGCTTTTAGAGTGGTAATGGCTTTAGTTGCACAGCTTGATCTTGATCTTCACCAGATGGATGTCAAGACTGTGTTTTTGAATGGCGATTTGTATGAAGAAGTCTACATGACACAACCTGATGGTTTTGTTGAATCCGGTAAAGAACATCTAGTGTGCAAATTAAAGAGATCCATCTATGGGCTAAAACAGGCCTCTAGGCAGTGGTATCTGAAATTTGATGAAGTTATTACCTCTCTCGGTTTTGTTGAGAATGTCTCAGATCAGTGCATCTATCAAAAGTTTGATGGGAATAATTTTGCCATTCTTGTTCTCTATGTTGATGATATCTTATTAGCCAGCAATTCAATAAATTTCCTCATTGAGATAAAGCACCTATTGTCTTGCCATTTTGACATGAAGGATATGGGTGAAGCCTCCTTTATTCTTGGGATACAAATTCATCGTGATAGATCTCGTGGTGTTCTTGGTTTATCACAGGCCACTTATATTGAAGCGGGTACTTAAGAGATTCAAAATGGATTCATGTTCTCCTTCACCTGCTCCTGTACAGAAAGGTGAGTTGTTGTCAAAGTTACAGTGTCCCAAGGATGATAAGAAGAGGGCTGAAATGAGAAAGATACCATACGCTTTCGCTGTTGGCAGCCTTATGTATGTTCAAGTGTGTACTCGACCAGATATAGCCTTTGCTATTGGAGTGCTGGGTTGATACTTAAATGATCCAGGTCTGGATCATTGGAAGGCTGCTAAGAAAGTTATGAGGTATCTTCAAGGTACAAAGGATCATATGTTGACTTACAGAAGGTCAAATTCTCTTGAGGTTGTTGGGTATTCTGATTATGACTTTAAGGGATCAGAAGATCTTGAGATTGTTGGCTTTTCAGATTCAGATTTTGCCTCTTGTCTGGATGATCGTAAATCCACGACTGGCTATATTTTCATGTTGTCTGGAGGAGTGTCTCTTGGAAGAGTGTGAAACAGACACTTAAGACAATTTCATCTATGGAAGCTGAGTATATTGCTTGCTTTGAGACTACACGTTACGCTATATGGCTGAGGAAGTTGATATCTGGCATGCACCTAGTTGAGTCAATATCACATCCTCTAACCATTTATTGTGATAACAAATCTGCAGTATACTATGCTAACAATCACAGAAATTCCAGTCGTACAAAGCATTTTGATATCAAACTTATGTTTGTGAAAGAGAAAATTGCTGAGTCTCAAACCCGTGTAGTACACATTCCTGGCACACAGATGCTTGCAGATCCGCTGACTAAGGGCTTACCTGTAGAAGTTTTTCAAAATCATGTAACTTGTATGGGTATTATGAATTCCTTTGATGCCCTAGTTTAGTAGGAGTTTGAGAACTTTTTATGTTGCAATATCTCTTTAGGCTTTGTTTTCTTCTGTGAGTTATGTTCAGTTCAGTTAGATGCGTCTATATCATTTGTATCCCTATAGGATTCAATGATTCTGTTGTGATACACTATGCATGTCACTTGTTTCCCCATAGGAATCAGTGATTTATGTTATCTTACTGAGCTGTGTTTGAAATAAAATTTCATATTTTACTCAGATTATGAGATATCATATCACTTGTTTCCCCATAGGATTCAGTGATTTTGGAGAGTTTCATTTTCTGAATTTGTTTGTGGCTTGTTTATACAACTTGCTTAATTAATGCAATTCAAGTGGGAGATTGTTGGAATATTATTTATGAATTAGCATTAATTAATAAGCCTAATAAATTGGTCCTTATGATCTTGTGTGGACCGTGATAGGTGGACCACACAAGTGAGCCCAATGGGCAGAGGCCCAACCCACAACCCAGTAGCCGTCAGCTATTTCCTATCTCTTAACTGACTGAGTCAGAGATAATAGATAATATAATTATTTAATTATTTTAATAAGGCGGTTATCGATCTGATCTATATAAGACGATTAGTCGGTAACCGCAAACACACGACTCATTCTTTTACTTTCATTATCTCTGAACTCTCTAAAGGCTCTGGGGACTTGTGGGTTGTGTACCTGCCTACACTCGAGGTAATCGAGATTTCTCAAGTACTCATGGATTCTTCATGTACGTATACATTACTTTATTTATCTATATGAATTGAGATACATACATACAACAAGATATTCAACCTCTCCACTTTCTAATCACGTTGGCAGGTGGAGGAAGATGGAGGGAGAAACATTTAGGACACCCAAACTCTCCAATCACCCACACATACCACGCCAGATCGGAAGAGAGAGACAGAGCAAAGATGGCCAACACAGGTGCGGACGAAGGTACAACGGCGAGTGATGCTGCTGGTGACAATGGAGGATTTCAACTACTCTCATATGCAGACGCAAAGAAGAAGACGCAAATCCTAGCCTCCTCTAAGTCATTGAGCGTGTCAAACTGAGGAAAGCGGTTGTCGCCGAGCTGCTATGAAGGAAACGGAGTGCTAGCGCCTCCGGCAGGCAGCCATGAAATTGCAACTATGAGGCTTAGAGAAGGAACATAATTCAGAAGAGAGGGAGAGCTGAAGAATGGGTGTAGAAAAAAAAAAGATCAGTCTCTCGCATGTTCTACGAAGCTCTAATGGCGGCGAGGAAAAAAATGAAAATAATGCTCTATTTTGTTAAAATCTGATTCAAGAAGTTTTTGAGAAAATTACAAGAAAGATCACGAAAAAATCACAAAAAAAGGCACAAAAATATTACCAAAACGAACACAAAATTTTTTCTATAATTTAAAACTAAACTTTTACTTAGAAAAATTTAAACTTTGGATCCTCAAAAAAGTTTCTTGCTTTAGTTCCTCCAAACTATCAATTTTTACTCGTTATAAAATTTATTTAAATGAAATATCCATTGAGAAAAATTTTTGTTTAATTTTAAATTTAAGGTCATTACATGAATTATCCCTTTTCTTTTATAATTCTACAAAGTTAATTTCGGGGTCACTTTTCTTTCAATATAATTGTAGCATTCCCCATTCTACCACTGGAAACCAATTATTGGATCAACCCTTTTTCATGAATTTTGTGTTGGAATATTTATTTATGAATTTACATTAATCAATAAGCCCAAACAGATTGGTCTTTGTGATCTTTTGTAGACTGTGATAGGTAGATTATACAAGTAAGCCCAATGGACAGAGGCCCAACCTACAATCTTGTAGCCCTCAGTTATTCCCTATCTCTTAACTAACTGGGTCAGAGATAATCGAATTTATTTATTAAAAGCAGTTATTGATCTGGTCCATATAAGGCAATTAGTCAATAACCACAAACACAAGATACTCTTTCACTCTTCCCATTGTTTCTGAACTCTCTGCAAACTACGGGGGGTCCTTTGGGTTGTGTATTTGTCTATACTCGAGGTAATTGAGATATTTTAATCGATCATAGATTCTTCAGGTACGCACACATTTAACTTTTCTCAATCTTATTTGTTTATATGAATTAAGATCTAAAGTTAACATTTTGCTGGTTATTAAGGGATTTGTTTTGTACAAAATCCCTAGTCTAATTTTGTTTCATCTCTTAAGTGATTTTCTTTTAAAGAAAAGGGACACAACAAACTCCTTTGGTCTCTATTTATATACTTTTTTGATAAAATTATATATACTAATAAAATTCATTGAACACATTTTATAATCTTATATTTTAAAAACAAATTAAATATAAATTTTTAAAAATACCATCATTTAATATAATCTATCTTATTTGTGAAATAGTAAATAAAGAGAGAGAAAATATAAGAAAGAGGAAAGGTAATATTGGAACAATTATAATTAATGGAATCATATTTTTATCGAAGTGCCTTATATTTTGGAATGCTGAATCACTTTAAAAGTATTTTATAAACTAGGAAGGGAGAATAATTTAATTACAGCCGTGAATTTGAATATTATGAATAAACAAAATGTTAGAATAGTCTCTTGGGCTCAAATCTAAATTAGTTTGTAATATCACATGCTAGATAATGTTTTAAAAAAATTAAAAATAATTGAAAATCCAAACATTTATTAACCTAACATTTGAAAATGTGGACCTTATCTTATAAAAAAAAAACATCTTTTCTTATGAAAATGCGGACCTTAATCTTGATTTTTGGTCTCAGAAAAATCTAGATGAACCAATAATATACAAGGATACCCCATCCTTAAATCTTGTCATCGTCCCCACTGATGCGGCTTTTCAATGGTTGCTAATTTTGTGTCTCTCACAAAGCAAAAGCAAAATCCCATTCCTTTAATCGTATTTGTGGCTCAAGATGAGCTCAAGAGTTAGTTAAAAAACACGCCCTAAGAATTCTGGCTCCCTTATTTTACTTAGAGATTGGCCGTCTCTTCACGCAATCAAAAACATGCTTTGGTAGTATCATGATAATTCTATCTTTTCTTTAGGAAAACGTTTAAAAAAAGACACACGCGCGCGAGCACATTATAATATTAATCTTTTCTTTGGGAAAGCAGATGAGTATTATAGAGGTTGATGAAAACCAATTTAATCAAGGAGAGTCTTGAAATTAAACTTGAGAGGGCGATTTGGTTTTTCGAGAAGCAATCCTTCTGTCAAATGATTTCAGGACTTGTTATAAATATTGATTCAATGTTTTTGAAGATGGCAGTTTCATGTTCTATCTTCAAAATATATATATATCATCTTCATCCACTTTTGGTGCAGAACATTCACAAAGATTACTAGCTCATTTAGTTATGTTATTTTCTAGGCATCTCAGGATGATTATCTTCTGAGAAAAACTTAAAAATTTAAAAAAGACTAATGTATACTATCTCTAATCCTTATTATAAGACACTTTCAACCATTTCATACATCTTAAAAAAATTAGTTTTTTTATATTATAAAATGTAAGATGTACTTTTATTTTTACCTTTGACTTTAAATGATAATACAATTATATTAAATACTTTCACATTAATCAAGAAGGGATAAAATTGAAAAAGTGATTTAATTATTGCAAGATGTCCTATATTTTGGACCAAAAATTATTTTTAGAATGTATTTTATAAATAGGACCGGAGGGAGTATGTGTATATAGTATCTTATATTGCACTAGAGAAGGTTTGGGACAAAAGGGAATATATGCATGAATATGTGATAGTGGTTTTTAGGTAGGAGAAGGGGAGGGATGGGAAAGAGAGAAGGGACAATGTATGGCAAAGTGATTGGGATCCAAAAATATGGACTGTGATTGAAGTTGAACAGGAGGGAGGATGACCCCCAGTTTTTAAGGGTATAATGAGAATTTCTCAACATGCACTAATTATTGGGTGGAGGTGAATTGAATGGTTCTATCCAGTTTCATTCATCGCACAGTATATATCCTTTCAATTTGATGAATCTCTTTAGAAAAATTGATTTCTAATATAAGAGGGAAATTCTATTTCTCATCTTCTTTTGACCAACGGAGTTGGATCTAATTAAAGGGGTTGGTATTTCACAACATGGTGAGTTAAGGTTTAAATCTTCATTAGAAGAGGTGTCTACATTTAGTGTATGACCATATTTTGAACATAATTACCTCCAATAAAAAAATACATGTAAATAATAAAAAAAAGGAAAATTCTTTTTTTGCCGAAAGAATAAAAAGAATTTCCCTTTGATCTTTAGGATTACTTTTTCTAAATTTTCCATGGGTTAAAGGGCATTTTAGTCCTTCAACTATTTGCTTAAGAGTATCTAGTATCCTAAACTTCTATGCGATGCTATTTTGTCCTTCAACATTTGAAAATAGTATATTAGGCATCCTGTTGTTAAAAAACTGACTTAAACTATTAGTTGCAAAAATTACAAAAAATGACATGAAAATATAGAAAATAACCCATAAAATTGCAAATAATTTCCTTTGGGGCTTAACAATAATTTTCTTACCCAAATTTTAGGTGTGACCGGCACGAGATATGTAAAAAAACTCACATTCCTTAAGTCATAATTCAAGAAACTCCTGATTTTTAATCATAAATGCATTCATGATACAAGGTAGAATTCTTGCATGTATAATTTGCATGTTAACAAAAATCATACATTTGAAAATAAAATTTCAGCAAAATATCTTTTAAAAATAAGATCTCCCAAAAATTTTATAACAGCAATTTCAATAAACCACAAGGAGCTCTGCTCCTATCAATAGATAGATAAGTGGCAAGTAATCAAGGTAAGGATCCTAACTATAATTTATGTGAAGTATTTAGAACATTACTTATAAAAATAAAAATATTTAAATTAATTGATCCAAATCCTAATCTTTAAATTTTCTATATTCTTTAAGATAATCCTACCATTACAAAACTTTTGTTGTTTAAAAAATATTTATGGAAGGAATTTTGTAAATGAAAGTGATTTTAAGTATTAATAAAAGCTAAAAAGTTGAAACTAACCTTACAAAAATGGCATACCTACCTGAAGAATAGAAGAGGAAGAAGACGCTGCAAGGGTGAAGTGACAGGAAGGGTGAAGTGAAAGCGGGGAGTTCGAATATAATAACCATCTCTCTCTTTTTGGTTTGATAAATATATATCTACTTCTATCTTTTCTTTTCTTTTTTATTTCACCTATTTATACATTTCTTATGTTACTTCCGCTTTCATTTTTATTTTAATGTTTACCATATAAGATATTTTAACCTTCTTTCACAATTATCTAATATTGAGTTATATCATAATCCAGAATGAAGCTCTAATTTTATATTTTTGCTTCAACATGATTTTTAAGATATTTGATTAATTCTCCCAAATGGAAAGATAATTTATATATATTCTACTTTTTTTAAAAACAAAATCTTAGCTTGTGATGATATCTTAATTAGGTTAAGCCTATCAATCATCTAATAAATTTAATTACTCTTAATTGTTCTCTACATTTTTATTAACTCTAATTAATTTTTTAAATATTTATATTGGGATGTTACATTGGCCGCGGCTTGTCTTCGCTGTGACACCTGCTACTGCGCATGAAGTGTGGTCTCAGTGGATGACACATATTTTGCCAGTAATGCCCTTTTGACATATTTAAATTCTAGAAGGTCCTTTTGGCTATTTTGCCCCTTATGAACTTGTTCTTGGACAAGATAGCCCTAGGAGCCATGCTTCAATCTGATTTAAGTTTTATATTAATATTTTGGATTTAAATTCCTTACTTTCAATGGGATCCCATTGGTACACAATAGTATTCGATAAAATTCCTAAATTATCATGGTAAGCCTAATTTGTATGTGTAAATCTTTTTATTATGATATATTCTTTTCTACCATGGTAGTCTACTTTAAAATAATTTTATTAATTATGTAAACTCCTTTTCCATCATGGTAAATCTTCATAAAGATGTTTTTTATTCTTAATTGTCATGATAGACTCTTTTTTATCATGGTAGGATTTTAAAATATTATCTTTTATTCTTTCTACCTTCGTAAACCCTTTATTATCACGGTAGTATTTTGAAAAAATAATCTTTTGTCTTTTCTATCATGGTAAACACTTATTTTACCATGTTATAACTTTTAATAAGTTGTAATTTTGAATTAATTATCTCACTTGTTGGGTTCTAATGTGTTGAAAAAATATGTATTACAATTTTAGGCTTCTCAGATATTTGACATTCATTGATTGTGATTTTGTCCCAGAAAATAGCACATGTCATTATTTAAGGAGAATGACATTTAGGTTTTCAAAAGAATGAATTAATTTAAGTTACATCCCGATAAAATTATCTCAAAAAATAATTTGTAAATATCAAATCAGACAAATACTAAGAGGTGCAAATAGGAATCTCAATTATAATTTAAGAATTGCAATTAAAATTTTAATTCTTATCTATAAATTGAAATTCCTAAATTTGCAATTTTCTAAATAAATATTTTCAACACTTTCAAAAAAATTTGTTAGAAATTTAACTGTTATTAATTCAATCTTTTAAGAGCTAATTGTCATTCTCTTCCAATTATTTAACCCACTATTGCTTCTATGAACGTATCAAGTTTATTCTTCAACCATGCATGCCATACGATCATGTATGTATCATCAATAGCACAGCCATGGAAATTAATAAGAAATAAATTTCCAATAATTGTCCTTCAAATTATATATTGAGGGCTGAGGCTCATAATTTACATCCAATAGCCAAAAATTAAGTAGCATTCAACGACTCGGTCCTGACATATGGCACCTCTCAATCAGAAAGTCTAATTTATTATTTGTTGTGACTTGTATAATTATGAAGTTTGTTTTGTTACAATTCATCCGTGCCATGCACATGATATTATTGATTTCTATATACATGAATATTAAATAAAAATTTAAATATTGAACAACATATATATAATCATTAAATAGTGAATCTAGTATAAATATATTATATAATTGGGATATTAAAACTTGTCAATTGTCATTTACCATTATCTAATCTATTTATAGTACAACAAATAAACATATTAAAATGTATCTCCCATGATTACTTTTTTACTTTCGAATTAAAGGCCAAGTTTAAGTATAGTACTTGCTTGATATAAGTATTGGTGTAAATAGTATGAAATGGGATCATGACAACCATATCTTGTATCTAATCATGAAAAAGAATAAGAACTGAATTTTTATCCCAAATTTTCCATTTGGTGGGATCGAGCCAAGATAGGAAAATTCCATAAAAAAGATCATGGTCAAATTTGAAGATACAATAGAAACACTCTAGACATAATAAATTTGTTTTGCAATACATATAATTAATAGATTTGTTTTGCAATACACATAATTTTTGTTAACTTATCTCACAAATCAACAGGCTTTTTTATCAACTAAATTGTACCATGTTCCATGTGTTTCATCATTCTTTCCATCTATATATTTCAATTTAATGTCACGTGGGGGTGATAAATGGCAATTTTACATGTTTTTATCTTTTTAATTTAAATTTTTAAATATTTATTTAAGGCTATTTAAGTTTAATTGAATATTATTTGATTTTATTAGCCAATCTTCAACTTTTAAATTTTAACTATCTAAATCTTTGATTTTAAAATATAAATAATATCTTTAATATTTTTTACACAGTTGCTATTGATTTTTTTACTTTATTTGTGCAGATTTTCTGAATTTAATTTGGTTCAACTGATAGGTTGAAGTAGAACAATCATAACACATACTAATAGATAAAATAACTTGGTTCAACTAGTGGAAGGGTTGAATCAGCTTATCCTAATTTCTCAAGTTCAAGTCTTGAGATATGCAGTCATGGCCCCAAGTTGCCCAAGATACTGGATAATGCATATAGCATGGATTAGAAAAATAGTAGACAAAGTTACTGAACTTTGGAGCCAAAGCCGGATATTGGCAACTTTTTTGCAAGGCATCTCTCCCATTGGTTTTCAAAGGCATCTGCAATGGTACTTCTTTGTTGTCTCACATGAGATGGATCTATGTTATACAACACCGGAATAACTTGTCTACTCAGATTTTTTGATCAAGAACCTTTTGGAGCTCAGCCAAACACCAATGGGAAGAAGCATAATTTTGGAAATGAATAATAATGGAGATGAGAGATTCTTCGATTGCTAGGAGGCGTTTATCAGAAATAAAATCTTCAAAATTGTGGGTTTGCTTGGAAAAATGAAGATGTGGAATTATGATTCAGAGGTAGGTTCAGTTTTTAAAAACTGTAAGGAACTTTTTTTATTTAAATGTTCAGAAATATAAGGCATTTTGGATCTTTAATATACAATTAATAATATTTTCCCAAAATCCCTTAATTAAAAGGTGTAATTAATAAGATTTTATAATTGAAACACCCTATTAAATAAGAGTAGACATGGAAAGAGTGTGTGATTTTAAAGATAATTAACTAATTCATTGAAAAGTATTAGTCAATTAAAAATATTTTATAATATTGAACAAATGAGTATTAATTCGGTATGCATTGTATTGCAACTATAGTGAATAAAATGTTCATAAATTTTGTATGAATATTAATTCCCTTTCAACTATAGTAGCCCTAGAATAATTAATTATTTTGCTAAGTAATTAGATATGATTATTATCTTCAATTGGACTAGTCTTGTCTCATCTTACGGTTAGAGTAACGTGTGGGAAAAGTTTTACACGACCAACTTTTCCCATACGTTATCTTAAGATAAGGACAAGACTTACTATCGCAGCAAGTCTAATAAAACTTGATTGAGTAATTTAGCTGTGCAAGACTTGATGGGGTTTGTACTTACCTTGTATTTGTCTTTTCTTTAATTTCTTTAGGTTGTACTTAGATTTACTGCCAGCTTTTTGGCATTGTTTGGTTGTTAAAAAAGAATAGGAATATCAAGAACTGAAAAAATTAAAACAAAAATGAATTAAATCTCACCCTTCCTCCTTATAGTAGACATGATAAAATTTAATACTACATATCACAAATGTGAGAATTATTATGTCCTAAAAACACCTCATGAATTATGACTTCTAATTCAATGAATTAAATTATTCTTCTCCTTTATAAATATAATTCATCTATCTCCTTTACATTTTGATCATCTTATTCTTATATTTATTTTTAATTCATTCTATTTCATTCCTTTCTTGTAACTAGGCTGGACTTTGTTTTTCAAATTACAATGTATATCTCTTTTTCTTGGCAATTGGTATTAATAAAATGGACTAATGTTTTGGTAAAAATAATATATATATATATATATATATCTATATATAGATATTGATAAAGATAGCTGTAGAAGTCTTGCCCTCCTTTACGATAAGAGTAACATATTAGAAAAGTTGATCACGTAATTAGCCTTAAATTGTTTGCTTTATCGGGGGCAACAATCAAAAGTCCTAGGACTTTTAAAGTCATCTTTCATTGTCGGTCTGTTAAGTTTACTTAATTACTATTTCTACCTTTTGTAAAGTTCTCTTCATTTCCCTAAAGGAAACCAATAAAGAATTATTTTTAAATGACAAATAATACTAATGGTTTAGTTTTCTCATCCATGAATAAATGAAAACTACAAAATATAAAAAATAAAAGTCATTTAGAAAAGGGGAAATTGCACTAAAGGAATGCTAAAGACCCTTAATTATGAAAAATGATCAAAGAATTGTAAAATTGTATTGCAGTCCCTAGCATGACATCTAACGAAAAAATTGAATGAGAAAAGATGAAAATAATCCTGCTTGTCATTTTTTCTCTATCACACTTATTATTTCTCACAGTCATGCTTGTTAACCGTTATTATTACTTGTCATTTTTAATATGCATACTTATCAAAACAATATTCTCACATGTCATTCTCCACCATTATGATTATTAGAACATCACATACACTTGTAATTTTTCACATTTGTGCTTGTTAAAACCCTATAGTTACTTGTCATTTTTCATAAGCATACTTGTAAAAATTACACCCTCACCTATCGTTTCCACCACCATGCTTGTTAAAACATTTTGCTTGTTATTTTTCACACTCATGCATGTTAAGTACTTATGGTTACCTGTTATTTTTCATATACTCGCTTGTCAAAATAATACACTCACTTGTTATTTTTTAATATCATGTTTGTTGGAATATTATGCTCGGTATTTCTTAAATTCGTGCTTGTTAAATTGTTGCTTCTCATTTCCCATATGCATGCTTGTTAGAACAATATTTCTATCTGATGAAATTAATTAGAAGGGTTATTTTTATCTTTCCTCATTCATTCCTTTTGTCAGATATCACGTCAGGAATTTCAAAGTAATTTCAGAATATTTTGGTCCTTTTTCATAATTAAGAGACTTCAAAGTTTCTTCATTGCGATTTTCCCTTTTAAAAATTATGGAGAATATAATGTAGAAGAAAAGAGCCAAAAAAAAGACCGTGACCCTTATTTTTTCAAGGGTATAATGGTAATTTCTCTACATCAATAATTATTGGGTGGAGGCGAATTGAATGGTTCTATTCAGTATCATTCACCGCAGAATGTATATCCCCTTAATTTGAATCTATTTAGAAAAAGTTATTCTAAAGACGAAAAGGAAATATTCTTTTCCTTTTTCTTTCTACCGACAAGATTAGGTTAGAGAAGAAACTAGGTTTTTATAATGTGATAAATCAATATTTAAATTTTTAAATTAAGAGAGATGTCTACATTTATTGTTCCATTTTGTCTTGAAGGTGATTGCATCCAATAAAATAATACATGTGAGTAGTAAAAAAAGGAAATTCTTTTTTCTGACAAAAAAAGTAAAAAAAAAAAAAGTGCCTCTGATCTTTAGAATAACTTTTGGTAAATTTTCCAAACCACCTAAGCCATTACTCTATCAAAAATGCAACATCCTCCTTCCACCAGGTGAAGGAGGCAATATAAAGAAGGTCTCTTCAATTTCAATAAAATTGAAGGGAGGTAAATATATTTTACTCCAAAGCAAGAAAAAGATCCTTTGTATTGGCATAACGCCTAATTAGCTAGATACAAGTTTTAAATGGTGTTGCTTTCTATATACTCTTTCTGTCCCAAATTATAAAACACTTTTATAAAAAAATTTAGCAAACCAAAATATAAAATACTTTAATAAAAATAAGATTTTATTAATAATACTTTTTCAATATTACCCTTCCCATATATTATCTTCAATATTATTTCATCAATGGAGTATTAAATGAAGGGTATTCTTGAAAATTTATACTTTTGTCTTTAAAAAGTAACATTGTAAAGCATATTTAATAGGCTTTATTGGTATATAAAATTTTGTCTAAAAATGCCTTGTAATTTGGGACGGAGGGAGTATTTTTTTAATACTTTACTCTCTTTTTTGGATAAAATTAATATTTTATTCTTTGCTATCAAACAGAAGTCACATATAGACATTGATACACATTGACCGATAAATCTAATTTAATGTAGTTGATATTTAGGAAAAAAATTCTTTCTCGTTTTAAGGCCATGATTAATACAGTTAATAATCCCGCATCGAAAGCCAACAAATTAATGGATAAGTCAAAATTAGTTTCAATATGTTGGAGTATTTTATTTTTTCAGGGGTAATTTTAAAAAAATATAATATTTCTAGTACTTTGCAAAATGGCTCATACTCTCTTGGTCTTTATTATAAGATACATCTATAATTACGTGACCAAAATCAAGGATAGATGGTTAAGTTATTAATTTTGTCTCAAAATATAATAAACTTCTAATTTTACTCCTACTTAAATGAAATTTTTTTAAATTTATATTACATTATCTCTCATAGTTAATGAATTTAAATAGATGTAATATTGAAAGACTATAATTAATACCACATTAAGTATCTTATATTAAGAATTAAAGAATATTTACAAAAGGCATCTTATAATAAAGACTGGAGGTGGTATTTGATAACACAGAATATTCTCAGAATGTGACGTATATTTGAAAAGCAAAGAGAGTATATTATATTCATCCGTTTAAATTTATCTCAATACAATTTTTTATAGTTTCTATAATTTAACTTCGACAGGGTTCTGGGGAAAAAAACATTACTCAATATTGTTAAAATTATAGGCACTAATGATTGTGTTTTTCCTAAACTAAATAAAATAAATTATATTTGTTTAACATGATTTACATTTGGATATTTTTTTCTGAACATGATTTATGTTTTGTTAAATGAACAAAAAAGCCAAAAGTCCAAAAAAAAAAAAATCAGCTTCTATCCTAACCTTATGTTTAAGCCAAAAGCCATACATTTTCCTACAATTTTTATACAAAGAAAGTTTTTCTTCTTTCTTTTTTGTTTCAAACTGACTTTTGGGACCCAAACCTCAGTTTGAGTTTAAACTAAACATATACCTGCCTACACTTGCTACTGTCGTTATAACAAATTATTATAAAATTTAGAGATTCATGTTTGGGGATGGACCTTGAGATCCGCAAACAGCAAGACTGCTTTGAATAAGGATCAGATGCATTTAGAAATATGTTTGAAAGAATTATAAAGTGGTAAGAGAAGTATTGCTCAAAGTGATATATCCATAAACAATTGCATTGTCAAAGATGGTGGGCTTAGCATTAGCCCCCTATCAGTAGTTTGAAAATATAGTTATCATAAAACTCACTTGTTTTTAACAAGATAATGTTATAATCACTTTGAAAGCATTGATGTTGTTTGATTTTGCTTTCATTTTATATTTGATAAAAAAAATTATGATAATTATTACTAATAAACTTTGTCAAGCATTGCAATAAAAATTTCAAGATATATTAAATGTTTTATACTTAATATCTATCATAAAATCACTTATTCAAAAGTTAAGAGGTTATGGTTAACATATGTTCTTATAAAAAAATTAACTTTTTCAATAATAACTAAGCTATTGATATTTATTATATAAATTGTTTTTACTATGATATACTTAGATCTCATTGACATAAAGAATTTGTGACATTTGAGCATTATTACTGTGTTGATATATTTATTTATTACAATTATCAATTGAAAGAATTAAATAGTAAATTCAGTAAGCAAGTACTAGAGTTGTTTAAATTGAACAGAACTTTATATCTTAATGATGCATTTAAATTATTCAGTGCTCACGGAAAAGATGAAATCTTCACCACTATAATGATAGTTTATATTGAGAAGGAATTGCTAAAAATTTTATCGTAAACATGATATGTAGTTATTTTTGTGCCATGAAAGATTGATAAGCAAAAATTAAAAGTTAAAGGTATATATATTTTTTGTTATATATATATATAACTGAATATAAATATATAACAACAACGACAACAACAAGTCTTTATCCCACTAGGTGGGGTTGGCTATATGGATTGCAAGACGCCATTGTGCTTTATCATTTATCAAGCTTTTAGAAATATTACTAATTAAGAGATCGCGTTTAACAACTTTCAAGAGTGTTCTCTTAGGCCTTCCTCTACCCCACTTAATAGGGCTCAAAGTTATATGTTTCACTATTCTCATTGGTGCCTCCCTCAGTCTTCTTTGTATATGCCCAAACCATCTCAAATGATTTTCTACCATTTTTTCGTCAATAGGTGCTACCCTCACTTTTTCATACATGTGCTCATTTTGAATTTTATCTTTATGTGTATGTTTACATATCCATCGTAACATTCTCATCTCTGCTACTCCAACTTTATGCTCTTGCTGTCTCGTTAGAGTCCAGCATTCACTACTATATAACATAGCCAGTCTGATAGCAGTATGATAAAACTTTTCTTTAAGTTTATTAGGCACCTTACAGTCACAAATAACTTCTTTAGTTTTTCTCCAATTAAACCACCCAGCTTGAATCCTCTATAAAATACCCCCAGTGATTTCGCCATCATTTTGAATAATGGCTCCCAAATATCTAAACTTTTTCACTTGATATATAATTTGGTCTCCCAATTTTACTTCCAAATTACTGTCAACTAGTCTCTTGTTAAATGTACAATATAAATATTCTGTTTTATTCCTACTCAAACAAAAACCTTTTGACTCCAATGTCCTCCTCTATAACTCAAGTTTACAATTAACCTCTTCTCTTGTCTTTGCTATAACAACTATATCATCCGCGAAGAGCATACATTTGGAAATTTCCCCTTGAATATGTTCCATCAAAATATTTAGGATCAAGTTAAATAGATAAGGACTCAAAGATGATATCTGATGTAGTCCAATCTTTATAGGAAAGTCTTTTGTTTGACCACTAGACGTTCTTATACTAGTTTATACCCCTCATACATATCTTGTATGACTTTAATATAAGCAATCCGTACTTTATTCTTTTTCAAGGCTTTCCAAAGCACTTCTCTTAGTATACGGTCATAAGCTTTTTCCAAATCAATAAAAACCATGTGTAAATCTTTACCTTTATAACGATACTTTTCCATTAATCCCCTTAGTAGATAAATGATCTCTGTAGTCGATCTACCAGGCATAAAACCAAACTGATTCTTAGAAATACTTGTCTCCAATCTCAACTTGTGCTCATTTACTTTCTCCCACAATTTCATTGTGTGACTCATGAGTTTAATCCCTCTATAATAAGTACAATTCTGAACATCCCCTTTATTTTTATAAATAGAAATTAATGTACTTCTCCTCCACTCGTCAGGCATTTTCTTGGACCGTAAAATCACATTAAATAACTTAGTTAACCATCTCATCCCTTCTTCACCTAAACATTTCCACACTTCAATAGGTATACAATCAGGTCCATTAGCTCTACCATTTGCCATTTTTTTAAGAGCTTCCTTTACCTCCTTATCACATATTATTCGATAGAATGATAAATTTTGTTCTCCTTCATTGGTTATTAAATCCTCCAAGTTACTAGATGAACTTTCTCCATCATTGAAAAGTTCGGAAAAGTAGCTCTCTCATCTATTTTTAATTTCATTGTCTGTAATTAAAATTCTTCCCTCTTCATCCTTTATACACTTTACCTGTTCTAGATCTCTTGATTTTCTTTCCCTACTCTTAGCAATCTTATAAATGTTTCATTCTCCTTCCTTCGTCTCAAGGCTCTTATAAAATTCTTCAAAAGCTTTAGAACGAGCTTCACTCACAGCTCTTTTAGTTTCCTTCTTAGCCATACAATGCCTCCCAATTTTTCTCATTGTTGCACAAATGTATGGCTTTAAAATAGTTCTTCTTATATTTGATTTTGTCCTATATACTATTATTCCACCACCAAGACTCCTTATCTCTCAGACCAGAACCTTTTGATTCTCCCAAAACTACTTTTGCAACCTTTCTTATCTTTTTAGCCATATCCTCCCACATGATGTTAGCACTTTCTTAAGATTCCTAAATTCCTTTGTCCAAAAGATTTCGCTTGAAAATATCTTGCTTCTTACCTTTTAATTGCCACCACCTAATCCTTGGTGCTACTACTTGTCGATATTTTTGAATTTTACTCATAATACACACATCAAGGATATATATATATAAATTGAAATATTTATATTATGTTAGTGATATATATATATATATATAATTTTTTTGATTATCATATATATATATATATATGTTTTATCATCGTCTCAAGAACACATGATACTTCCATGGCGGGATAGTTGAGGAGGATGGCATAGGGGCTGTTTCAGTGATAATTGCCATTGAAAGTTTGAGTGTGATTGTAGCGAGAAAATTAGAAGGCGTGAAATTGCAATCAAGAGACGTCTTCAAGTAATAATATTTGATATAACCAGTACGTCTGAGGGAAAGGCTATAGTCAACATGGTGGATTCTTGATATTGCATTATTAATATGTTAAATCATTATTTTGTTTTATTTCATTTGCTTGTTTTCTCTTGCATGGAATTAATAAACGCGAAACCCAACCCAAAAACGTAATTGTCTGGCTAGGCGGCTAAGCGAAGTCAGCTTCAATATTTTGTAGTCTTCAGGATTATTATTTTATGTTTTTCCTTATGAGTGGAAGATTTTAATATTGTCATTATTATTAATTTATTAATTCATTATTTTGGAGTCTTCTATTCTGCTTCTTTTCTATTTTAACCTCATCTATACTTTTGTTTTCTTTTAATAAAAAATATTTTGTCATGGAAATAGATAAGAAATTAAACCCAATACTCGTCTGGTTAGGTGGAAAAACAACTTTTATGTTGTTTTTTTTTTTGGTTGTTATTTTTGGGTTAAAGATGAGGCAAAGCCCATAGAAGAAAAACTAGCAAGAAAACAAACTGAAACAAATAGCTTTCAAAACCTAATCCCTATGAAAACCTAATTCCAAAATGTAGGAGTAACTTGTACGAGATACGCACTTGAACTCACATTCCTTGAATCTTAACTAAATACATTTCTATTTTTTTTAATCACGATTATATTTATAATAGAATTAGGACCTTTTCAATGTACTTTTTCATATAACCACTAGCCTTCGTCCGTTTTTTTTTTTTTTAATAGAAACTTTGAAAGAACTTCTTTGCTTAATCTAATTTTATTATTAAATTCAACATTAGACAATTCTTAGAAGTTTTTCCTAAAACGGAACCTAAGTAGTGAAAAATAAGTTTATATACATACATACATATATATATATATATATATGTATTTGTGTTTTTGGGAAAATTTCATAGATGTGATTTAATTATAAAAATTAGGAAATACACTGCAGGTTATTGAGACTAAAATGAAAATAATTTTGTAAGGCAAATGACTAAAGTGCCCTTAATAGAAATGAAAAGAGAGAATGTGAATCAATGCCTAACATGACTTGTTAATTGTGTAACAGGACTTGTTAAATCCCTTATATTACTTGCTAAATCTATAATGTTACTGGTGAATTTATTAGGTCCCAATTAAATCCTTAACTTGTTAAATCATCTTAACATGTTAAAAAGGCCATGTTACTTGTTAGTTCTATAAAATGTTAGGATAAATCTTTAAATTTATGAAACAAAAGTTAATAAATATAAGATTTAGCTTTAAATTTTAGGTTTGGTGTACTTAAACTAACACTAATTAATATGCTAATTAAATAACGAAAAGTAAATTATTGAAGCAATTTCTCAATTTCTATAGCAATTATTGTTGCATACATGTTTTCCCAAGCAATTTAGAATATTAAAAAAAATCAAATATATATAAATCAGTTATAAAATATATAGCTACAATTATCTGGCAAGGCAAATTCGATCTTGAGTTACAAATAGATTATTGAAATATGCTTCTTACCATCTCTTACTATCTATCTTACATAATTCACGTGGGGCAAAAGACAGGCTTTATTGCAGATATGCATTGGCTGCGTTTGTAAATAGCAATTTGTTCGAACGTCAACATCATGTTAATAAATTTCAAGCGTTGATCCTCCAGACCAAGTTTATATTTCTTGATTTGTAGTGATCTCTCTATGCTTTAATTGTCTTAATTTATTAATTTGTGACTTTAAGGTTGATGCTGAGTGGTGAGTACTATAAATAGCGATTCACATAATGATATAAAGCAATCAGCTAAACAACAAGCATTCCCTGCTTTGTAAGCTGTAAGCCAAAAATGTCTTCCTCTAGTCCCATATCTCAAAAAAGGCGTTCCATCGCTAATTTTAGTCCCAATAGTTGGGATTATCATTTGTTTGCCATTACCCCTGCTCCTGTCCTGGTAATTACACTCTTCAACACCCTTTGATTTCTTGTGCTTTTACAATTTTTTTTTCATGTTTTTAAGCATTCAGTATGAGTTAAAGTTGAGATTAGTTTGACTTTAGATAGAATTAGAGTAGAAGAAAGATAAATAGATTATAAATATTTTTTATTAATATCCGTTTTGCTATAAATAAAAAGTATTCTTGAAGCTATCTCTCGTTAATTTTCATGTTACAGAATGGAGAGTTGGATATCGAACAACGACTACAACATTTGAAGAACCAAGTTCGAAAGTTGATACTCACTCAAGTTGAGGATCTTACTGAAAAATTGAACTTCATTGACAATATTAAACGCTTAGGGGTATCGTATCATTTTGAAAATGAGATTGGGGAGATAATGGAGAATATGAGTGAGAATCATCCTCCTTTTGAGGGCAAAGATCTTCACACTACTTCCCTCTGGTTTCGCTTGCTTAGGCAAGAAGGTTATCATGTGCCATCTGGTATGCTTATTTGTGCCACATGTATTTTATGTAAGTTCTTAATACACGCTATATATTAGGCCTTCTTGTTTTCTAAAAGTGAGACTACATATATATATTTATGCAGATGTATTTGATCAATTCAAAGATGAAAATGGTGATTTTAAGAAGTCAATGATTGAAGATGTGGTTGGAATGTTGAGCTTATATGAGGCTGCACATTTTGCCATTCATGGAGAAGATTTTCTTGACAAAGCTTTACACTATTCTACTTATAACTTGAAGTCAAGACTAAGCAACTTGAGCCCTACCCTTGAACGGAAAGTAATCCATGCATTGAACTACCCTATTCGAAGAGGCATGCCTAGATTCGAGTCCAGATATTACATTCCTATGTATTCATCAGAGGCTTCTCCAAATGATCCTCTATTAGAATTAGCCATCATTGACTTTAATGTTGTACAAGCATTGCACAAGAAGGAGCTAAACCAAATCATTGAGTAAGACCAATTTATTGATGAGTTGCTTCTATAAAGTCATCTGTTATTCTATAAGAAAAAGATTAACATTTATTTGTATTACAGGTGGTGGAAAAAGTTAGACTTCCTGACGAATGTGCCATATGCTAGGGACCGAGTTGTTGAAGGCTACTTTTGGGTATTGGGTGTATATTTTGAGCCTCAGTTCATGCTTGGAAGGACAATTATGACCAAATTAGGCACCTTAATGGCAGTGGTTGATGATACATATGATGCATATGGCACAATTGAAGAACTTGAACTATTTACACAAGCAATCGGCAGGTTAAATAATTCTAAGAATGATATTGACTAATAATTTATGTGTGTGTGTGTATGACCACTCTCGTTATTTTCTTGTATACTCGATCTAGGATATGCATAATTTTAAAATTAGCATTCTGCAGTTTTTGTTATTATATTATGAAAATATATAGATTTCCAAATAATGCTTTTATCATTTATAGTTAGCTGACAAAACAAATATTGTCACTTCAAATTGATTCCCAGATGGGATGCTAGTTCTCTAAAGCCCCTTCCACAATGCATGAAAGTCGTATTACAGGCTGTATTTGATCTATTTAATGTGATGGAGTTATTGACTATTGAAGCTGGAAAATCATGCTTTGTTCCATATGTTAAACGAGCAGTATGATTCTTTTCCCTAATATGCATTACATTTTTCAAATTTTGAATAAACTTAATTTGTAGGTTTGCTTAACTAATGTCTTTATTATGCTTATAGTTTCAACAATTCTGTGAAGCTAATCTAGTTGAATCCAAATGGCACCACCATGGTTACATCCCAACATATGAAGAGTACATTGAAAATGGAATTGTGACATGTGGTTGTCCTTTGCTCTTGACGACTTGCTTACTTGGCCTTGAGAATTCGGTAAACAGAGATGCATTTGATTGGATTTCTCAAGTACCCAAAATGGTCAGAGCATCATCAATTATCTTCAGAGTGGTAAATGACATGGGCTCTCACAAGGTATGATATTGCCTTTAAACTATTCTTTGATATGCATCCAGTGTTTTAAACTATCTGTATTAGCATTTTCACCCCTAAAAATAATTAAAACATAGCATTTTTTACCTTGACATTAAAAAACCACAAGTGTCTATTAGTTAAATACTCACAAAAATGGGGCCCACAAGGCAATGAGTACTAACAAACATTTGTAGATATTTAACGTCAAGGTAAAAAATGCTACGTTTTAATTATTCTATGGGTGAAAATGTTACGGCAAATAGTTTATGGCATTAGATACTCCTTGAAAAATAGTTCATGGGCAAAAATGCATCTTTACTCTTAATATTTCAATGTAAATAACATAACATTGTGAAGAAACTCCTAAAGTATTTTTCTAAGCACTAAGTTTATGGTTTTGGTTTGGCAGTTTGAGAAAACAAGATTACATATTGCCTCTACAGTAAAATGTTTGATGAATCAACATGGGATTTTAGAGCTAGAGGCCTATAAACTGTTGCAAGAGGAATTAGAAGATGCATGGAAAGATATTAATGAAGAATACTTGAAGGCAAAATTTATTCCAAAGGTTGTGCTTCAATGTGTTGTGAATTTCACAAATATTGTAGAGCTGCTATATGAAAACTTTTCAGATAAATATACCCATGGAGAACTATTAAAAGATCATATCAGAGCACTAGTCATCGATCCTATTGGCAATTAACAACACAAGTTAATGCTTCAGACATATGCAATGGCTTTCAAATACTAAAGTCTATGTGATGGATTGACAAGTGGAAAAGTTTGTGTGTTGTGTTTATATATTAATAGAGGAGTGAATCATGTTAATGTTGTTTTGTATTGATTAATGTTCTTTTACCTTGCTTGCTTCCTTTTACTTTTTCTTACATTGTATAACAATTATGCTTGTGCATTCAAAATAGTTAGTAGAAGTACTGTTCATGTTTTATAACACATGGGAGGTGTTTTTATTGATAGTTAATGAACTATTGGTTTATGGAAACACTATCATATAGCCTTTTGGAAAAGAGTCAAACCATTTTATGTTTTGTAATATTAAAAACATTGCACCAGATAAAACATTTCTTAAATATTAAAAAACAGCAAACTTTATAATTATACAGGTCACAACAAATAATAATTTAGACTTTCTAATGGAGAGGTGCCATATGTTAGGACCAAGTTAATGAATGGCTATTGGATATAAATTATGAGCCTCAATATATAATTTGAATTTCTTAAACTATTATAACATAGTAGACTTCATAATTATACAAGTCACAACAAATAATAAATTAGACTTTCTCATGGAGAGGTGCCATGTGTTAGGACCAAGTTGTTGAATGGCTATTGGATGTAAATTATAAGCCTCAATATATAATTTGAGGGACAATTATTGGAAAGTTATTTCCTATTAGAGAAAACTCTATTTTTGGTACCCATACTTTACTCGAGTTTTGGTATAGGTCCATGCACTTTTCTCAGTGTTCTAGGTCCCTAAACTTTTCTCCTTCTGCAACGTTGATTCCTACATTTTCATAAGAATGATAAAATGGCAGAAACTATATTAATAATTCTGACATGTCAATTAACACTTTTAATTTCGTACCTATAGATCAAATTGATGCTAATATAGATTTTTTAATGAGAAAAAATCATAAGATAAAATAAAAAAAAGGTTGACTTAGACTTTTAAATGATTAGAACAATGCCTAAGTTAAAAAGACCTAGGCCCACATTTTCTAAGACACAACAACCCCACTACAATTGGGACCTAAAGACCCCATGATAATGGCACCGAAAAAGAGCCTTGGAGGACACTAGAAAAGAGCATTCTATGATGCTAGAATAGTCACCTTTGATGGATGACCATCAGGCGATGTTGTGCCAAGTAAATGTTTGAAAAGTTGAAGTTCATGGATTTAAGTCATTCTCAACATTTGATTCATACTCCTAATTTTTCAGTGCTTCCAAATCTTGAGCAATTAATTCTTGAAACGGTGTGTAAAACTTGTTAAGGTTCATCCATCCTTAGGACAACATAAGAAAATTACTATGATGAATTTCAAAGATTGCAAAAGTCTTAAAGCTCTATTTAATACAGTAGAAATGGATTCTTTGAGAAAATTGATTCTTTCTTGCTACTCAAAATTTATAAAGCTTCCTGAATTAGGGAAAACATAGAGTACTTACCAATACTTGAGTTGAAATTTTACAAAAATCTTATGCGCCTTTCAGGTTCTGTTAGTAACCTAAAGTCCCCCAAAAGTTTCAATATAGATGGCTGTTCAAAATTTTAATCATTGCCAGACAATTTGGATGAAAATGAAAGTATAGAAGAGTTAGATTTAAGTGGAACTGCTATAATATCAATACCTTCATCCATTGTTGGTTTGAAACATTTGAGTAAACTATAGGTAGATAGATGCGATGGACTGCTATAACATCAATACCTTCATCCATTGATGATTAATAGTGGGGGTTGGCTGAAAACAATGATTCTTGGTGTAGGGATTAATGAGAGAGGTTTTGTGGGACAAAGAAAGAGTTTTAAAGGTTTCAAGGCATAATGATTTAAAAAAGTAAAGGCAACTAAAAATTATTTAAAGGAAACTATATAGTGGTTATTTATTTCAAATAACTGCTATATAGAAATTATTTATGAACAACAACTGTATAATCTATGTAATTAACAAATTTTGAAAGTCTATATGACAGTTACTTAAAGTAACCACTATATAGTTTCAGAGACTATATAGCAGTTGTTTACAAACAATCATTATATAGTCTCTACAAAAAAATAAAATAAAAAATAATAAAACTATATAAGGGGGATTTATATTAACTGCTATATAGAGCTAGAAACTATATAGCAATCATTATAAATAACTATTATATAGTCTTTCAAGTTAAATCTCACCTCATCTACATAATGGTTTTTGAAATAACTATTGTATAAGGGCATTATGTACATTGTTTTTTTAGCAGTGATGTTACCATGCTTGTATTATCAATTCTTTTGGTCAATGAGACAAGTAGTTAATTAGGAATGGTTGTTTGTCACTTTAGTCCCAATATCTAGGAGTATCATTTGTTTGCATTTACATCTGCTCCTATCATTGTAATTACACTCTTCAACACCCTTTCATTTCTTGCGCTTTCAATATTTTCTTTTTGTTTTTAACCTTTCTATATGATTCAAAGTTGAGATAAAATTAGAGTAGAAGAAAGATAAATGAATTATAAATATCTTAATTTAATATCATTTTTCACTATAAATAAAAAATATTCTTGAAGTTATCTCTTTTATTCCTTTTTGGGGAAAAGATATCTCTCATTGTATAATTTTCATGGTACATAATGGAGAGTTGGAAATCCAACAATGACTACAACTTATGAAAAACCAAGTTCAAAAGTTTATACTTGCTCAAGTTGAGGATCTTACAGAGAAATTGAGTTTGATCGATAATATTAAACATTTGAGTGTGTCTTATCTTTTTGAAAGTGAGATAGGAGAAATAATAGAGAATATGCATGAAAAACCTCCTCCTTTTCAAGGAAAGAATCTTCAAATCATTTCCCTCTAGTTTCATTTGCTTAGGCAACAAGGTTATCATGCGCCATCTAGTATGTTTAGTAGCACTATTTATATTTTATGCAAGTTCTTAAAGTTAGAATATATAAATGTGTGTGTGCGTGCGTGCGTGTGCGCAAAGATGTATTTTATCAATCACTATAAAAAAAATTGACTTTTAGTGATGACTTGAAAGAGAAAAAGTTGCCACTGAAAGTTTTCAATGATGACAACAGGTTGTCATAATATCATCACCTCTTATCACTTATTCTATTTGTGGAGACAATAAAAGTCGCCGTTTGTAACAACCTAGAAATTTAATTAAATATCATTTTATAAATAAATAAATTTAACTATCATATGTCTAATTATTATAAACAAGTAGTGTTATTGTTTAAAATATCAATTTAATTATAAAATATTTGAAAAAAGAGACTCATTACCACATTACATGGCATTCCAAATTTAAAAAAAAAATCAAACATTAGATTTTTGAATGAATTTATCACTTCACATAGGGTATGTGTTAGTCAATTCAGTTAGGTTTGAGATTAATTGACCAAAACCAATTAACCAAATTGGCCTAAATAGTTGGATTGAATCAAACCAAATATTACTTGATAACAAAAATTGATGTAAAATAATATAGTTTGGTTTAATTCTTTACTTTGGCTCACTAGCATTAAATAATACCTTAATCTTATCTTAACATAATTTCATTATTTTAAAGTTACAATTTAACCATAAAATATATTAAATGAAAACTCATTATGTTATTTTATATATTCATTATAAAATTACAATAATACAACAAAATTAATGTCTTAAAAAGTTGAATATTAGATTAAATATGATAAAAATACATATTTATTATAACTTAAATTTTTAAGAAATTATAATATATTTTAAAATATGTTACAATCAATGACAACTTTAAAAAGTCACTACTGATTGTCAACTTTTAGTGGCTACTTTTTATGTCGTCACTAAAACTTAGACCTTCAATGGCGGCATGCACTTGTTGCCGCTGAAAGTTTAACAATCAGTGATGACTATATATTGCCGTCGCAAAAAGTTAAATTTTCAATGGTGATTTTTATTGTCGCTACAGATTGATTATTTTCAGCGGCGATGTTTTAGAGTCGCCGCTGAAAGTCACCGCTGAAAGTGATTTTTTTTGTAGTGAATTTAGGTATGAAAATGGTGATTTTAAGTAGTCATCAATTGAATATATGATTGGAATGCTGAGCTTACATGAGGCTGCACATTTTGGCATCCATGGAGAAGTTCTTGACAAAGCTATACACTTTACTACTTATCATTTGAAGTCAAGGTGAAGCAACTTGAGCCCTACCCTTGAATGAAAAGTAATTCATGCATTGAACTACCCTATTCGTAAAGGTATACCTAGGGTGGAGTCCAAATATTACATACCTATGTATTTAGCATAGGCTTCTCCAAGTGATCCTTTGTTATAGTTAGCCATCATTGACTTTAATGTTGTACAAGTACTACACAAGGAGGAGCTAAACCAAGCCATTGAGTAAGAACAATTTATTGATGAGCTGTTTTTATATAATCAGACATCATATTAAAGAAAAAACTTAACTTATTTTATTTGCATTGTAGGTGGTGGAAAATGTTAGACTTTCAAACCAAGGTGCAATATGCTAGGAATTGAGTCATTGAAGGATATTTTGGCCATTAGGTGTATGTTTGGAGATTCAATTTATAATTGGTAAGACAATTTGTGGGCAAATTACTTGCTATTCTTTCCTCAGTTGATGATACATATGATGCATATGGCATAATTGAAGAACTCGACCTATTTGCACAAGCAATCTATACAAACACTAAAATTTTGCAATCAAGTATATTTGCAAACACCAAAATTTCGCAATCTCTTGAAAATAATTAGTAAAACAATTTTTAAACTCCAATCTTAATATGACTATCAAGAGTTAATAAAATATTTCTATCTTACCAACAAAACCATCAATTTATCTTTGTAAATTTCAAGTCCAACACTATTTTATCCAAATTCTATACTCAAATTAGCTCTCTTAAGCACAACTCAAGTGAACGAAATAATCTAAATGGTCATCAAGCACTTAAAAGCATTAAGCATAGGATAAAATAAACACATATATATTATTAACTACCAAAAAAGAGGAATATTCAAGTCTTAATCTATACAAAGGTTCAAAATAATCCTAGAACAAGAGAACTAGCTACTCATGTTCAGAAAAGAGCCATAAATGTCACAATGTACAGCATCCATATCAGAAACAAAGAGAGAAAAGGGAAGAGAAGACGAAAAATAGAAGGAAATCTACTTGAATCTCTTCAAATCTTCAATCCTTGGCCAAATTTCCTTTAAAAACCCTTAACCCTAGCAGAGAAAGCCTCCAAAAACACTTTCAAAATCGCAGCTCCCTCTTCAAAGTGCAACAATTTCACATATATAACCCTAGCTTCAAGTCTAGTTCAAAAACGCATAGCTTCAGTAAACGGCTTTTGGCTATAGCAAAAAGCTCTTGGTTAGGATCTCTAGGCTGCAACCAATTCTTCCTCAGCTACAACCAAAATGTGTCAGTCAGGATCTCTTGATTATAGCCAATTCTTCTTTGGCTATAGCCAAAATGCATAAGTAGTATTCTATCTCTGGCTTTCGACTGAGGCCGAAAGTGCTTGGGCTAAGGCTTAATTCTTCACTCTTTGTCTTGACTTTTTCTTAATATAATAACTTCATAACTCCTTCTTTAATCCTCAAATAGTGCTCCAATAACCTAAAAAGGCAAGAAATTTTATGAATCTAAGATTAATTATACCAAGATAAAGAATTATGCACAATTTACACCAAGATTTTGTGATTTAAACCCAATTGTGAGATATGGCACATTTTCCTATTATATGTACCAAAAGTATGCACAATTTCATTAAAAAGCATATGAAATTGTAGGAAAATGTATTAAGATGACATAAATTTTTATAGGTTATCACACTCCCAAACTTAGATTTTTACTCATTCTCGAGTAAAACAACAAGTAAAACAGCTAAATTAATAGATTATCCATCTAACAAGCATGCATGATTTTGTCCTCATCAGTTGTCCAAGCAAGTATTCCAAGTTAGAAGAAAGTAGAATATCAATGAATGCATGATTTATAAAATTAAATCTAGCTTTTCAACAATTTTGAAGTTTAAGTGTGTGAATAGAGTCAAGACATATTTATCATGCAATTGTTAAAATCAACAATATCAATTCAACTTGTATAAAGCAATTTCAATCAATGGGATTTCCACATCTCTACTTCTCCCAATCTCTCAACCCACAAGTTATCTCACTGGATTTAAAAATTAAAGGGACTTTATGAGTTTGTAATATGGCCAGAAGTAAAGGTAATTGAAAGAATAGGATCAAGAACTAAATCAAATATTTTGAGATAAATGCCCTTAAACTCTTCCTCCTTGAAAAAAACAAAATTTTCTTCAACTACACATATACCCTCCCCCAAACTTAAACTAAATTGATCTTCTACACCAAGCTTTATTGAATTCAAATTGCACAACTCTCTATTTTGTTTATATGTTTTTGTATGTATATATATATATATATATATCTTTTTTTCAATAATAGCTTGGATTACAAAAGCCCCACAATTTCATCCACATAATCCATACCTAACTAAGAATAGTGTAATTTGCTGACCACATCCAATCCAAATCACCCATAACAAATATCCATTTATCTCAAAGCCAAGGTAATTCATGGTTTTTCGGGCTTATAAGGTTTGGATTTCATAGGATAGCCAAAAAAATTTATTAAATTATTTTTTTAGGCTCAAATTATGGGTTCAAAAGGATAAAATCAACTTAGGTTAGCTTGAAAGGCTCAAATGCATTTAAAGATAGCCCTAATCATTTTTCAAAATCGAGTTAAACTAATAAAAGGTTTTGAGAAAGTTCAAAGCAAACTATGAAATCCATTAGTCAAAATAGTATTATACAGATTAACTTGTTGCAATTTCCTTGAACAACAATATTCAAAATAAAATTGACTCTATTGTGTGAAAACATTTCTTCAAAGATGTTGAAAGCCAAGATTTAATAATGTGAATCATGCAAACCTTAATATTAACCACAACTTCCTACACGAATACTCATTAAACAACTTTTCAATCATTGGTCAAATATGCAATTCAACATATAATCTATCAATTCAGCTCCACACTAATGAAATTAACAAGTAAAAATACAAGTTTGCAAAACTGAAATTCATGCCAAATTAGCCAAAATAATGCTATAACAAAAATCTATACTAATATGAGCATCCCTCACCCCCAAACTTAAAATAAACAATGTCCTTACTGTTTTAGAGAAAAATGAGGGTCATCTCTTAATCAATCATCAAGCTCCAAAAATTAAATATTGATTGTAAGAGAGGACAAAAAATTTTTGTGTCTTAACTTGTACAAAAATGTTCATAGTATAGCAACCAAAGCAAATTTATATAATAGCCCAACAAGTTGTCAACAATTAAACCACATACTAGGCTATCTCAAAAAGACAAGCAACACAATTTAGAAAATTCTAAAGGTGCCTAAATACCAAGCAATAACAAGGTTAGACAGGCCATCAATAGCTTTTAAATTAGAATCCATTATCAAAATAACCTAAAATTTCTACCATGTACAGCTAAGTCTTAAATCACAAAAGTACTACAAATAAACTAGAAACAAAACATAAGGTCAATTATCAAGATCATGGCTACCTGGCTCTTCCATCTGCACTCCATCCAGTACTACTGCTCCTTATTAAGGTCTAAAATTAGATGGTGCCTAAGGAATTTGAAGATGTTGGGTAATCAGATAGATACTATGTAAAGCTTCAGTCATGCTTTGTTGTATCATCAATTGCAATGAAGTGAGCACCCCTATTTGTGGAGGCTATGGAACCTTAGGCTTTGCTTGTAGCAATTGTTTGTCCATAACTACATCAGCAGCAGCAGGCAATAGTGGCCGTGGTATAGGAGCATTCCTTTGTTTAATACTCTTATAGTTAAAAGGTGCAACAGGAATGAGTGGATAGTCACCAACTTTATCACGCACCCCATTTTCCTTACAAAAAGTAGTTATTAGATGAGGAATTACAATATCACATGAGTGATCAATAATTGTAGTGCGTAAAGATTGATACATAAGATGCCTAAATCAACTAGTTCCTTTCCCATCAATAAATAATCAATAAGGCCTTTTCTCTAGCTAACTCACTCCTTTTGGTTGATAGCTAAATGTAATTCTTAACAAAATGAAGCCAAATCTTAGCTTCAACAGTGAAGCACTTTCTATCCAAGTACCTTTAACCACCATAAGGTATTAGCCATTCCACTCAACCCTCATAGTCAAGCTTTCTTGCAACCTCATCATAAGGTATCTTGTCCTCATGCTTAAGGTAGTAGGTGTATTTGCAATTTAGGCACTTAGGCAAGTTCACATACTTACAAAACTTAGCAATTGTGAAATCCAACTCAACATTCTACATAGTACACCTTAAGGAATCTCCAATACAAGCTTATAAAATTCTTGTACCACAGTCAAATTTGCATTTTGCTTTGGACCAAAGACCTTGCCTAAATGGTAGATATTAATTGCAATGCTATAAAAATCAAACTTGTCAGTGGCTGAAAATTCTCTCTCTTAGAAGGGTTTCCTCTGAGCAACTTGTGCCTTCACATCAGAGGATGTCGATGGAGTTGGTTGCGTAGATGAAGAAGCACTAGAGTGCTTAGGAGCCATGAAATCTGCAAAAGAAAAGGGAAAACAACCAAACACACTAAGCAACAAACAAAAAGGACAAAAAGGGAAAGAAAATATCTAAAAACAAAAACTATCTAAAAACAAACTAAAAGAGGTGAAAGGATCCTCTAAACTTAGACAACTCTAAACCTCTAGCAAGCTCAATTCTAATTCTTAATAGAAACAACAACTTTTATGCTCACAATATAGTATCATCACCTTTTAAAAACTACACCATTATTTAGACTCAATGCCAAATCTGTTTACCAATTTCCTAAATACAGTAGTAACAACATTAACCTATTCCTAAATGATGACCATTTAAATTTATACAGCCCACTCTCAAAGTTCTCAAACCATAGCACACTCAACAATCCAATAAAAATCTCTCATTTATTAAAAAAACAATCATCAGTAATTGCTTCAATTGAGAGATGTAATATATATTAGATCAGCAAATAATCACCATCATAAAGGTAGGCCCAAATCCTACTTAGAACAATTCCCAAAATGCATTTGTAATTAAATCATAAAAGCACAAAGCAGCTCCTTCGCAAGATATTAACTGCTAAATTTTCAAATTCTAAGTCCATGCCAGATCAGAAAATCAGCACAACAACCTAATTCCAGTGACCAAAATCTGCTTTAAAATCCAAATTGTTCACTTATACCCCTATTCAGTAACATCATCACATCAAAAATTTATTTAACAAGTTATCTCAAATGAAATTTAATCTAGTCCTCATTTTCAAAGACCACTCTCAATTGAAAAAAAAAACATTTATCAACCTAGCCTCTCTAATCAGCAACCTCAAGCTCAGAAATTCTAGCTATTATTTAGTCTTATTCTTATGCTAAACAAATCATAACAAAGTAATACCTTAAAAGCACAAGAACGAAGGAGCATATAGCTAGAAGAGAGGAGGAAGTCACAGATAGTAAACTCGAGCAATTAGCAGCAAACTCGAGCAATAGATGACCATGAGCTAGGCTTAGAGACTCACAGTCTTAGAATGCAAGGGTGGATGTAAGGCTGTTTGATGGTAATGAGTGCTTGGGTTCAATAATTCATAGCCTAGAAGGCTTGGTAGGCAATATTAGGAATGAGTCCCATGAACCTAAAAAGAAGGGCAAGCATACTCGGAGCTTAGGGTACAGGGTAGATCAATAGTATGAGAGTGACAGTGTGTGCAAAGAGGAGAGATAAGCTCGAGAGTTGCTTGTGGGTCAGATGAGGGAAAAGGTGAGGCTTATGGTGAGGAAGAGGGAGGTGAATGTGGCAAGATGGAGAGATGGTGTTTGGGATGAAGCTCTTAGTAAGGCTCACATAGGTCAAAGGTGAGGGTTTTAGGGGGAACAGACAGTGATGAGGGTATATGTGTGCAAACTCTAGAGATAGAGATGGGAAAGGTGAGGTATGGATTGTCAGCTAAGTAAAAAGAAAGAGAATGGAATAAAAGATGGGTGTAGGGTTACTCAACAAAGAGCCGAAGTAATCTAAATTTTTTCTTTTCACGTAGCACCTCTTGGTTGTGGCCAAGAAATAATTGGCCGTAGCCAAGAGATCCAAGCCTGCTATGGCTAATTATTTCTTGGTCGTAGCTTAAACCTCTCAACTAAGAGTCTTGGCTACAACCAATTCTTCTTTAGCTACAGCCAAAGGTTTGGCTGTAGCTAAAATTTCTTGGCTGCAAGTTAAAATTTGTTAGATTCCCATATTAGTAACTTAAGCCAACGTGGATCCCTACTATGCTAAAATAAAATCCAACACTACTCAATATGCCATTCCATACTAAAATTTCATTGAATGGCCATTAGTAACCATTCAAAAATATTCAATAACATTGATACTCAATCAAATTCATGTCAAATTCCTTGAATCAAGATCAAGCTTACATGAAAATTTTTAGCTGTCAATCCTTTACACAAAATACTCTAGATTAGCCCCAAATCCACTTAATATAATGATATGTAAGATTTTATTGCATTCACTTCATAAGCAACTTCGTACCATCAAATAAATCTAATAATGACATAACTCAATTAATAAGCAACTCTATATCAAATGCATAAGAGTCAATGAGTGCAAGTCATATCCCATTTTCTTTTCACAACTCCAATATCAAATTTAAAATGCAACACAGTCTAAATAGAAAAATAGACTTAGAATGAGATCACTTCCTTGAAAATGTATAATTCCATAAAACTTCATGATTTTTCTCCAGACACCCTTAACATGTATTTTTCCTTTATTTAGGGACATTTCTCCACCTACAAAACACAAGATCAAACATAACTCTACTAAAAAAATACAAAAATCAAACTAAACACAAAAGGCAAGTTTAAGAGCTTGGGTTGCCTCCCAAGAGCACTTGATTTATAGTCTTTCAGCCTGACTCTTTAATTTCTCAAGATGCATCAGACAATTAAATAGTAGATGTTTGACGATCCACTTCACTACCCTAATAGTACTTGAGTCGCTAGCCATTCACTTTGAATTTTTCACCATCTTGACCTTCTAATTCAATAGCTCCGCTAGTGAATGCTTGGACTGCAATAAATGGACCCAACTACCTAGACTTCAACTTTCTAGGAGATAACCTCAACTTCAAATTGAAGAGTAAGACTTGTTTTCCAGCTTCAAATTTCCTTGGAATGATCTTCTTATCATGCAACATCTTAGTCTTCTCCTCGTAGAGCTTTAAACTCTCATAGGCTTGCATGCAAAATTCTTCAAGCTCATTTAATTGTAGAAGTCTTTTCTCAACACTAGCTTTGGAGTCAAAATTTAGCTTCTTCATAGGCTAATAGGCCTTATGCTCTAATTCTATCGATAAATGACAAGCTTTCTTAAATACCAATTGGTAGGAAGACATGCCAATAGGAGTTTTATATGCCGTGTGATAGGCCTACAAGGTATCATCTAGCTTCAATAACTAATCCTTTCTAGTCTCTTAAATAGTCTTCTCTAGCATAGATTTAATTTCTCTATTTGAAATTTCAACTTGGCCATTAGATTATAGATGATAACTAATGTTACCTTACGTTTCACCCCATACTTCTTCAATAGAACTTGAAATTGATTGTTGCAAAAATAAGTTCCTCCATCACTCATAATAGCTCTTGGGGCTCCAAATCTCATGAAAACGTGTTTCTTTAAGAATTTTAACATGATTTGGGCATCATTTTTCACACAAGTAGCAACTTCCACCCACTTAGAGATATAATCAATAGTCACCAAGATATATTCACTGCTAAATGACTTAGAAAATGGTCTCATGAACTCTATCCCCTACATATCAAAGAGTTCAACCTCTAGCATGTTGTTAAGAGGCATCTCATTCCTCTTAGAGATGTTACTAATTCTTTGATAGTGTTCACATTCGAGCACAAAAGTATAAGCATCCTTAAACAAAGTTGGCCAATAAAAATCACATTAAAGGACCTTGTGTGTAGTCTTCTCTCCTCTAAAATGTCTTCCATACTCAGAAGAGTATACTATAAAGTATGTCATGTTACTTACACTCTAGCACACATCACCTTATCAACTAATCACAACATTGCCGAAAAAGATAAGGCTCATCCCATACATAATGCTTTACTTTAGATAAGAATTTCTTCTTTTAATGGGGTTTGAGGTCATGAGGAAGAGCATGGCATACCAAGTAATTTATAAAATCAATATACCAAGGTGCCTCATTGCACTTTACAGTAAAAAGTTGTTCATTCAAAAATTCTTCATTAATTCCTCCGTTAGCTTCTTGTTGAGTATTAGTACGCAACCACGACAAGTGGTTTGCCACTTGATTTTTAATTTCCTTAACAATCTCTAAATCAAACTCTTATAGCAATAACACCTATCAAATTAGACGAGCCTTTAAGTCTTTCTTACTAAAAAGATACTTCAAAGCCAAATGATCTATGTAAATAGTCACCTTAATGCCCATAATGTAAGCTTGAAATTTCTCACATGCAAAGACTACTATTAACAACTCCTTTTCTGTAGTGGTATAATTAAGTTGAGCACCATCAAGCATTTGACTAGCATAGTAAATGGATGCAACACTTTATCCTTATTTTGCCTAACTACTGTAACAACCATATAGTCACTAGCATCACACATGATGATAAAAGGTAAACTCCAATCTTAAGCCACAAGAATTGGCATAGAGATAAGCCTCTTTTTCAGTTCTTCAAAGGCTTCTAGACATTTCTTATCAAACTTGAATTCAACTTCCTTCTCAAGTAAGTTGCACAATGGCTAGGCTATTTTTAAGAAATCCTTAATGAACTAGTGATAGAATCCCACATGTCCAAGAAAACTTCTAATTCCCTTAACATTTGATGGCAAAGGTAGTTGCTCAACTACTGATATCTTGGCTTTATCTACTTCAAGACCTTTTTTTGACACCTGATGGTCGAGAACGATACCTTCTTGCACCATAAAATGGAATTTTTTCCAATTCAAGGTCAAATTGTTCTCCTCACATCTTTGCAAGACTACTTACAAATTGTCCAAACACATATCAAAGGAAGAACCAAAGATAGAAAAATCATCCATGAATACCTCAATGGTCCTCTCAATCATGTCAAAGAAAATGGACATCATACAACATTGAAATGTTGCTAGAGCATTGATCAAGCTAAAAGCCATACGTTTAAATGTAAAAATCTCATATGGGCAAGTAAAGGTGATCTTCTCTTGATCCTCTGGAGCAATAACAATTTGATTATAACTAAAATATCCATCCAAGAAATAGAACAATTCCCTGTTACAGTGCATGTAGGGATCAACTCATTATGGGTGTTAGCTACTACAATCATACCACCTTTTTTGGGGACACACTGGACTAGGCTCACCCAAGAACTATCAGAAATAGAATATACAATCCTAGCAAAAAGCCACTTCAAAATTTTCTTTTTCACTACTTTCATTACCAGATTCAATCTTCTTTGATGGTCAATCAAAGTCTTGTACTCATTATCCAAGAAAATCTTGTGCATACATATAAAAGGGCTTATACCCTTAGTGTCAGTTATGGTCTATCCAATAGCCTTTTTGTGCTCTTTTAGAACTCTTAACAATTTTTCCTCTTGTAAATTGGTTAAGATACATGATACAATTACCAACAACAAATTTTTCTTCCCAAGATACACATACTTGAGGTGTGGAGGCAGTAACTTCAATTCAAGTATTGAAGGCTCCTCAATAGAGGGCTTAAGTAGAGATGCCAGATTAGTCGATACATCTAGAGGCTCTATTAGACTAAATTGCTTAGGTGGAAAAGAGTCCACATCAAATATCCCTATGTAATCATCTTCCTCCATTTCTATAATGTTCTTCTGTCCTAATATTAGAGCTTCCAAAGGGTCTTTAACCAAGTGACCATTAAAGTTTTCATATATCACCTCATTAAGAATTCTTATGTAACAGCATTAAGAAGATTCATTTAGAAACTTCATTTCCTTGCTCATTTTAAACACCACTTGTTCTTCATTTAATCTTAATGTAATCTCACCCTTTTCAACATCTATGATGATTTAGGTAGTAGCTAAGAACAGTCTCCCCAAAATGATATAAATTTCCTAATTAACATCACAATCTAGGATAATGAAGTCTGCTTGAAAGATAAACCAATCTACCTTTATTATCATAACTTCAATAATCCCTTTAAGATGAGAAATGCTTCAATCAGCAAGAAGAAGCATCATTGTTACTGGTCTTGCCTCCCCCAAGCACAACTTGTTGAAAATGGCCAAAGGCATCAAATTTACACTTGCGCCTAAGTCACACAAGGCCTTCCTATTAAAGTGCTTCCCAATATTACATGGGATGTAAAAACTACCTGGATCTTTAGCTTGGGTAGAAGCTTTCTTTGTATGATGGCGTTGCAATCTTTGATCAATGCTACAGTTTCAAATTTACTAAACTGCCTCTTCTTATATAAAATATCTTTTAAGAACTTGGCATATTTGGGCATCTGCTCGATGGCTTTAGCAAAAAAGATGTTAATATGAAGCTACTTAAATATAGTTAGAAACTTCTTAAAGTGAGCATCGTCCTCCTTTACCTCTTCTTAGATAAAATATCTTTTAAGAACTTGGTGTATTTGGGCATCTACTCAATGGCTTCAGCAAAAAAGATGTTAATATGAAGCTACTTAAATATGGTCAGAAACTTCTTAAATTTAGCATTTTCCTCCTTTGCCTTGAATCTTTGAGGGAATGAAAGTGGGGGTATTGTAGTAGGAGAAGTAATTAATTTTCTCTTCTTTTCTTCTTTCTTTAATTCAACCTTTACATGTTCTTTTTCTTCTTCATCATAAGAAGCTAAAACTCCTTCTTCCCCTTTTTTCTTCTTATCCCTTTTTCGTTTCTTGTTGTCATCATCTTTACATACCATTTCTTCATCCACCTCCTCACTATCATCAAAATTGGCCTCACTGTGACTAGCCACTCTTAGGTCTATCACATTTGGTAGAGTCTTATGATTTCTTAAGTGTATAGCATTGCATTCTTCTTTACCTTCCCTCTTTGGATTAGGGATGGTGTCACTTTGTAAGCCTCCTCTATTTAAGGCATTCAAATGTACAACAACCTGACCCATTTATACTTCAAGGCTGTTAATGGCTATATCATGCAAAGCTAGAGTAGTTTTATTCTCAACTTGATCTACATCTTGATTCTTCAAAATTTGAGGTAACATTTGCTCCATTTTAAAATCACCTTCTCTTAATTTTTATGGTGCTTTAAAATCAAAAGGAATAATCAATCTAGGTCCAGAGGAGGATGTAGGATTTAAACTCTATCCTTGACTTCATGTGAAGTTTAGGTGATTTCTCCACCCTGGATTATAAGTCTGTGAGTATGGATTGTGTTGAGGAAGTCTTCATACATTATTCATGTAGCTCACTATTTTAAAAGTGTAGGGGTAATGATCAGACACATGTCCTTCACCACAATGCTCAAAGCTTAAAATGAAGCTTGTAGTGTATTTACTCCTGATGAACTTTCTCTTTTCATTTGAAGCTTAAGATTATATATCAAATCTTCAATTTATCACCTCTAATTGAGAAGTAATCACCTTAGAGGAGCTAGATTCATGCGAACCTCCCCTAGCATATCTCCTCTTATGAGTTTGTTACATGGTGCTAGAAGCAATGTCTTTATATAAGTTGTACAACTCATTAACCTTCATTTTGCCAATTCTACTATTAGAAGCATTATAGCCACTATTGCATCATCTAACCCATTCCAAAAAGCTTCTATAAGGACATACTTCTTTTACTCATGATTAGGACAACTTCTCACCAACTCCTTGAATTGTTTCTAAGCTTCATAAAAAAGTTCCCTCGATTGTTGTTTAAAATTGAGAAGCTCACCTCTCAATGTTTCTCTTCTACTAATCAGAATGAACTTGCCTTGAACTTAGCTACCAAATCATCCCATGTTTCAATTGAGTGCTCAGGAAGAGAATTCAACCAAGCTCTTGCTTTTTTCTTCAAAGATATTAGGAATAACTGCAATCTCAATGCATCACACCATTTTGCTTGAAATTCTCACACACCTCCACGAATCTTGCGAGATTATTATTGCGGTCTTCTTTAGCATTGCCCCCAAAATGTCCTTACATTAGTATTATTTAGATCATGACTTGCTTAACCTCAAAGTTTCTAACTTGAATTTTTGATAACTGAATGCTAGAATGATAAGATTGTTCTTCCCAGTCAAGAAAGTCATCCAAAGTGAATATATCATTCTCATCTTGATCAGCCCCCTCCATATTGTTACCAAGAGGAGGAATGTCTTCTCTAAATTTAAGAACAGCTTCCTCACTTGTTTGACCTTCTTCTTTAACCACTCCTTCAAGAACAACTTCAAGTTCACTAGGAAATAGTCCTTGCATGCATTAAGAAAGTACCTACAAGTTGAAACTAAAGGAACAATATCAAACTTATCAATAAAATTTTAAAAATATAAAATATGTAATAACTAACTAAATTACCTATACCTATGAAAATGTTAAACTAAAAGCTCAAGCGTAACCTACTAACATAATAGCAAAAATTAACCAACACAAAACAATCTAAATTGGATTTAGGCATTACCACAAGTGTATGAGTCGTTACAAGTGTAGAATATTCTAAAATTATCATTCCCACAAGGATTTAGGCAAATGAAGGTTAAAATTCACTATTAAGCTTTAAGATAGGTTGAGCAAAATTAAGAGTATGTTTGCGTAAAAGTAATGAAAATTGAATTAAAATTGTTTTAAAGCAATTAAAACTTGTTGAAATCTTGACTTTCAGAGGTAAGGATCTAAGATTATCTCTCTCCTTTATATTTCATCAAACTTAAATTAATTCCTCTCAAATACATTTTCAATGAAAATAAGTGTTAGTCTAAGATTCTAATTTACTTAAAAAAGCTTTCTCAAGTTAAAATCAAGTATATTTGAAAACACTAAAATTTCATAGTCTCTTAAAAATAATTAGTGAAAATAATTTTTAAGCTCCAATCTTAATATGACTATGAAGGGTTAATAAAATATCTCTATTTTACCAATAAAACCATCCGTTTATCTTTGTAAATTTCAAATCCAACACTATTTTATCCAAGTTCTACACCTAAATTTAGCTCTTTCAAGCACAACTCAAGTGAACAAAACAATCTAAATGGTGATCAAGCACTTAAAAACATTAAGCATAGGATAAAATAAACACATGCATCATTAACTACTAAAAGAGAGGAATATTCAAGTCTTAATCCATACAAAGGTTCAAAATAATCCTAGAACAAGAGAACTAGCTACTCATGTTCAACAAAGAGCCATAAATGTCACAATGTACAACATCCATATCAAAAACAAAGAGAGAAAAGGGAAGAGAAGAAGAAAAATAAAAGGAAATCCACTTGAATATCTTCAAATCTTCAATCCTTGGCCAAATCTCCTTCAAAAACCCTTAACCCTAGTAGAGAAAGCCTCCAAAAACACTTTCAAAATTGCAGCTCCCTCTTCAAAGTGCAAGAATTTCATATATGTAACCCTAGCTTCAAGTCTGATTCAAAAACACATAGCTTCAATAAACGGCTTTTGGCTGTGGCCAATTCTTCCTTGGTTGGGGCCAAAACCTCTTAGTCAGGACCTCTCAGATGCAACAAAAACATGTCAGTCAAGATCTCATGATTGCAACCAAAACGCATAAGTAGTATTCTATCTCTGGCTTTCAGCTGAGGCTGAAAGTGCTTAGGCTAAGGCTTAATTCTTCACTCTTTGTCTTGACTTTTTCTTAATGTAATAACTTCATAACTCCTTTTTTACTCCTCAAATAATGCTCTAATAACCTAAGAAGGCAAGAAATTTTGTGAATCTAAAATTAATTATACCAAGATAAAGAATTATGCATAATTTACACCAAGATCTTGTCATTTAAACCCAAGTGTGAGATATGCAAATTTTCCTATTATATGTATCAAAAGTATGCACAATTTCATCAAATAGCATATGAAATTGTAGGAAAATGCACTGAGATGACATAAATTTCTATAGGTTATCAATTGGATTTCCCATGTTCCCAAAATTGTAAGAGTATCATCTATTATTGTTAGAGTGATAAATGACATGAGTTCTCATGAGGTTCAATGTAGTTAGCAGGAAGAGTTAATATGCAAGTCCTTATAATTTTTCTCAATTTTAAATTAGATCTCTGTAATTTATTTCATTTTAATCAAGCACTTATAGTTTGATCTATTAAATTTGTTGATCCTTGAAGGTTAAATTTAATAATGAATTATTAAATTTTCCAAGCAAAAAAACTTTTGGAGTTCATAAACAATTTAATTTAATAATTTTAGCCAAAATAAAAAGAACTTTGTTTAAATTTTTATTGATTTTTCAATAAAAATTCTATAAGCACACAAAATATTTAAAGACAACCTAATTATATAAATTTTGAGTTATAAAAATTATGTAATTAATTATAAAGTTATATAATCATTTAATGAAAATATAAAAGTTCTCAATTTTAAGGGGTTAAAAAATTTAACTGATCAAATTATAAGGACTCAATTAAAATAAACTAAACTGTAGTGACCTAATTCATAATTGAGAAGAATTGTACATATATTTTCCCTAATTAACATTTCAAATTTTAGATAATGTAACATTAGGAAGAAATACCTAAAATGTTTTCTAAGCATTGAGTTTTTGGTTTTGTTTAGTAGTTTGAGAAAAAAAGATTACATGTTGCCTTTGCAGTAGAATGTTTGGTGCATTAACATGAGTTTTCAGAAATAGAGGACTACAAAATTTTGGAAAAGGAATTAGGAGATTCATGGAAAGATATTAATGAAGAATACTTGAAGGCAGAATTTGTTCCAAAGATTATGCTTCAATGTGTTGTGAATTTCACAAGTGTTCCAAAATTCGTGTATGGAAACTTTTCAGACAAATATACAAATGCTGAACTGTTAAAAGACCATGTTTTAGCTCTAGTCATGGATCCCAGTGGCAATTAACAACACAAGTTAATGCTCATGGATTACAAACAGCGAACCTATGCGATGAATCGATCAACAAGTGGAAAAGTTTGTGTGGTGTGTATCATTACAAGTGTGAACCATATTAATGTTGTTTAAGATTTCTTACTTTCTTGGATTGTGTAGTAACGTAGTTATGCTTGTGTTTGCATAATTGTAAGTAGAAGCAGTACTTATGTTTGATAACATATGTGAAGTGATGTTTTTGTTGATAGCTAAATAACTATTGGTATGTGGCAATACTTGGTAGCCTTTTAGAAAGGGATCAAATTAAACCATTTTATGTCTTGTGATACCGAAAACCTTGCACCAAATAAATTATTGCTTAAAATATTATAACACAGTAAATAATAAGCTAGAACTTCTAATGAAGCTGTGGTATGGTAGAGATCAAGTCGTTGAATACTTCTTTTAGCCATTGGGTGTATATTATGAGACTCAATATATAATTGGAAGAAAAATAACTGGCAAATTGATTTTTCATCTGCATCACACCTAATTCTAATTTTAATTTTATTTTTCTACGAGACCATACGCAATATTGTCATCTAAAATCTGTGCCCCTGAAAAAACAAAACAGTAATTTTGGGGCAAGTCGCCATCCCAACGGTTGTGTTAGATTTGTTTGGATATAATGGAACGTCAGCATATAGACCTGACAAGTTCATCTTACTTGTGGGGTAGTCCTCAATCTATCATCCTTGTACTTTGCTTGTGTCAATATATAGTCATGAAAAAAAAATACTATAACGTTATTATTATAATATAAATTTTATGATAATGCTGCATACATGTCAACTTATTTATAGTTTATTAAATCACATTAACGTTCTCATAAAAAATCACATTAATATTCATAAGTATAATTTTTATAAGGTTTAAAGTGTATTTTTGCCTCTAACTATTCCTCAAAGAGCACCCAGTATCCTAAACTATTTGTTATAGTAATTTTGCTTCTAAAGTAAATAAAATGCATCATATTTCTACTTGACATTAAATACCCTAACTCCTTGACATTGATCATTAAAAGTGTTAACTAGGACTTAAGTTTGATTGAAAATGTAGATTTCACCCTTAAAGTAATTATACTTTGGATAGTGCAAATTTAATATTAAAATTATAAAAAATTTAATATTAAATTTGAATCATCCACATTAAATCTTCACTGTTGATATTGGTGATCATAGTTAGTAAAAAATTTATAATTTTATATTTTAATTAATATAAAATAAAAATAAAATTTAAAATATTTAATTAGGACCATCTAGATTTAATTTGTTATGGGTGTATGTAGTAGAGGGTGGAAGGAGGGGAAGGAAATGGAGCAATTTGGGGTTTTTTAGAAGGGAGAGAAGAGAGAAAATTATAACTAAATTACTTGTTATTTTAAAAAAATTTCATCTATCATTGACATTAAAAATTATGCTTTATCTTCCCCTCTCTCTCATAATTAAATAAATTTTATCACCTTACAAAAATTAATATATATATATATATATATACATATATATATAATTTTTATTGTCTAAAATTTTAATATTTTTTCATTAGATACACAAATAAAATATAATATTAATGTATTTATTCTTCAAAACAAATGTTATTAATATAAGTTCATATCCTTAAAATAATAAAGTTACTAAAATATAATATAACTATTTTTAATAATAAATGACAGCAAAAAAATTAAACACTGTAAAAATTTAAATATAAGATGCCACAAAAGATGATGGTTAAAGAAAAATACATCATATATTAGAGAGACGGATGATGGTTAGGCCATAAATGATGAGCATTTAAACACCCGTAATTTATTCTTAGACCTTAAAATGACAAGTGTTTAAAATGCCCATCATTTAAAGGTGAAAAACCTTTCAATTTCTTAATTTAAAAAAATAAAAAAAGAAATTAACCTTTAAATAGCGGGTGTTATAAACACCCATCATTTAAAGGTCTGAGAATAAATGACAGGTGTTTAAACACATGTCATTTACGGCCTTCCAACATTTCATTTTTTGAAATTTAAGAAAATATAAAAAATTAAACTTCAAATGATAGGTGTTTTAAACAAAACACCTATCATTTAAAGTCCTGCCAATATATGACGGGTGTTTAAAACACCCCTCATATATTAGGGAATAAATGACAAGAATTAAAATGCCTATCATTTATTCTATTTTATTAAGTAGTTTCGTCTTCATTTTTCATTCCTCCCTGTTCGTTTTCACGTATCCTCTCTTTACTTGCACATGAAATCGATAAAAATCTCTCAATCTTCCTTCATTATTATCGTTGACCATCACTGTCGTCTCTGACGTGAAGGCACCACCACCTACGCCATTGGTTGTCGTGTCATTTTCTTCCTCTTTAGGTTTCAATCCTCTCTTTTTCAAGGTACATGGGTGTGTGATTTCTATGATTTTTCTTCATTTTCTTCCAATATCCTTAGGTTTCTAGGTTATGGGATTGATTTATTTAATGTTATGGATTGTTTTATTAGTTGATTTTTCTTGTTGAAGTTTCTACTAATTTGTTGCCCATTTTGGTATTGTGGGGTGTCAAAAATTGTTAATATTTGATGTGTTATTGACTTAAGAATGGTAGTAGATGATATAGTTAGCCTTATGATGATTGTTAAAATGAAAATGAGTGATCAAAATGGGATATTTATGATGATTATATTTTTCTATGAATTTTGACTGATTTATTTCAATAATTTTTAATTTAAATTTCATGTCTTATTTGATCAGAGTAGTTTTATCATTCAAAACTATATATTGAAATGTACTAGTATGCCAATTTTCATTACAATTGGAGTTGATTTAGGTGACTGAAACTGACACACGGTTTCTTTAAAAATCATTGATATTTTATTGAAATTTTTACATTCGCTAAAGAATGATTTTTTTCTTGGCTTGGAATTGCTAGTATAGGATATTTGTAACCTGAAAATGATCAATGAGACAAAACACATTAATTGAAAATTATGTTTATGGTGTTTTTCTTTTTTCTATGATTTTTAACAAATTTTAGATATAATTTTATAATAATTAGAGTTAAGTAAATAGTATTTGAATAGTGTAAAAGAGTTTATGAGGTTTGCTCTTGAGCATGTAAAATACCCTAGAAGAATAATGTATCCTTATGTAAGATGTGATCTTTTAAAGCAAATTAGTGCATCTGAGTTGGAAGACCATTTAGTGTGCCATAGAATTGATAAAAATTACAAGTGTTGGTATAAGCATGGAAAGATTAGAGACGATAAGTGTACTAGTAATTGGGAGTATAAAGAAAGCTTTAAATCAAATAATTATAACACAAATACTTATAAGAGTGATTGTTTTGAAGAAATGGCCAATGCAATTGAAAAGGAACTTAAGAATTGTCTTGAAATGTTAGAATTCACAAAGTTGTCAGCAGTGTTGAAATTGTACAACTTGAAAGTGAGCAATGGATGGAGTGATAAGAGCTTTACAAAAAATCTTACACTTATAAAACAACTTCTACCTATGAATAACGAGCTTGCAAGGACTATGTATGAGGTAAAATAAATGCTACACTCAATTGGCATGAGTTATGAGAAAATACACACCTGTCCTAATGATTATATATTATTTAGAAATGAATATGCATCATTAATGAAATGTCTAAAATGTAATACCTTGCACTACAAAAAGAACGAGAAGAGTCGAGAGAAGGCCTTATGGTACTTTTCCATTGTACCTACATTTAGACGGCTATATAGTAGTGTAAAGGATGCAAAAATTTTGACATGGCATGCGGATGAATTGATCAAAGATGGGAAGCTTCAACATCCAGTTGACTCTTCTCAATGGAAAAAAATTGATCTCAATTACCTTGACTTTAGAGTAAGAGATAGAAACCTTTAGCTTGTATTATTTACTGATGGAATGAATTCACACGGGCTTCAAAGTAGCACTCACAGGATATGGCTAGTTATTTTAGTAATTTACAACTTATCTCCATAGTTATGTATGAAGGAAAATATATGATGCTATCCATTCTAATTTTGGGGCCAAAACAGCCAGTGAATGACATAGACATATATTTACCTCCTTTAATTAAAGATTTGAAATTGTTGTGGGAGCACAGTATTGAAGTATATGATAGATATAAAGAAAGGTTCAATTTAAGAGCATTGTTGTTTGGCACAATTAATAATTTTCCTGCATATGGTAATTTTTCAAGGTATAGTATCAAAGGAAAACTTAGATGTCCTATTTATGAAGAGGGCACACATTTAGTGAGATTAGAATATGGGATGAAGACTGTCTATCTCATATATAACAGATAGTTGCATCCTAATGATTATTATTGACACTTGAAAAAAAACTTTCAATAGGAATTCAGAAGAAACAAAGGTCCTTTTGCCACTGATTGGTAAGCAACATTTTGATAAAGTGAAGAATTTGAATATTGAGTTTGACAAACCTTTTACAAAGCATCTTGGGACATGTGGGTGGAAGAAAAAGTCTATTTTCTTACCTACCATATTAGCAATCCTTATATGTTAGATATTTTCTTGATGTCATGCACATTGAGAAAAATGTGTATGATAGTTTAATTGGTATATTACTTCATATTCTGGGAAAGGCCAAAGATAGCATCAAAGCAAGACTTGATATGACTTCTATGGGGATAAGGGAAGAGTTGGCTCCGTAAGAGAAGGAAAGTTGCACATGTCTTCATGTAGTAACTCATACACTGTCTAGAAAAGGAAAAAAAAAAAAGGGCTTGTTGTGAGTCACTTGATATTGTTAAAGTTCCAAAAGGGTACTCTTCAAACATTAAGGGCCTTGTGTCATTAAAGGATTTGAGTTGAAGGTTTTAAAACCACATGATTGCCATGTGTTGATAGAAAATTTTATTCCAGTGGCTATATGTTCTATTTTACCTGATATAGTTTGAGCTATGATTATAAAATTGTGTTTCTTCTTCAAGTCTATATGTAGTAAAGTGATTAACCTAACAAAATTGCCAAGATTACAAAGCCGAATTGTGTTAATTTTGTATGAACTTGAAATGTATTTTCTTCCTGCATTCTTTGATATAATAGTGCACCTTACTATTCACCTAGTTAGAAAGATACCAATGTGTAGCTCAGTTTTCTTAAGATGGATGTACCCATTTAAGCATTACATGAAAATAATAAAAGGATTTGTGAAAAAATAGAGTTGGCCTGAAAGTTATATCGATGAATGATACATTTGTGAGAAGATAGTTGAATTTTATACTAAGTAATTATCAAATGTCAACCATATTGGTCTTCCAACTTCTCAGCATAATGGTAGAATTGATAGAGAAGGAATTATAGGCAATAAAGTAGTTACAATATCTATACAATGGGAACAAGCACATTTATATGTACTACATAACTTTGTAGTGGTTGAGGAGTATGTAGAGATGCACATGGCTAAGCTTAAGCAGGATAACCCTAATAGATTGGAGATTTAGCATACAAACAAGCATAATAAGAGTTTTACAGTTTGGCTGAAATAACACATTCTTGAAAAGTTGACTGCCAATCTTGATTTAGTTTCTGAAAAATTAAAATGGTTGGCAAGAGGTTCAAATAAACAAGTTCTTTCCTTCATTGGCTATCTCATTGATGGGTACATATTTTATACTAAAAAGCAAGATGATCGGAACACAATGTAAAATAATGGTGTAACTCTTATAGCCTAAGCAATGCATATATCTAATTCTAAAGACAAAAATCCCTTGTATGTAAAAATGTCATACTTTGAGGTAATTGAGCATATTTGGGAGTTAGATTATATCAAAGTTCAAGTTCTAATTTTTAGTTGTAAGTGGATTGATCATAAAAATGGTCTTAAAGTTGATGACATAGGGTTCTTAATGGTAGATCTTAATAGAGAAGGTTATATAGATGAGCCTTTTATTTTGGCTTCACAAAATCAACAAGTGTTCTTTGTTCTTAATCTAGCTAAAGTAAATTGGTCTATCATTTTATTGAATAGTAAAATAAACAAAGATATGAATGATTTTATAGTTGAAGATGATCTATTTATGGGGACATCATTTAAAAGTTACTTCATTGAGGATGAAGCCTTTTATATGAGAAATAATCACAATAAAGATATTTGGATTCTAAAGAAAAGATGTCAAAGCATTTGAGTAAGAAGGAGAGCAAATATAAGGAACATATAAGAAAAAGAAAAAGAATAATTTAAACTTGTAGGTTACTTGTTTTGTGTGATTTAATTTTTTATTGTTATTTATTATGTGCTATATTTGTTTTATTGTGCGTTATAACTGAAACGATGTTAGTTCAACCAAGAAAAATTATATTTGGGAGCAAGTGGAGGTAAAATATTTTACTCACATCATTGTAGTTAATTGAAATTACTTGACCAAAAATCTAATTAATTGTCTTGGTTTACAGTCATCGTTTACAATTGATGCTAGTCAGATGAAATTTGTCATCTAACAAGCTGGAAAGGCAATATGGATATTTCAATATTTCGTGGGAGTGAAATACATTAAAAAATTAGGAGGAAACATTAGTGCTAAGGTCCCCGACTTGATAAAGGCATTAGTTTCACAAGAACAGTGGGATGAATTTGTTGCTCAATGTCTTGAGGGATAATTTCAATTAAGAATAATGAGATGAATTAACCTTTTATTATTGTCAATATATTTAATTTTATTCATATGATTCTATGTGTTTGGCATAAGAGTTGCACCATAAAAAGAAAGAGTTGCATGAGAAAGATATAAATTCTTACAAAAAAGGGCACATAAGATATGCAGGAATTGAGCAATAACTGGTATGTTAATATTTATACTATATAATTTTAGCTTATTTCATGGATATATGTACCATACTAACATTCAAATTTATTTAAATTCATAGATTGAGCGAGAAGGTTCAGAGGCAAGCTCAATTTCACGTCACAGATTCTTTATAGAAGGCTAAACCAATAAAGAAGGAAATTTTGTTGATGGATGCATTTAAGATCTTGCCGACAAGTGTGCAAGTACATTAACTTAACATTATCTTTATACTCAATCACTAATTTAACTTTCTTACTATATATTGTGCAGGCTGTGATTGAGAAAAGTGTCACACCTGATGATGATGTCTTGGACAAGGCATTGGGTAATCCCGAACACCTTGGTCGAGTTAGGGGATATGGCTTTGGTGCTTTGAAAAAATAAATATTCGGGTCATAGAAGAAGGAAAGTTTAACAAAAGATGTAGGTGCAAGGGCTGAGATTGCTACCTTGAAAGAGGAGCTATCTAGGCAACAGGACATGATTGAAGCTTTACTAAAGGACAAGGAGAGGCAGGAGGTAGAGTTTCATATTAGTCCTAGTAGAAAAGGTAGTTACAGTGTAATGTAGCCTATTAAAAATCTCCCTAAAGTAAAATATTATTAATGTATTTCACTTATATTTCACTATTTCTATTTTCCATAACTTTAATATAGTATATTACTTATTAATATAGGGTGAGAGCATATGTAAGTTATTAGCAAATAGCCCAAATTGTCATGTGGTTGCCATTGGTTGGGTGTTTAATTTGCTGAGAAACATGCTACATAATATGCCACTCCCTGCATTCTACATATGCTTTGCTATTGATATGCAAAAAGATTTGAACTACCCGCTATCTATTCTCCATTAAGGATGTAGGGATTGTTGGAGAGGTGATGGGTAGATTTATTGGATGGCAAGCTAGTCAAGTTAGAATTCCAAATCAAAAAAAAAATAGCAAAGATGCACAGTCCAAGAAAAAGATGATAACCCAATCTAGGCTCTCCTCAAAAAAGGAAGTTTCCCATAAAGCTGTGCCTAAACAAGAGCCTCAATTGCCAAACCAACACAAAAATTTACCCCAGGCATATGCAATAATTCATAGGTCTAATCCTCTAGTCTTGCAAATCCTGTTCGAGGCTGGTATATATGGCGAAGGCCAATATGATATGCTTTGCTTGATGTTATTGATGAAGTGCTTTAACATGACTTGACTAGTCTCATTGTTCTTAGCTTCTGCATACAGTAAATTTTTTTCCATATATAAATAGTTAATATTTTAAATATAAACTCATCCAACAACAACAACAACAAGCCTTTATCCCACTAGGTGGAGTCGGCTATATGGATTGCAAGACGCCATTGTGGTCTATCATTTATCAAACTTTTAGGAATATTATTAATTAAGAGATTGCATTCAACAACTTCCAAGAGTATTCTCTTAGGCCTTCCTCTACCCCTCTTAATCGGACTCAAAGTTATATGTTCTACTCTTCTCACTGGTGCCCCCCTTGGTCTTCTTTGTACATGCCTAAACCATCTCAAGCGATTTTCTATCATTTTTTTCTCAATAGGTGCTACCCTCACTTTTTCGCGCACGTGCTCATTTCGAATTTTATCTTTACATGTATGTCCGCACATCCATCGTAACATTTTTATCTCTGCTACTCCAACTTTATGCTCTTGCTGTCCCGTTAGAGCCCAGCATTCACTACTATATAACATTGTCGGTCTGATAGCAATGCGATAAAACTTTCCTTTAAGTTTATTAGGCACCTTACGGTCATAAATAACTCCTTTAGCTTTTCTCCAATTAAACCACCCAGCTTGAATCCTATGTGAAATATCTCCACTGATTTCGCCATCATTTTGAATAGTGGCTCCCAAATATCTAAACTTTTCCACTTGAGGTATAATTTGATCTCTCAATTTCACTTCTAAATTATTGGCAAATAGTCTCTTACCAAATTTACAATAAAATATTCTGTCTTACTCCTACCCAGACGGAAACCTTTCAACTCCAATATCCTCCTCCATAACTCAAGTTTGCAATTAACCTCTTCTCTTGTCTCTGCTATAAGAACTATATCATCCATGAAGAGCATACATTTAGGAATTTCTCCTTGAATATGTTCCGTCAAAACATTTAGGATCAAGTTGAACAGATAAGGACTTAGAGATGATCCCTGATGTAGTCCAATCTTTATAGGAAAATCCTTTGTTTGACCACTAGGCGTTCTTATACTAGTTTTTACCCCCTCATACATATCTTGTATGGCTTTAATATAAGCAATCCGTACTCCCTTTTTTTTCAACACTTTCCAAAGCACTTCTCTTGGTATACGATCATAAGCTTTTTCTAAATCAATAAAAACCATGTGTAAATCTTTATCTTTACAATGATACTTTTTCATTAATCCCCTTAGTAGATAAATCGCCTCTGTAGTTGATCTACCTGGTATAAAACCAAACTGATTCTCAGAAATACTTGTCTCCAATCTCAACCTGTGCTCAATTACTTTCTCCCACAATTTCATTGTGTGGCTCATGAGTTTAATCCCTCTATAGTTAGTACAATTCTGAATATCTCCTTTATTTTTATAAATAGGAATTAATGTACTTCTCCTCCCCTCATCAGGCATTTTTTTGGACCGTAAGATCACATTAAATAACTTAGTTAACCATATCACCCCTTCTTCACCTAAACATTTCAACGCTTTGATAGATATATAATCAGGTTCGTTGGCTCTATCATTTGCCATTTTCTTAAGAGCTTCCTTTACCTCCTTATCACGTATTCTTTGATAGAATGACAAATTTTGTTCTCCTTCACCAGTTACTAAATCCTCCAAGTTGTTAGATGAACCCTTTCCATCATTGAAAAGTTTGGAAAAGTAAGTCTCCCATCTATTTTTAATTTCATCATCTGTAACTAAAATTCTTCCCTCTTCATCCTTAATACACCTTACCTATAAATATAAACTAATCCATTTGTAATATTTATAATAGGTGCTCATGTGAAAAATTTATGGTCCTTTTTGATCTACAAACAAAGTTCATCTTCGCTAGTCCTCATGAAGTGGTTGCACATGCCTTAATTAAAAGCAACAAAATTTTAGAACAAGGCATTAAGTAAAAATTTCAAAGCAAGGGCTTGAAAGGGAACGTTATTCAGAATATCATACTATCCAAGGTAATGTACTTCTCACTTATCTTAATATTTTTTTTATTTTTAATTTAATCAATTAATTATAATTTTGCAGCACTTGTTAATACTATTAAGGACCATTAGATATTGATCACCGTCGAACCATTCGACAACACTCTAAAGATATATTATCTCAATTCTCTTGGAAGCAACCAGGGAATAGACAAATTTTATTTGAATTGATTAATACGTAAGTGCACAAAGTATTTCACATATTTATTTGTTTATTTAAATTCCATACTAATGTATTTTTTACTGTTTTATTAGGGCGATTGTGTTATACCATACTAATACAAAACAATCAATTCCAAGGTCCTTTACAAATTTTGATGTAGCCTACACTTAGAATATAATAAAGGTAATTGGAATCATTTATTAAATTGAAATGTAATGTATTAATACATATTCATCTATTCTTTAATTTTTAGTGTCCAATACAAAAGAAAAATAGCTTGGATTATGGCTTTTGCATCATAAGGTTCATGAAGGACATCATTATCCATAGTGGGAGCATAATTCCTAAGATAGTATGTCAACAATATTAACTTTTAAATTAAAAAAATAACATATTAAAATTAATTTATGGTAGATCATTTATATATTGCAGTACTATGACGATTCTTATATTGAAAAATTCGGGAGTGCAGAAATAAATGAGATAATTGAAAAATAGTGTCAATACATTTTTCAAGTATGGACATCATACAAGGAAGTTCAATAAAACTCCCTCGAAGATGCAGCTAGGATGTTTACATTTTTAATAGGTAGTTTATTTTTTGAAATAGTTTACTTTATATAATTATATTTGTTTACTTGATATAGATTAGTTAAGAGATGTTTATTGATTAATTTTGAAATTAAATACAATAAATTTCATTGATATTCAAATTTGGAATAATTGTCTGCTTCTATTTTGATTTATTTTTTTGGCAAGGGGTTGGTATAAAAACAGCTCCCATATTTAAAAAAAACATATAATAAATGATGGTTATCTAAATAACTTTCATTTATATGACAATATATGATGGCTAAATAATTTACCCGTCATTTATTGTGACTTTAAATGATGAGTAAATGATTTACCCGTCATTTAAAAAATGGAAAATTGCATTCTAGGATTTACCATACTTTAAATGATGGGTAAATCATTTACCTATCATTTAAAGTCACAATAAATAATGGGTAAATTATTTACCCGTCATATATTGTCATATAATGTGGCTTTAGATGATGAGTAAATAATTTACTCGTCATGTATTGTCTCATATGGCTCAACCTTAGCTTTTGTCAAAATTTTATTTTAAATAATGGTTTTGTAATTGTTATTTATTGAGAGGCTTTAAATATCAGTTACAGAAATGAAGTATATTAACTATCATTTATGGGCTAAAATAACCTTCATTTATTATTATGATTATTTCTTTTGTAGTACTGAAAAATCAACTTACAATTGACAAGAGTAGGATTGTCAACTTATTATTGCTTCCCCTTCCCTCCTTTCTCAAACCAAACAGACTCATCAAAATCCCTCCCATCCCCTCCCCTCTCTAAAATTTGACTAGACAAGACCATGAATTGGTTCCCAGTTATTTGGTCAAACTAGCCGGTTCAATTTTAGACTTAGAAAGCAACAACACGTAAACATCGTTCTTCCACCACACTTCGTTACAAAACATTATTATAACTTATATGTGCTAATCCAAAGCAAACATAGATACATGCATGTGTGTGTATTAACTTCTAGAATTGCTATCTGTGTTGTCCCAAAATTGCTTGCTCCCGCTGTTCAATTCTATGATATGTAAACATTATATGGCATTGATGATATTAACATTCTTAGACCTCGGAAGGTTTTAGTATTAGCACACATGAACACATACGTGTGCACATAAACCTACACATACACAAAGGATAATTTCAACATTAAAGAATATAAACAAATATTAAGTTAACAATTTGGAGAAACCTACACATATCATTTTGATGTTGGAATTAGACCTCTCCAATACCTTTTAGTTGGGAGCAAAAGATTTTATTACAAAAAAATTATAATAAAATATGAATTTAGATCTGGATGAAAACGAGATTCGTATATTTTTTTGCATCCAAATGGGGAATTTGATTCTGATTCAAATACAAATACAAATCCAAATCATCATATATTCAAACGCAACATTAATATTTTTTACATAACTATCGACACAAGAAAGATGATGATAGATTAACAATTTTTTGATCCAAACGGGGGATTTGGTTCTAATTCAAATTTAAATCCACATCCTCATGTGTTCAAATGCAACATTAATGTTTTTTTTTTTTCGTAACTACAGATGCACAAGCAAGATGGTGATAGATTAACGACTACCCAACAAGTGACATCAACTTGTATGGACTATATTCAAGGCACGAATGGAGACTTGCCCCACAATTTAATCATTTTTGTTGTATTGGGGGCGCGGACGATTTTAGTTGACATTATTGCATGTAGTGACATCAAACAATAAAATTAGGTGTGGTCCATATGTGCCATAATGTGTAGGATCTCATGATGTGTCATAAAAAAATTACATCATAAGGAGATTTAACTTGATCTCACGATGCTTCAACGCCATATATGCAACCGACACCATACTTAATAATGATAGGATAAGATTTTTGTTATTGTTGTAAAGCAATTTAGCTAGGGACTGTAGAGTCATGTATCATTCAAGGACAAAAATAAATGATGCTCTTAATAATTAGGTCCTGCTTGATTTCTATTTTTTAAAAACTATTTTGTTTTTAAAAATAAAAAATTTATTTATTAAGTGTTTTAGATTTAAATGTTTTTAAACTTTCTCCATTTTTTATATTTTTATCTCCCAGTTGCTTTGCTCTTTGAGCCCGAAAAGCCTCTTCATAATCATAGAAAAACTCTAGAAAATGTTGCGTTTCGAGTCTCATTAAAATTTTTATCATTTTTCTCCCTTGCAAGCTTTTTTTTTTTTTAAATCAACCTTCGTCTTGCATTCCTCTAAGACAAGATTGCAATAAATAAATATAAAATATCTGAGAAGCCTCATAGATAATTTTTTTTCCTACACTTTGTTCTGAAATACTGCTAACTCTTCTATCATGACTGACTTGTATTTATTTATATAAATAGGGCACATCTTGTATTGTACTATATATAGTAGTTACTGTAAAATACTTTGTAATAACTATTATATAGTTTGAAAATTGTACTATATATTAGTTATTTGAAGATAACCGCCACTATATAGCGGTTATCTTCAAATAATCAATACATATTTTAATTTAAAAAAAAAATTGGAGGCAACATTTCTAAACAACCCTTGCATTATAGAAATATAGAAACAAATTCTAGCAACAAATCTAGCAATAAAATTCATTTGGTAAGACTTGCATCAGGCATCTTCAAAGTATTGTAAGATAAAATGACATAATTTATTTAGTTAGTTGACTAAATTAATGAAACTAAACAAATGAATAGGGCAACAAGTTTCAAGTTTCCACGAATATACAAGCCAAGAGGTATAGTAATCATAGGATCCCAACTTCCAAAATCTCCCCAACATGATTTCTAAGCCTATGGTATATGAAATATATCTGTTCAGCAAAAATAAAAAAGGGCGTGTTGCAAGGCATGCTAGAGACGTAAGATCTTAAAAGGATGGAAGAACTTGACTTCGATTCAAATGTGAGGAACTTAGGGTCTTTTATCATTGTTCACCCGAATGTAAGAATGCAAAGTGAAGAAAAATATTGTAGATGCAAGGAAGTAGAGATATATTAATTGAAGAAAGAGGTGACAAGTTATGTCTACTGTACAATAAAAAAAATAAAGACTAAAACTACATGATAAAAGGAAAAATAAAATAATGTAGCAAACGCAAAATCTAAGAATTTGACTAGTAGTTTTTTGATGCTAATAATTATCCTTGTTGAGAAAATGCTCCTCTTTTTATAGATGATCTTGGCTTGACCCAAGCCCCATGATTGCCACTTTTCTTGAATTTAGGAAGGACTTTCTCTATCATGGCCATTTTCCTAACTTTCATAATTCAAGCATTATGGGTGGAGTGTAAAGATAATGACTTAGACCTAGTCTTGACTTAATAGCTAAGGCATCATGATTATTAATTTTTAATTATTTTAAGGCCAATTAAGTTGAGTTGAGCCTGAGCTTCTAAATTCATAATTTCGATGCAAATAATATCATCCTGCAAAACATACAAGACTATCAATCTTATTGAAAGACATGCAAATTTCTTCAAATAATTTATATGTATTTGCAACTATTTTTCCCTTTGAGTTTCAACAACTTTGCTTATGCTCTGGATGAGCATGAATAGAGGTTGGAAACAAATTTCTTCAAGTAACTTAAGGTATTTGAAAATAACTAGATGAGAAGATGATGGAAGCTAAAACTAAAGGTTGAAACGCGAGAATTGATAAAGGATGGAAGTAATGATCATGGGATTGAGACTAAAATGCTTGAACGAGCTTCAGCAACTTCAGTTGGATGAGCAAGAGTAAGAGCATATCGTGATGGCACTTCAAATCTGGAAGGCACCGAAAACTTCAACAGACAACGACACGTGGATGCTTTAGATTTGGATGAATTCAGAAGCCTTGGCAAATTAAATGACTAACCTTTTTCCAGGTGTAAAATTTTTTAAGTGTGGAAAGTCCTATTTCCAATTTATATAATGACTAAATTGGAGCAAAGAAAGATTGCAATAATGGAGGGAGGGAAATACCAACCTTAGAACAAATGGAAGAGAAAGCATGAAGAGCAATAATGGAGGGGATTAGCAGATGTTGACAGCCCACAGCACACAAAACCTACACTTATTTTCGGGGCATGATACATAAGAAACCTAGGCTTTGAAATATTGACTCAAAACTTAGAAGTATAAGATACATATTGAAAATTTAAAAAAATTAAAATTAAAATATAATATCTTGATTATTTATAGATACGCATCTAAAGTTTTGGCATGTATAAGTATCAGATACAATACCGACATAGATACATTAATTAATTTCAACTATCATCCTTCAAAATTGCAATACATGAATGTCAAATATATAAGAAGCCTCATAGATATTGTTTTTTTATGAGAATCTTCATTTTTTTTATGACGGTTTGGATTTAGTGGCTATAGGCACTGGGTGCATGTATTATCTGAGCCATTGAAATCCATGTCAATGGTTCAAATGAACTTATTTATTCATTAATCTTAAGTGAATAATGAATTTAGAACCATTGATCTAAATTTCAACAGTTTATATTATATAGACACTGATGGTACAGGCACTCATTACCTATACTGTGTATAGTTACCAAATTTAAATCCTTTATTTTGCTTTGTTTTGTCTATTATGCAAGTAACAAATAGATTTATGAAATAAACTCTTACCATGTCTTACTAATTTTGTCTCACATAATTCACCCTGACATTCTGGTTACAACTATTTTGGGTAAAGAACTACATATGATATCATTGTAAATGCCTTTGTTTCATCATCAGCTCCTCAAGACTATCTCTCACACCCTGAAAATAGAGGGTAACTAACATGGGAGCGAGTCATTTCACACATTCCCGTAGGCCTCAAAATGAAAATTCATTATGTTTTCTTTAAAAATTAATCAGATTATATGAAAATTTTAATACCTTTAACACTAATTGTCATAGCAAAGCTTTAATTTTTTTTTATTATTAAAAATTTTGGCAGAACCTCCCCTGTAAATGTGATCTCTCAAAAATTCTACAACACAAAAAATTTATAGAATAAAATAATAGTCAAGAGCTTAGCTCCTACCAGTTGGCAAACAGTATATAAACCAAAATAAAGTCCTAGCAACAATTTACGTAGAGTAACCAATCTTTCTTCTAAATTAAAATAGATAAAACTTAAATATTTACATTAAAAAGTAACGGTATTAAACAAAATTTTCACCTAATACAGCTGTATTGCCTTTCAAAGGTCAATAGTAAGATCAACGTTAGATAATGAATCTGAAACCAAAATAAATTTTCCAACAAATAGCATCCCAATGATAGAATTTAAAATAATAAATTCAATCAATTTTGTAAATTAGTTGCAAGGATGAGAAGTCAATATAATGTACTCAATAACTTTATAAATCTCAAGTATAACCATCAAAATTAGATTAAACTGAAAACATTGGAAACACTTTATATCATCATGGTAGAAGAAAAATAATTTATACATATGTGGCTCAAAATAACATACTAACAACTGAAACCATTAAAATTTTAAATATAAACATTTGTCCAAATTTAGAATTGTGAGGACTTAACAAAACAAGTAACAAATGTAAATACACATTCCACGAGGGTAAGTAACCAAATACAGCTTGAGCTATAAAACAAATGTGAACACACAGTCCACGAGGGTAAATAATCAAATGTGACTCAAAGTCACAAAAACAAAACACCAGTACAAAGCCCACAAATAACAAACATGAGAGCAAAGCCTACAAAATAAACTAGCTAGTTATTAACCACAGGGTGCCACAGGCTAATGGAACTACTGTTAGCAGTAATGTTTTGTCTAAAGTCTTCTTAGAAATCACGTTTTAAACATGCAAAAGAAATAATTATTTTTAAAATAAAATTTTCATTCTCAATATGAAACTCGCATGAGTTGTTTCAAATATATAAAATTTGCCAAATTAATACATCAAAGTGAATATGTAAACTTGCATTAATTGTGTAACTAAAAAATTCTAAAATTCAATAAACAAAGATTCCTTCATCAATATTAGAAATATATTTCTTAATAAAAAATAAATGCACATATCATAATGTAATTGTCCTTCATAATTGTTCCAAAATTTCTAAAACTAACATAATTCATAAAAATAAAATATTTTAATAAAAGATTATTAATAAATAATTAAATGGGATGCTATTCACTTACACATTGGAGTTCCAAATTCTCAAAGATATTCTTCATTAATTCTTGTTGGGATCCTATTCTTCCACATACCCTATAAGGATATAAATAGATGCAATTTTAATAAATTCTTAATTTATTACACAATCTCAACCAACCATCACCATTTAGAATTTCAAAATCAAAATTCAAGCTTTAGAGTTAGTCTAAGTATTATCATTCATATCATTCAAAATCAAAATTCAAGCTTTAGAGTTAGTCTAAGTATTATCATTCATATCACTAGTTCCTCCAATTTGTTTTAATCATGCCAATCCATTTTCTTGGAACAAAAATTTCTCTCAATCTTTGCACCAAATACCTTACTTCTACCTTTTTAATTTAAAACATCCAACAATTTACCAATAACCAAACAAGTTCCAAGTATTCCAATAGCTACATGCAATCTCATAATCAAATTCCTTTACAAATCTACAGGTTAATTCCTAAATTAATCATTTCCATAAATATTCAAAAGTCAAGTTCAATTTCCTCTTACAAGCCTTTCAACAAACATCTCATAGGCACCAATATTCAAGTTCTATATCTAAGCTATTCTCTTCCAATTTCACCTCAATAAATTCTTTGCATCAACCATTTCAAACAAAATTCATTTAACTCTAAAATTGTGACCCATATGTATATCACTATCAAGCTTTAAGTCAAATTTTCAGCCCAAATTTGAATCTTCTTCTTCCTACAATGCATGGGTAGAAGCAAAATTCTATTGAAGAACTCTATAATTTTAGTCATCAACTCACACTCCCTCTCACACGGCTCAACAAAGAAAGAAAACTAAAAAATCCTCACCTTAACCACCAATAACAACAAAAGAGGGAGATTAAGAGACTGCCAACTGAATAGCGAGAGAAGATGAGATCTCTAGCTGAGCAAGGAAAAAGGGAAGACAAAGCATAGCTCGAAAGAGAGGAAACAGGACGGAATCAGCGTTAGTTTTAGCTCATGACCAGCACCACCAATTATGGCGACCTGATTTCTTCCACCCATTAGCAATACGTGAATGTAGTTTATGAGAACAAAACAATAACCAGAATTGAGTAGAGAGAAGAAGCATCATAAGAAGAACATAGTAGGAAAAAAAAACTCAACAATAGCACAAGCAAAATAATCCCGTAATCTATACCTCAACCCAATAAAACACTGTGAGCTCAAATAAGGGAGAAGGAAGAGATTTTGGCCAATATTCAACAATGAAAAATGAGCTCCAACTCTAGCTAGCTGCAACAAATTGACGGTAAATGCTCAAGCTAGTGACAGTTGAAAATGAAAAGAAAGGAAGCTGAGACACAGAGGAAGATACTAATAATTATGCTTGTGTCTACATAATTGATACTTAAAGAATTATTAGTTTGTTGCAATACTAGTGTAGCCTCTTGGAAAAGGACCAGACCATTTTATGTCATGCAATGGCACCAGATGAAAATGTAGAAACACACAGTTTCATTTGCTGTGCAAAATTAACCTATAAAACTTGTGTTTCTAGACTAGAGGAGCCACCTTTCAGGTGCTGCAACTAGAGAAAAACCCTAGGAGAGCAAGAGGAGAGGTTGTGAAGCTTGGGGTCAAGAAGAAGTAGAGCAAATCTTCATTCTACCTCAGTTTTTTAGTGTTTTCTCTTCTTTTTGTCCTTTTTGCTAATCAATTCAAATTTTTCCTCTGCTATTACAGTTTTCATTTTAACTATGTAGAGATAAATCTTCTAATTCTAGAAGACTATGAACCTATTTGTGTAAATAACCTTAGATTTACCATTTAGTTGTTGAGAAATGAAGTTTTGATTACTTGTTCTTGAGCTATTTTGTTCTTGTTTAGTTATTGACCACTATTAGGTGAGATTTGGACATTTGAGTTAAATCTTAAAGGAGGAGACTCAAATTGGACCTTGCAAACTAATAGCCTAGGATTAGTTTAACTAATTTGCCATTAGAACAAGAATGTATCTAATGGACATAAGTAATCCTCATGGGTTAGGTTCTATAATGCAATTAATTAATTAAGATAATAATTTATTTTAATTGAATTAATTAGGATCCTTAGTAGTCGAAAGATACTTTGGGTTAATTTATATTTCCGGATTATCAAAACTAAATTTTAAGACAATTAATGTGGTAATGAGAGGGTTAGGAAGCAAATAGAGAATTAGGACTCTAGAACACTCTTCTCTTGGTTGACTTGAGTTGTTTGTGAATTGAAAGTTATTTTAATTGATTACTTTTAATATTTTCATTTTAATTGTTGTAAAATCAATCTCTAGTTTTATTAGCTTAAGGTGAATGAATTTGAAATTTTAATGCCTAATCACCATTTTAATCAATTCCTTGAGGGATCGACCTTGATTTACCACTAGCTTCAATTGTAACCCATACACTTATGGTGTCTCTTAAATTTTTGTGGGCATTAAAACTCATATCCCATAAGCTTGATTGATCAGGAATAAACCAAAATATCGATATATGTAAGTTAAATATAGTAATAAAGTTTGCAAAGTTTTAAATGTTTTGTAAAAATTTTGACAAAGCCTCCCCTATAATTTGGACCTCTTGAAATTTTCATGACAACAATAGAACCTGCCAACCAACCCAACAAGGAGACTAGCTCCATTTCAGCAATTTACATAATAATTAAATAAGACTAAGACTTAACTATGGTATATGTGGAGGACTAAGTTATGATTACAAAATATAATACATGGTTTTACCAAAATAATAATCACAATGTGCCCCCTCTTTTCTAAAAAAGCAAAGCTTCTCAATGATCTACTAAAAGTGTAAAGTCAGTTACACTATCTAAGACCAAAGTAATTATTGGTGAGTAGCATTCCAATTATATACGTGCATATAAATATATGAAGATATTAACGAATAAATTTAATTTAAAAATTTTGAAATAATGAAACATGAACTTAAACTAATAATAATAATAGACAACAAGTTTTCTCAATGATACAATCATGAATTTGAACAATGTTAATGAAACAAAGTAATTTATCAAAATTTATAATGTTCATAAAATATAAAAATTTCAAGAAACAGTAGGTAGAATGCTTTTAAAGATATAATATAAAAATAATGAATTTTAAGTTTTGATCTAGGAGGGCTTTATCAAAACAAATAACAAGCGTGGATACACAGTCCACGAGGATAAGTAATCAATCAAGCACGGCAGGAGCCACAGATCAAGCGCAGGCATGAAGCCCGTGAAAACAAGTGTGAATATAATGCTCATGAATAACTGTCTCTTCATTCCATGTGCGTTGGCCTGCACAGAGAGCTAGCATCTCCTATAAGCATCCTGCTAGCTAGGTGTACTATAGCATGCCAAGGGCTAACGGAACTACTGATAGCATCTAGTATTTTAAACTCAATCTCTCTCATTAAAATCAAGTGTGTATGGAAAAAGAACAATAGTTTCAAAATTCTCACTTTCAAATATTATTCAACTATTATTTTCCATGGCCCAACATTATCATCATTTCCTTCACACATAAATCATTGTTAATAAAAATTTTATATCAATGTGGTATTAAATAATTAAACTGCTTATGAGAAATAATACTATTAATATGAAAATAGGATTAACAAGAATATGTAAACAATTTATAAAACAATAGTAATAATATTTAAATAAAAAAAATTTTTATAAATACTTTACTGAATATATATTCGGAATGCCACTCACTTACCTAAAAGTCTCCAAGAATTTTAAAGTTTGATCTTCTCAATTTCTCGCTTACCTCAATAGTACCCCAAATAATCTAGCACACAAACCAACTATCTTAATGTCACTATAATTTTCCTTCTTGTAATAGGCAAGGAAAATTTATTTTCAAGCTCTTCAATTACCCTTTAAATTATCAATCAAATACCTCTTTGAAAAAAATTCCTCTAATTTCTCTCTTCAACCTTCATTATAGAAAATAATTATTTCCTATAATAATTTAATCAACAACCATCCACTCTCAAAAATTCAAATTATTACATATTAATTTTGTAATCAAATTTTCTTTTCAACTTTCAAAATAAGTTTATAGATCAATAACACCTATACAAAATATAGTTCTCACAATAACTAATAAAATTTCAGCAAAATACCAAAATTAAACAAAGTTTTTCTAATATGCATTTCATCAAATACCCTGTGGTCATTAATCTTTAAACTAATACCAACATCTTCCACATCAATTTCACTTTCCAAAAATTTATCAGCATCAAATAATCAGAACAAGTTCAACCAAAACTAAAATCCATACCATCATCATCTTGTTCTTTATACAAATACTTCAGCCTAAATCAGTTTCTCTTTTTACGTTCAAGCATATATGACAGCACAAAGCAAGAGAAATTTCTTGCAGCAACAACCATTGCAGCACGCACAAGAGAAGAGTTTGCAACCTTATTCACTTAATTACCCACACATGCTCAACAAAATCACAAAGAATAATGGTTTGAAGCCTCACTTTTACAACAGCTATGACAGGGCAGAGAAGAAGAAGAGCAGGATTGCCAGCCAGCCATGGAAAAAATTGAGCTCATCACACATATTTACAAGACGTGCAGCTGCTGAAGAAGAAAGGAAATTGAAGAGCACTCACACACACATGCTGGCTCGGACCAGTGATGAAGCAGAGGGCAACGACAGAGAAAGAAAAATACAGCAACTTACCAACTACAATGGACGAACGAAGATGGAGAAGAGCACAGCAGTGAGGACGACACAGACCGATGGTGAGGACTGATGAGCGAGGAAACATGACCGAGAAGGAGGAGGATGAAGAGTTCGACAGTGAATAAGGAAGAAGAGCACAACGTTGGTGGAGAAGTAAGAAGCGATAATGCTCTGTTTTCTTTCCTCACTACAGATGTAAAAATCCGATCAAAGAAGCGTTGGAAAAATTACAAAATAAAACACAAAGAAAATTACCAGGGAGGGCACAAGGGAAAATTACAAAAATGGACAAAAATGTTTTTCTATAATTTGAAACCAAATAAAATCAAATTTTTGCTAGGTAGAATTCAAACTCTTGATCTTCAAAAAAATATTTTCTAATATAAGTTCTACCAAACTCCCACTTTCTACTTGCTATCATTACAAAAAAAAGGTGATAATAGTGATGAATTTTCGCCACGGCTTTCCTTAAATCATGGTTAATTTAATTTTCTGAAAGAAAAAATAGCAAGTAGCAGGTACTGACACTAATAAAAATCACGCTTTTATGATTTCATAAAAACGTAGCTCTGAGTCATTTTTTTTGCAAAAATGTGGCTCAAAAGCCTTATAAATTCTCTTGCCCCCTACAGGCCTGTTTCTTCTTCTTGTTTTTTTTTTTTTTTTGAAATCATTATTTGTAATGAACTAATGAATATTTGTTTCTTTTGTTTTCTTTATATTTAACTTTGTTAAAACTTTGATGAAAAATGTTTTATTAAATTTTTTTTCAATTATAATATTCTCCTTATGAGTATGATAATGTATAAATAATATATAAATTATTTTTTTGTCAGGAATAATATATAAATTATTTCTGTTAATATTAACAGCATAATTTTCATAATCTTATACTTAAATTTTGTTTAACAAATAAAATTTTTTATCACAAATATAAGATACTTATTATTATATAAATATTGCTTGGTTAAAATTAGTACTATAAAAAATTAGCATAACAAAATATATTTAATTATATAATGATGATTATGTTAGAGTAATTTATTCACAATCACTATTTCTGTACAGTATAAAATAAAATAATTTTTTTAATTATTAAGACTAATTAATTTGTTAGAAATTAATTAATGAGTTATAATTAATATCATGAATTTTATTAATTTGTTAATAATACAATAATTTTTTTGTTAGGATGATTTAATTATTTTTAATTATTAATAAAAATATTTTATTTTATTGATGTAAAATAAAAATAAAATAATTAAATTAAATTATTTTTAAAAATTGATAATGGCTCATGTCGAGCCACGTTTTTGTAATTTTTACAAAAATGTGGCTTTGAGCCACTTTTTTTACAAAAACGTGGCTTTTGTACAAAAAAAAAATGGCTTGTAAAGCCACGTTTTTTAGGAAAAATGTGGCTTCATCTGTTTTTATATATACTCTCGTCTGCTTTCTTTTGTTGATCGCCTTTCATTTATTCCTCATCATATCTCATCTTCTCAGGTTCTCTGATATCTTCCGACTCTGATTTATTTTTTTTATGTAAGTTATTTATCATTTTATTAATTTTTTGATTTCGTTTCTTATTTTATAATTAAATTTTTTATTTTATTTATTTTTTATTCTATCTGTCTTTTTCATTTTTTCATTTGTTTTAAATTTTCTAATTATATTTTTTTCTATTTTATAGGTTGTGAAATCTAATATATTAATAAGATATTTAAAATATCAATTAAAAATATTTTATAAATAGAAAAAAATATATACATCAATCAATAACAAAAATAATTTGAATAATTTGAATTAATAATCTAATTAAAAAATAATTAAAATTTAATTATTGAAAACAATTTAAAAATTAAATTGTGTGAAATATTTTTTTCAAAATATGATGAAAAATAATAATTTAATATAATAATTTTTAGTATTTAAATATTTCAAAAGCTTGTGAAAAAGATTTAAATTTTCAGAAGAAATTCATCAAATTTTATTTAATGAAATAAGTCAGTAGCCACATTTAACGTGGCTTTAATATAATGAATATTTAATCAATATTAATTTTTTTAAAAGATCATTTTGTTAATGAATATTAAATAACAAAACTTTAAGGTGTCCAGTGTTTTTAGAAAAAAAGTTCAAGGATAAATTATCACTAAAAGACATGTCACGTCAGCATAAAATAGCAAAGTTAACGAATTGCTAATGGAGGGGAATTTTTTATCCTTTAAAAATGGTATAGATGAAAAAATCCCACTTATTAATATAAGGTGCTCAACACTCTTAGAAAGAAAGAATAAGAAAAAAAAATACTTTAATCCTAAAATATTATAACAAAGCAAACTCCACAATTATATGTTAGAGAATCAGTCCATAAACGAAGGCCCAAGACATCCAAGCCCAATGTGTCTATGTCCAAGTCACTGAGTTAGGCTTGGGGTTTATTTAACCTCTCTGTATATTACCGCCGCTAGTGGTCTGTAATAGTTTCTTGGTCATTCTTTTATTTGTTGTATTGTCTTTATCTCACTGGACCAGGTGTCCACCTTCTATATTATTTATTCTTGTGTACAATTCCCAGTGAGAGTATGGAGGAACCTTATTCAATATTATTCTTGAAAGTTGCCTTGATAGTTTGAATCTCAGACCTCTCTCTGATGTGAGCAATGCTGTATGGCTCACCTTGCTATCAGGTCTGACAATTACTCTTATAGTCATGGCAATAAGGGCACTTGGCATGGCCATGGTTGCAATAGAGGTAGCAGGGGTCGAGGATGAGGAGGTAGAAACAAAAATGGCAATGACAACAATAGAAATGGAGGTAACGGCAACAAAGTGTAATGTAAACTCTGCCACAAATTTAGACATGAAAGGATTGATATCTGGCATCTATATGATAGGAATTTCATCTATGTTGACTCCTCCAACAATGATTCTGGTCCAGCTCCTATTTGGCCTCTTGCTCGGGAGACTTAATTGTGATATGGGCACCCATGCTATGGGAAATTAATACACGTACATTTACAATATTAATTAATTAAGAAACACTACTACACATAGAAAAGGCTTTGCATGTTTCTATCATATAGGGCATAAATTTGATTGACTTAGAAAATTGTCTTATCCAAATCACATTATTTAATGACATGGATAAGATTAATGAGGTCACTCCTTTAAAAAGAGACATCCAAGTTACTTTTAAGTATAGAAGGAATGTGATTTACCTAAACTAGTTCCCATTTCATAAAAGTGATGTTGTATGTGTATTTTTTTAATATATATTTTGTATTTTTTCATAGCCAAATTAAACTTGTCAAATTATTCTAACAACAACATCCCTACACAGTCATAGTGTCCAACAAACAACATCAGCATTACAAGCATACTAATGTAACACCAAAACCATTATCACATATTCAAGTATTCAATATTTACAATTAAAAGTCCAACAAACTATTACAGTTGTAATGATTTTAAATTTTAAATTTAATACAAAATTTTTTTTGAATGGATATTTTATTTAAATAAGTTTTATATTAAGTGAAAAGTGATAGCTTGGTGACACTTATGCTAGTAATTTTTTTGAAGATTCAGAGTTTGAATTTTATCTAAATTGTTACAGCTGGTTATTGTTAAAGAAAGAGGAAATTGAATTAGTTGTTGTTTAAAGTAGTGAGGGAAGAAGTTTGTTGAATGATAGTATATACAAGAAATATGAGATAAATGACTGTGCAATAATAGTGGCGCACAAAGCCAAGGGTTTTCCTTCCTTTATATAAGGAGGGCACTAAACCCTAGGATACAGCATTACAACTGAAAACCTACCAAGAATAAACAAGTGGGCCTAGCACATTAAGTCTGTTAAATTATACAGAGGCCTTAACGGGCTGGGATAGAGAAAGCATATTGGGCTTTAAGTCACTTGTCCTAACAATATATATATATATATATATATTGTTAGAATTTCTAGTTGAAGTTTCTAAATTTAGTTGTTGCCAAGTGTAATTTAAATGGTTGATTGGGATTTAATTTAAGATGTTTTGTGTTCTTGATGATGCTTAAGTAATGCATGGAAATTTGATTTAGGAATTAAATGATGATGATTAGAAGTTGGAATGGATGGAAATTGGTTATGTGGTGAACAAATGGGAATCCTCCCAAAAGGTTTGTTTAAATACTTAAGAGGAGGGTAAAGTTGATTCATATAGTTAAATTTAAGTTTATTAATAAAAAAGGAGAAATTTATATTTTAGTTTAAAAGTTTATATTGTTGATGAGAAAATTCTAAAAAATTACATTTGACCATAAAAGCGTGGTTAGTCAATTTAAAATTAAAATTCCCATTCTTGAATTAGATTTAGAAATTACTTAATAAATAATTTTAGAAATATGATTTAATTGTCAAAAAATTAAGGACATCATTAGAATTAAAGTAAAAAGTTAAGATAAACAAGCTTTAGAATTCTTGAGAATCTCTTAAGTCGTGAGTGTGTCCCAATTAATTTCTTTTAAAAGATCTTTATTTAATATACTTTGTTTAATTTAAAGTCTTTGCTATTATTTTATTTATGAATTATATAGTTCTCTCTACTTATCCTATTTTTATTCAATTTGTTTATTATTAAACATATTCTATTTTATTAAAAAGTTATGCTATTGGATTCAATATGTAATGAATCAATTATTTATTAAAATAATCCTATTTTTAAATTTTATAATTGATTTGAAATATGTTAATACGGTGATTTGTGCATAGAAAAAAATGTTAAAAAGGGAAGTTAATAGTTTGAACATTATATTTTGAAAAGAATGATTTTTAAAATGGATATTTAGATCTATGCACACTTGATTTTTATTAATGGGACTAAGTTTAAAATATTAGATGCTAATAACAGTTTTGTTAACCCTTGGCACATCACGGTCCATTTAGCTAGCAGGATGTTTATAGGAGGTGTTAGCCTCGTGCGCAAGCCAATGCACGTGAAATAGAGGAATGAATATTCATGAGCATCGTACTCACACTTATTTAGTGGGCCTCATGCCTGCCCTTGTTTTTTTTGTAGACTTTGTGCCTGCACTAATTTTTGTGGAGCCACGCTCATTATTAGTTCTGATAAAGCTCTTCTAAAGTGAATCCCAAAATTTATTGTTTTTATATCGATCTCTTTAAAAAAAACATTATTTTGATTATATTTTTATATTATATAGTTAATAAGACTTTTGATTAGCCTATAATGTTCCAACATCATTGATTGATTCTTTTGATATCCTAATGTGCGAACTTGTTATCGGATATGGATTTAAGGCATGCACTTTAATATTTTATTGGTTTTATTCAAATAAACTTCTTAGATATTATTGGTACTTGTTTCTATTTATATTTTCAATTGTGATGTTATTCACCAAAAAATTTCTTTGATCTCAGATATTGTAACTAACCCAAATTTACCCATCCAAACGCAACCTAAAAGTTTATTTTATTTTGAGATAAAATAAACAACTTAACCACCTCTCATTACTAAATAGCTAGATATGTCGTATAATAGAGAACAGAGGAGTAGATGTATATAAAAATGTTTGCATTTATATAAAATGGCTAGTAAATATATTTTCCAGACACGGGTTGTTTACTAAAATATATATGTATTTATGTATAATAAAGAGGGCTATTTTGGTAAAAATAAATTAAAATCAAATGATTTAACAGAAATTTAACTATTGGATGACGAATGGGAATGAAATATTGAAAATAGTTGAATGAAGGTTTCTATAATAAAATTTATAATTTTAATGGAGGTTTTTGCAGGTTCTTTCTAAAATAAAATAGTGATTTTTGTAATTAATATAAATCAAAGGGGAGATCATTTTGTTTTACTTTATATTTTATCTTGTTCAATTGCGTGACATTTCACACTAGATCATGAAGGCTACTCCTTTTTAATTCTTTATTTTTATTTGGAGAAGCTGTGTTTAGGAAATTATCAAGGGTAGGATTATCAATTTGTCGATTAGTATATTGGTTAGTCGCTTCCAACAATCATTTGCCTTGATTTAAGGTGCCTTGTTAATTCTATGAATGCCAGTTAATTAATCTAAAAATATGATATATTGTTCATCAAAAAAAATATTTTTATAAAAGAAATATTTTTTTTAATTGTATCAGAAGATCTTAGCTTGAGCCCTCAGGCCTCAACCCCAGCCTCACTTTACAATTATCATTTCAATAAATATTAACTTTTTCTATTTAAATATTAAATAATACATGAGTGTGTGTGTGTGTGTGTGTGTGTGTGTGTTGAATTTTTAAGAATAACTAGATTTACCTGCGTACATAGCAAATGATTTAGAGAGAATGGCAGCAGTGAGGGTCTCCAGAGGAGAAAAAATAGCAGTGAGAGCTACAAACAATTGAAAGTTCCTCTACACATAGCTACAAGTTTATCAATTCACTTATGCATAGATGAAACTTCAGTTATTTTGGACCGTCACTGCTATTTTTCTTTATCTGATATTCTCCCAATGATTTATCTCTTCATTTTAAAAAAAGGAGTAAAGAGTTTATGGTGGGAAAAATGACAGTTAGTCCCACAGTATTAATGACAATTAAGTGCCTAGCAAATTTGTTTGAAAGAATAAGTTAAAAATATTGATCCAAATTATTACAAATACATGAGTTTCAATTTTAAATAAGTATTTAAATATGAAATATTACTTTTAGATCGCAACATAACTATTTGAATTGATATTTATAATTTATTTTGTAGAAAATTTTATTGGAGACTTAACTGTTGTTAATTTATTTCTTTGAGACCTAATTGTTATTTTCCTGTTGTGGTGTTTGAAAAAAAAAAAGTTTATGGTAAATAAGATATTATACTTTATCAGTGAAATAATGGAATAATTGATGACAACAGGTTATTACTTCATTGGATGCACATGGTGATTATAGTTTATTAGTGAACTGGCCCTATAGGCCAAATATATTTTATTTGGCAAACTCATGTGCATTGGCCACGTTCCATTTATCAATATTGTTGACTGTTTAACTTATTACATGGTTTGAATCTTATGCATTAGACAGGTCCTATCAAAGTTGTTCATTGTTTAACTTACATAGCCTGACATGTCGTTAAAAAATTTGAAAAAGGTGTGAATTATTTTACAATCACCTAACAAATTTTTTAATTGATGTAACATGGAAAAAAAAAAGCTGGTTTACAGTTTAATCTGAGATTATTTTATAAGGGACAGAGGAAATAATTGCAAAATTAATAATTTTAAAGATAGACCCTATAATTGCTTCAACTTAAATATATCGTACAATATCTATATTTTCGTCTCTTATACTCTTAGGGTTTTATCTATAAGATAGAAAGAGAGTATTTTTTTAATCATATTTATAGAGAACTTTTATGATTTTTATGTCCATATTTACCTTATTGTCCCCATTAAGTGCTATAGTATTTTATTTTTAAAGTATCTAAAAATGTTATTTTTAAACAAAATTAATGAGATTTAAAATTTTTCCTTTTTCTGATAAGATATTATAAAAGTGACTTATAAATAAAATAAAAAAAAGTGTAAAATCCCTCTTATTTAATATTATAGATAAGAACTCCCTTAGAGATGTCTGATAGATATTATAAATATTTTTGAATATTTCAAAAGGAATTATTATAAATTAATAATATTAACTATTATTTAAGTCTGTTTATTATTTTATAACATATAATTTAAACAATATTATTATTTGAAACCATTTTTTAATTGTGATTAAAATAGTTTTGTTGCCCAACATTATGAGATCTACTTATAAAAAGCAATGCTTGCCTCAGGTTTAGTCAGAGCCTTAGTACTCTTAGCTTTTCTGTACTCTTCTATCATACTAATTCATTGTGCGGTTACCTAAGTGTATTTTATGAATTTCTATTGTTTTGTGTATCTATTTTTAGTAGGAAGAGTCTGCTTAATTCTAAGGAGCTGCCACACGATCAACCCGGTATGGCAGAATAGCTTTAAGGATAATGTCCTTGGGCACAACTCAAGCTATGTTTTCACCAGCTATTGCCAACAATGTCGCCCTTCCATGATGTTATTGATAATATCCCAAGGAAAAAGAAAGTTCCTATCACTAAAGAAGGAAAATTCCATCACTAAATAGATTTAGGGCATAATTTGCTACAAAATCAGTTCGTTGTAAAACTTATCACTAATTAGTGTAGGGTAACATAAGTGGCATAATGGAATCACATTTAAAGACTATCTATAATAGGACTAGGGAATATTGCCCATAATATATGATGATGGTGGTAATGAGTAAAAATAAAAAAGGCAAAATTTTTAGGTACTTAACTTTATATAATTTTATCCAATCAAATTAAAATAAATAAAGTTTAATTTTTTAATAATATTAATAATGAGAGTTTGTTATAAAATAAATAATATATAAAAGATACACATGTTTTTGTTTAATTGGAAACAAGGATTTTAACTATATACTCCTTTCGGATCACAATATAAGTTACTCCCTCCAATTCAAAATAAAAATAGTTTTTTAAAAATAACTCAGATACCAATAAAGTCTTTATTCTTTTAAAAATATGTTGTTTTCTCTTTTTACATTTAGTCCGAATAATTAATACACTTCATGACGTGTGACAGATAAATTTATATAATGATCTAAGTTAACAAATAAAAGGGTAAAATGGAAAGAAAATTTGCACTTATGGGTTGCTTATATTTTAAACCAAGATTAGCTAAGGAAAATGCTTATGTTTTGAACTGGATGGAGTATTATTAACAAATTTATGCTCTTTAAGAAAGGCTAGTTAAGATTTCAAAATTTTTTTTTTTGCATTGAGTATAATAAATATAACACTTGATTTATTCAATTACCCTCATTACTTATTTAATAAAATAATGGTGTAATTGAAAAAATATAAAAAAAATTATTCAATGATCTATATTTGGGCTAAACAAAATTTTCCAAAAAATAACCTATATTATAGTTTGGAGGGTGTAAGTTTTTTTTTTTCAAAATAAAAATTGCTAATGCTTGCTATTTATATTTTAAAATATGACCGCTCCCAGTGTCAGGATAAGGCAGGGGATCCTACACAGTTTCTTTGGTAGAGAATTCTGAAGTGTTTATTATTAATAAATTTCGAACGCTTATCCTCCAATTTCAAACTTGTATGTTGTGATCTATCCATTCTCTTTATCGCCAATAATAATAATAATAATAATAATAAAAGATCTATCCACTCTCGCCAATAAAATCAATATAAAACCGCAAACTGATACCACATTAAAAGAAGAAGAAGGAGAAGAAGCAAAGTTGAATATTATATAGTATTATTCAACAACTGTAGCTTTTTTTAAGTTATGGATTTATTCCAATATTTTGAAAACTTGCAGTTTTTAAAAAATAGAGTATAATATATATATATATATATATATAAGTAATTAGTTAGAGGATGTGCTTTCATTAGTTAGTAGGTTTTATAGTTAGTTCGGAGCACTAGAGAATAATACTTTGGATAAAACATGTTATATTAAAAAGTAAGTAGGAGGTTGAAACAGCAAGTCTTCAAAAATTAATGCCTACTCTCATTTTCTTGAAGCTCTTTCACTACTACAAAATGCCCCCTTACTTGACGGTTATTTTAGAAATTATTTGACGGTTTTTAACAGTTAAATAATGAGGCGCCATATATTTATTTGACGGTTAAAAACCGTCAAATATTTTAAAGATTACTTGACGGTTATTTCAAAATAACCGTTAAATAATCACTTAAACATTTACATATACTGCAGCAATATACTTAACGGTTATTTTAAATAACTGTCAAGTATTTAGTAATATTTGACAGATATTTTGTAACAAGCGTCAAATATGCTTTTGCAAATTCTGTGTGCCAAATACTTGACGGTTATTTCATAATAACCGTCAAGTATTCGTACATACTTGACGGTTATTTTGAAGTAACCGTCAAGTAAACTTATACTTGGCGTTTCTTTCTAAACAACCGTCAAGTATTTATGATGTGTTTTTTCCCCCCTACAAATACAAAGCAATCAAATATATATACCAGCCAGCCAACAATAAAAAAACAATTGAATCATTATTTATATTGAAATTACAATCTAAATATCTTTAATTTATCTTATATCTACCTATACTCTAAACCCGATGCCATAAAAAAATCTATAACTTTACCTACTTTACAAGTTTAAATTTCAAAATTAATTGGCCTCAGACATAAAATTGACCAAAAAATAAATGTGTACATCAAAACTAATTAGGCCTAACCACTGCTGCTATCCACATGTTAAACACAGCCTGAGCTACCTCTTCAAGGGTTTCCTCTATATGTGCAGCTGCATACTGAATACAGTAGGCATCCTCGAAGTACTGTATGCAAAGAGTTACAACAAATTCAAGTTAATAGCTATCTAACAAAAGTTGTTAAAATTTATAATTTAAGTATCATTATATTTAATATATACCTTGTTAGGTAATGTGGTAGGGGCATGGGTGATAATGTCCTTCAAGAATCTCATCAAGCAATAGCCACAGTCATTGCTCTGATCTGGCTGGAGTGGACACTGTGCAAAAAAAATTACATATCAATAAAATAATAGTTAAAAGGCCACGGTTTATTAATTAAAAACTTAGTCCATTAGGTTTACCTTAACTGTGACCCATATCTCACAAGAGTCCAATACCCTTAAGTTAGGGGACAAGGTCTTGTTGGTCACAGTTCGATACAAGACCACAGCTCTAAGAAGAAAATAAAGAATAAATGTTAGAAATTCAATATATATGGATATTAAAATAACAATTAATAAAAATTTAACTTACTTATTAAAAAGTTATTACTTATTAAATAACAATCTCGACTCAAGGCCGTCAGGAATCACAAATGAGGTATAAAGGTGGCTTAAGTAAAAAAAACCAGGTTAATACACACACGTGCACACATACATATATATAATTTAAGTAATTAATTGAGCATCATCGAAGAAATACCTCATGTAGAAGCTCATCAGACTAGTACTGGCCATTTCATGCTTGAGAATTTCATTCAAAATTTCATCCCGAACAACTTCAAACAAGCCCGGTCTTCCATACAGCCTATCATCAAAACTAATGATATCCCCAATCGCAACTTGACGAGCCATCCTCGTAGCCATCGCATATGTCTTAAGAGAGGCACGGTATTTGTATTCTACAGTTGGCACCGATGCTACTGGATATTGCGAAACTGTGGCTGACTCTTTGGTATGGCCTGACTTACCTTTTAGCTTGCTCTTCCCTTTCAGCTGCACAACAAAAAAGTTAGATATTTATAATTATATTATAAAATTATAAATAATTATTTAAACCGTATCTTTTTCTTTGGAGGCAATGGGTCCTTTGCTAGCTTTGGTGTTACCGCTATTACAAGGTGGCTAGGCTATGCAACGAAGCTCCCTACTACTTCCCCTACCGTCTGTGCCTCATCAGTAGGAACAGGCAATGGATAGTTGGGGTCGATGGCAATAAGTAGAGAAACTCTAACACAGTTGGGCGAGAGGGGATGATTATGGATTATGTCCCCGAGAATGTTGTACACATGCCCTGTTACAATTACTCTACGTTCAGGAGTGTCTGCCAAACAATTGCAATCGTTCTCGCCCTAATTAAACAAACAATGACAATCAGTTTCTAAAATAAAAATAATTAGACAAATTCATAAGGTAAAACATATTACCTCAGGTAGTTTTTCTGAGGGGACTGTGCAGCTATCTTTCTGACTAGGGTTAATCTCACCCAAAGTCCTCCCAAGGACTTGCCCTTTCAACAACATGTCAATTAATGCTGCCTGGGCTAGTAGTTGCTGCTTCATAACGGCTTGCTCTTCTCTCAGCTCTTGGACCTCAGACGAAGAAGCTGATGTTTTCTTTTTTATCTTGCCAAAATATTACTTCTTCGTGACTCCGAAGCCAACACCCCTGACACAACCAGGGTGGTCAGTAGTTCCCAATGCCCTAGCCAAGATATCCTCATCCTCAGGAAGGTTGCCCTGTGAGACTTCCTGAGAGATGGAATCCTGTGTAGAGTAAATATGTTTAGTTTGAATATTCATAATTAATTATTAAGTAGTAGTTAAATATAATACTTACAATCTTTTCAGTAACCTCTTTCACGCGGGGGTTGTCAATAATTCCTTCTTTTTTAGTGCGTGCCAATGCCCAGAGCTTATGGCGGGATATGGTAACCTCTGATCCCTCCTCCTCTAATTGTTTCTGCTCAATGCCTGCATACCCCAACCTCCCTGCTCTATAAGGATATTCGTTCTTCGCTACTCTCTCCTTATTCTGTGTACTTAATTCCTTGACGAGTTAATAACAAAAATTTTTGTTAGTACATACACATATAATCAATAAATAACACCAAACTTGAAATTTAAGAAACATTAATACCTTGAATTCCTTCTCATGCCGTGAGGCAACAAAAGCATCCCAATCCTCTTGTTTTACCAAAGGCTGTAATAAGGGAGGAACTCGAGCTACAAATTCAGCATCAGGATCTTTCAAATATTTCTGTGTGACAAAATATCTGAAAGACCGTAGTGCCCTCCCAGCCTTTTGTAGGACAAAATCTTGCCTACTCTCATCAATGTCAAATCCTGACTACAAAATAAAATAAACAACATATCAGATGCATTAATTTTAAAAATAGTTTATACCAAAATATACTTAGTAAAATGTAACTTACTGCTATAGTATCCCAAATAAGAGCCTTCGTGGCCTCATCTACTTTGCGCCATGATTTTACTGTGATAGGCACAGTAGTCTTTGCCACCACCCCAATATAACTTATGAATTTTGAGGATTTAATTGCTTGCCCTTTCTTGTTCCATTGCACATCAATTTTTTTTCCTGCAGCTCTTGTTTTTGTCACCTCTTCCATTATCATTAGGCCTCGTTGAATGTTATTGTACTCCTGCTCTAGCTTTTTCTGTGTACTCGGAACCTCAGTCGAATTTGTAGCTAGAATTAATGGAGGGGTATCAACAGACTCGCTATCAGAAGCCATTTATCTGTAAAGGAAGACAATTAAATCAAACATTAAATAACTTAAACAAAATTCACATAATTAATTCAAACATTAATCAACTTAAATAAAAAGAACACAATTAATCAACTTAAATAAAATGCACACAATTAATTCAAACATTAATTAACTTAAATAAAAAGAACACAATCAATCAACTTAAATAAAAAGTTTTATCATTCAAGTTCTCATATAACTTAATTATACTCAATCAAGTTACCCAACAATAATTGATATAAAAATTTTATCCCAACAATCTATTTTGTCCTATAAATTCAATATAACTCAATCATATCTAATCAAGTTATCCAACAACAAAATTAATCACCATCATCAGAACAAGGGAAGCAAATTTTCAACAAATTCATAAAATGCCCAACAGTAAATTAATTTTCATATAATCTTAAATTTAATTTCAAAACTAACAAAGAACTGAAAACAAAAGCCTATATACATTCAATCACAAATCGTAGTTCCAATGAACAAAAAATTCATATTCCAATTGCTAATTCCAATCAACTCTCTAATTACAATCAATTGATAACAATATCACAAGGAAGAAGGTTAAGCTAACTTACTTAAGAGAGGCAGAGCACGAGGACGAAGAAGAAGAGCAGGGGAAGGAGGAATGAAGACAACTCGCATTTTGCACTGTTGAGAAGCAAGTAGGGGAATTTGAAGTCAAATTTACCCTAAACACTAAACCTAAAAATGAATTAAACAGATGAAGAAGAAATTAAACTCACATATGGAAGATGGAGAACGAACCCAAAACACCCGAAATCACGACTTGGATGAACGAACAACCCACAAACCCCAAAAAATGGAACCCACGAGCAAAACCCAAGAAGAATCGAGTCTAAATCTGTATTTTTGGGCAGTTTTAGTGACGAAAAATGATTTCTGAGCACTCTGGGTGTATTTTCAAAAATGTTCGAGTTGCAGAAATGTGAAAATGAAAGGTTCTGGAGCGTAAATTTAAAAGACAATACTTGACGGTTATTTCATAATAACCATCAAGTATTCATTATTTGACGCTTGTTATTAAATAACCGTCAAATAAAACTCAGACATACTTGACAGTTATTAGTAAACAAGCGTCAAGTAATTAACTTTGTTTATTTTTCCTTTTGAACCATATATTTGACGCTTTTTTACAAATAACCGTCAAGTCTTCCGAAATATACTTGACGGTTATTGTAAAACAAGAGTCAAATATATTTATAAAAAAATCAAATCTGGGATGCATATATATTTGACAGTTATGCCAATATAACCGTCAAATATATACTAAATACTTGACGGTTGTTTTGAAACAACCGTCAAGTATTTAGCGCCTTTTTTATTTGTCATTTTTCACTTATAACCGTCAAATATAAGCCGTCATATTTAGCTTATTCTGTTGTAGTGTTTCACTCATTCATCATGATTTCAAAGATAATCATTCTCTTTTCAAAGCAATCATAAAGATCATAGAACTTATTATGTAAGACTGGATGATCAGTTATAGAAAAGCAAATAATTGCACAAATTACATTGCACATCAACAACTTAGCGATAATCTTATTGTTAAGATTTTATTGTTAAGATTTTAGATGAACTACATTTAAGGTGTGGATATCTTTTTGAGTGTTGACATAACCTGATTTTTGTTTTCCCCATTCAAAAAAAAAAGTAAGTAGATGATTATCATAAAAGGAACTGTTTGGAGTAATGAAAACAAAGAAGAAAACCACAAATGAAAAATAAAATTAAGGGCTGGTGAGAGGGCAAGAAACTGGGATCGGCATTGGGCACCGCGTGCTCATATTTTTACTTTAATAAATATAAAATAAAAAATTTAAATTTAAACTGTTTAGATTTTATCAATGGTGAGTACTGTTGTACTTATCCTCTAATAAGCATCAAACACAGTTCAATTTTAATATTAATTTTTTTATAATTTTTATATATTTTTATTTTGATAAATATAATATTAAAAAATTAAAATCAATAGCAAAAATCATTTGAAATAAAATGAAAAGCCAGATCACCCAACATGAATCTGAGCACGCTGCACGCGGTGCCCGTGCTCATGAATCTGAGCACCGCCACCGAGTAAAGTAGAAGGCTTGAGGTTCTTAAAATATAAAACAACAAACAACAAACAATAAATAAAAATGTAAAATTAAGTGCTGAGAAACTAAGACCCGCATTCGGCACCGCCTGCTTATATTTTTACATATTTTTATTTTAATTAAATAAAAATAAAAAATAAAATTTTTAATTTAAATTATTTAGATCTTATCAATCAAAAGTGATGAGTAGCATGATATTTAGCCTCTAATAACCAATTAAATAAGCCAAATTTGATAAGAACATTTTTATTATTTTTATTTTGATAAATATTATATTAAAAACATTTAAAAATAATTTAAAATTAACTGTAAAGATCAACTTAATATTAAATTTGGCCATAATTGTCCTTCCAAGCATATATTAAGGCTCAAAATATAAATCCAATATCCAAAATTAGATTTCAACAACTCGGTCCCTAGCATATGGTACCTCCGTAAGAAATGCTAACTTTTTCTACCACCTACAATACAAATATTAAGCTCGTTCTTTTAGTATGATATGACTTTATAGAAGCAACTCATATCAATAAATTGGTCTTACTCAATGACATGGTTTAGCTCCTTCTTGTGTAGTTCCTGTACAATATTAGAGTCAATAATGGCTAATTCTAACAAAGGATCATTTGGAGAAGCCTTTTTCTAAATACAAAGGAATGTAATATTTGGACTCCAATCTAGGCATGCCTCTACGAAGAGGATAGTTCAATGCTTGAATTACATTTCATTCAAGGGTAGGGCTCAAGTTGCTTGGCCTTGATTTCAAGTGATAAGTAGTAAGTGTACGGCTTTGTCTAGAACATCTTCTCCATGGATATGGAAAAATGTGTAGCCTCATCATTCCAACCACATCCTCAATCAATGACTTCTTAAAATCACCATTTTCATCTTTGAACTGATCAAACACATCTGCATGCGTGTGTGCGTGGGGACTTACTTTCAAAAAACAAGAAAGCTTAATAGCATGTGCGTTAAGAACTTGCATAAAATACATATAGCACTACTAAAAATACCTGATGGCGCATAATAACCTTGTTGCCTGAGCAAACAAAACCAGAGGGAAATGGTGTGAAGATCTTTGCCCTAAAAAAGGAGGATGCTTATTCTCACACATATTCTCTATTATCTCTTCAATCTCACTTTCAAAATGATATGATACACCTAAATATTTAATATTGTCAATCAGGTTCAATTTCTCTGTAAGATCCTCATCTCGATCAAGTATCAACTTTCGAACTTGGTTCTTCAAATGCTGTAGCCGCTATTGGATTTCCAACTCTCCATTTTGTACCATGAGAATTAACGAAAGGTTTCTTTGTCCTAAAAGGAATAAAAAAAATATAACTTCAAGAATATTTTTTTATTTATAGCATAAACTGATATTAAATTAAAATATTTCTAATTTATATACACCTTCTTCTATTCTATGTCTATCTATCTAACATCAAACTAATTAATCTTTAACAAACATGAAGAAAATACTAGAAGCACAAGAAATCAGAGGGTTTTGAAGAGTGTAATTACCAGGACAGGTGGAGGAGCTAAGGTGAACAGATGACATACCCGAATAATAAGACTAAAATTGGCGATGGGGCGTGTATGTACTTTTAGTAGTGGGACCAGGGGAAGACATTTTTTTATTCAGAGCTTACAAAGTTAGGGGAGCTTATAGTAAAGCTTAGTTTTATATACCTTATGTGAATTGCTATTTATAATATTCACCATCAACTATAAAGTCACAAGCACATGAAGGAATTACAAGATGGAGATATCCCTACAAAGGAATGTGAACTTTAAACGGAGAATACACGTTTGAAATTTCTTAACTTGATGTTAATGTTTGAACAAACCGCTATTTACAAACACGCTATAAATGGGCCAAGCGATCTTTATGAGGAAGCATATCCTCTGCCCCTCATATGACGATGAAAAACAGTCATTTTCTTTTTCCACATATAAATCGTGCTTATTATCTTCTATTTTACCATTTCTTTTTACAAGAAAAACATATTGAATTGTACTTTTTTGACAAAGTAGGTGATATAACTTTATATATATGGTTTATGTATAATATTATATATATATATATATATATATGTATTTATCCTTGTTTGCCTTGTGTCATCTATTTGTAACTTGCATGATAGGCAAAACGAAGTAAAAGAAAATGACATAATCTTATGAGTTTCGAATTGTTGGTGGTGGTGGGATTTTGCAAGTGTGCCAGTGACCTTAGATATTTCACCTATCTAAAAAATAACCTAACTTTAGTTTAGATAATTATGACTATCTTGGGGTCTCTTATTGCAGTTTCCCCAAGTTGTAAGGATAAAAAATATAAGGAAATAATTGGGAAATAAGATTTGGAAAGAAATAAAGTTTAATAAAAGATTAGTGTATGAAATTGAAATTGAGATGAGCACTGGTCCTGGTCCTAGTTGAATCATGAATTAAATATGTTAAAGGACGAAATACAATTGTAGAAAATATAAGGGAAATTCAAAGGGGACTAAGCGAAAAAGAAAACTAGAGCCATATATATGGAAAACATGAAAAACTAGAGCTATTGATTTAAATCCTCTAAAGTTGATATCGGGAAATTTCAATGAAGTTTGCCCTTTTAAGCGGGAAAGAGAAAATTTTATAATAAAATAAGAAAAAAATAAGAAAATAAAAATTCACTAAAATTCATCAATCTAAAATTTAAAGGATTTAAATTTTATAGATGATCTTGACTAATTGCACGTGGTTAAGAACTTGCAAATGAAACTAGAGGGAAATGGTGTGAAGATCTTAGCCCTCAAAATGAGGATGTGGTTCTCATACATATTCTTTGTTATCTCTCTAATCTCACTTTCAAAATGATACAATGCCGCCAAACATTTGGTATTATCAATCAAGTTCAATTTTCCAGTATGATTCTCAACTCGATCAAGTATTAACTTTTGAACTTGTTGGTTCTTTAAATGTTGTGGTCGTTGTTAGATTTCTGACAAGAGGTGTCTTTTTCCCCAAAAGGAATAAAAGAGATAACTTCAAGAATATTTTTCATTTAACGTCAAACTAATTATCTCAACTTTCACTCATACAGAAAGGTTAAAAACATGAAGAGAGCAATGAAAGCACAAGAAATCAAAAGGTGTTGAAGAGTGTGATTACCAGGAGAGGAACAGGAGCAGAGGCGAACAAATGATACTTCCAGGTATTGGGACTAAAATTGGCAAAAGGACGCCTTTTTTGAGAAGTGGGAGTTGACGAAGACATTTTAGGTTTACAACTTACAGAGTAGCAGATGCTTATTCTTTAGCTTATAGCTAATTTATATCATTGTGTGCGATCGTTATTGATAATACACAGCATGAACTATGAAGTCACAAACTAACAAATCAAGGCAATTAGGGGATAGGGAGATCACCAGAACTTTTACTGGAGGATCAACGTTTGAAATTTCTTCATATGACTTTGATGTATGTTCGAACAAATTGTTATTTATGAACTATTTGAGGTAGATTTTTTGGGAGATGGTAAGAGTATATTTCAATAATCTATTTGCAAACTAAATATCTTATTAGCCTTCTCAGATATTTGACATTCATCTATTGCGATCTTATCCTAGAGGATGAACATGTTGGTGTCCATAGCTACAACCTGTTCCCTGATTGGTTTACATTGGGGTGGGAGGACTTTCCAGTTGGGTCTTCTAGCCGAAAAAACCATTCATTAATCTCTCTCTCACTCTTTTATTTTATTCTTGATACATGAAATAGAAATAAAAATATGATTTATACATTTATAAGTTTGCTTTATTAGTTTATAACATTATTTTGTCACTAATTTATACAGTATATATTTTGTTTTTTTAATCTTCTAAATTTGGAAAAACATGCAACAATTTGTTTGGACTGAATTTGTCACACTGGGACAAGAAGGAAATACGCAAAAGCCCAATTCGAAAGAAACTATAGTAGCCCAATAAGAATCAAGGCCCTGTGAATGTTTAAGTGAGACTGCGTTTCAGGGAGAAGCAACCTCGTCTCACGTATCACTCTGCCATGTTGAGGCACACCCAAATGACATTTAGAATAGCGCGGACAGTTATTACTGCTTCTGGCACCAAATTTCAAATTAGAAAGAGCAAGACAATGTGATGGAACATGGGATAACGACTAATTAACATATTTTATAATTTATTTAAGATATTAGAATTATTATTAAGGATTATAAATATATTTTTCATACAGGTTGTTTATTAAAATATATACTCTCTCCATTCAAAAATATAAGGTATTTTAATTGAATTTCACCCTCAATATCTACTTTCCAGCTCACTTTATCTTTCCATATTTATCTCTATTAAACACTCTATAATAAATATAAAGTCATTATCAATAGGGACACTTTTGAAAAAAAGGCAATAATCACATCTCGAAGACTAAAAAAGCCTCACATTTTTAAACATCCAACTCTTTAAAAAATACCTTATATTTTTTTAATGAAGGGAATAGGTATTTATGTATAATAAAGAGGGGTATTTGGTAAGAATAAATTAAATCAAATGATTTAATTTATGACACGTGAGATCAGGTCGCTTCTCCATGAAACGCGGTCTCACTTAAACATTCACAGGGCCTTGATTCTTATTGGACTACTATAGTCTCTTTCGAATTGCGCTTTCGCGTAGTTGCTTCTTGTCCCCGTGTGCCAAATTCAGTCCAAACAAATTGTTGCATGTTTTTCCAAGCAATTTAGAAGATTAAAAAACAAAATATATACTGAATAAATTAGTGATAAAATAACATTATAAACTAATAAAGCCAAAGTATAAAGGTATGAATCATATTTTTATTTCTATTTCATATATCAAGAATAAAATAAAAGAGTGAGAGAGAGAGATTAATGAATGGTGTTTTGGCTAGAAGACCCAACTGGAAAGTTCTCCCACCCCAATGTAAATCAATCAGGGAATAGGTTGTAGCCATGGACACCAACATGTTCGTCCTCTGGTATAAGATCGCAATACATGAATGTCAAATATCTGAGAAGGCTAATAAGATATTTAGTTTACAAATAGATTATTGAAATATACTCTTACCATCTCTCACAAAGTCTATCTCACATAGTTTACAAATAACAATTTGTTCGAACATACATCAACGTCATATGAAGAAATTTCAAACGTCGATCGTCCAGTGAAAGTTCTAGTGATCTCTCCATCCTCTAATTGCCTTAATTTGTTAATTTGTGACTTCATAGTTCATGCTGAGTATTGTTAAATAACAATCACATCAATGATATAAATTAGCTATAAGCTAAAGAATAAGCATCTGGTACTTTGTAAGTTGTAAACCTAAATGTCTTTGTCAACTCCCACTTCTCAAAAAAGGCATCCTTTTGCCAATTTTAGTCCCAATACCTGGAAGTATCATTTGTTCGCCTCTGCTCCTGCTCCCATCCTGGTAATCATACTCTTCAACACTTTTTGATTTCTTGTGCTTCAACACTCTCCTCACGTTTTAAGCTTTCTGTATGAGTGAAAGTTGAGATAATTAGTTTGACGTTAAATGAAACATATTCTTGAAGTTATCTCTTTTATTCCTTTTGGGGAAAAAGAAACCTCTTGTCAGAAATCTAACAACGACCACAACATTTGAAGAACCAACAAGCTCAAAAATTGATACTTGAACGAGTCTGAGAATCCTACTGGAAAATTGAGCTTGATTGATAAAACCAAATGTTTAGGGGCATTGTATCATTTTGAAAGTGAGATTGGAGAGATAAGAGAGAATGAGCATGAGAACACATCCTCGTTTTAAGGGCTAAGATCTTCACACCATTTCCTATACTTTCATAGAGTTTAGATTGATGAATATAGTGAATTTTTATTTTTTAATATTTTTTTCTTATTTTATTATTTTTTGTAAATATAAAATTTTCTCTTTCCTACTTAAAAAGGCAAACTTCACTGAAATTTTCGATATCAACTTTGAGGATTTAAATCAATAGCTCTATTTTTTCATGCTTTCCATATATATGGCTCTAGTTTTCTTTTTCGCTTAGTCCCCTTTGAATTTCCCTTATATTTCTACAATTGTATTTGATCCTTTAACATATTTAATTCATGATTTAACTAGGACCAGGACCAGTGCTTATCTCAATTTCAATTTCATGTACTAATCTTTTATTAAACTTTATTTCTTTCCAAATCTTATTTCCCAATTATTTCCTTCTATTTTTATCCTTACAACTTGGGGAAACTGCAATGAGACCCCAAGATAGTCATAATTATCTAAATTAAAGTTAGGTTATTTTTAGATAGGTGAGATATCTAAGGTCTCTGGCACACTTGCAAAATCCCACCACCCCAACAATTCGAAACTCAAAGCTATTGTCATTTTCTTTTACTTCGTTTTGCCTATCATGCAAGTTACAAATAGATGGCACAAGGCAAACATAGATATATATATATATATAATATATATGCAATATTATACATAAACCATATATATAAAGCTATATCACTTCTTTGTCAAAAAAGTACAATTCATATGTTTTTCTTGTAAAAAGAAATGGTATAAAATAGAAGCTAATAATCACGATCTATCTGTGGAAAAAAGAAAATGACTGTTTTTCATCGTCATATGAGGGGCAGAGGATATGCTTCCTCATTAAAAAAAAATAAGTTCAAAAAAATAAGCACGCGGTGCCGATCTGCGGATCCTAGTTTCTTGACCCCTCATCAGCTCTTAATTTTATATTTTTATTTGTTGTTTGTTGTTTTCTATTTTAGGAAACCTCGCGCCTTCTACTTTACTCGGTTGCGGTGCCCAGATTCATGACCGCGTGCAGCGTGCTCAGATTTATGTTGATCCTACTGGAAAATTGAGCTTGATTGATAAAACCAAATGTTTAGGGGCATTGTATCATTTGAAAGTGAGATTGGAGAGATAATAGAGAATGAGCATGAGAACCACATCCTCGTTTTAAGGGCTAAGATCTTCACACCATTTTCCTATACTTTCATAGAGTTTAGATTGATGAATTATAGTGAATTTTTTTATTTTTAATATTTTTTCTTATTTTATTATTTTTTTAAAATATAAAATTTTCTCTTTCCTACTTAAAAAGGCAAACTTCACTGAAATTTCGATATCAACTTTGAGGATTTAAATCAATAGCTCTATTTTTCATGCTTTCTATATATATGGCTCTAGTTTTCTTTTTCGCTTAGTCCCCTTTGAATTTCCCTTATATTTTCTACAATTGTATTTGATCCTTTAACATATTTAATTCATGATTTAACTAGGACCAGGACCAGTGCTTATCTCAATTTCAATTTCATGTACTAATCTTTATTAAACTTTATTTCTTTCCAAATCTTATTTCCCAATTATTTCCTTCTATTTTTATCCTTACAACTGGGGAAACTGCAATGAGACCCCAAGATAGTCATAATTATCTAAATTAAAGTTAGGTTATTTTTTAGATAGGTGAGATATCTAAGGTCTCTGGCACACTTGCAAAATCCCACCACCACCAACAATTCGAAACTCATAAGATTATGTCATTTTCTTTTACTTCGTTTTGCCTATCATGCAAGTTACAAATAGATGGCACAAGGCAAAACATAGATATATATATATATATATATATGCAATATTATACATAAACCATATATATAAAGCTATATCACTTTCTTTGTCAAAAAGTACAATTCAATATGTTTTTTTGTAAAAAGAAATGGTAAAATAGAAGCTAATAATCACGATCTATCTGTGGAAAAAGAAAATGACTGTTTTTCATCGTCATATGAGGGGCAGAGGATATGCTTCCTCATTAAAATAAAAATATGTCAAAAAATAAGCACGCGGTGCCGAATGCGGATCCTAGTTTCTTGACCCCTCATCAGCTCTTAATTTTATATTTTTATGTTGTTTGTTTGTTTTATATTTTAGGAACCTCGAGCCTTCTACTTTACTCGGTTGCGGTGCCCAGATTCATGACCGCGTGCAGCGTGCTCAGATTTATGTTGAGTGATCTGGCTTTTCATTTAATTTCAAATGATTTTGCTATCGATTTTAATTTTTTTAATATTATATTTATTAAAATAAAAATATATAAAAATTTTAAAAATTTTTATATTAAATTGGACTGTGTTTAATACTTATTAGAGGATAAATACAACAGTACTCACCATTGATAAAATCTGGACAGTTTAAATTAAAATTTTTTATTTTATATTCATTAAAATAAAAATATGAGCACGCGGTGCCAATGCCGATCCCAGCTTCTTGTCATTTGTAGTTTTTTTCTTTATTTTCATGACTCCAGCAAGTTCCTTTTATGATAGCCATCTACTTACTCTCCTTTTTTTCTTTTTCGGAATGGGGAAAAAACAAAAATCAAGTTATGTGAACACTCAAAAAGATATAAAAGTGCTGGTTTATCTAAAATTAAAATTACAAGACCATCACTAAATGTTTGATGTGCAATCTAGTTTGCGCAATTATTTACTTCTCTATATTATCCAATCTTACATAATAAATTCTCTAATCTTTATAATTTCTTTGGAAAGAGATTGATTATCATTGAAATTACAATAATAAGTGAAACAAGAGTAGGTATTAATTTTTGAAACTTGCTGTTCCAACCTCCTACTCATTTTTTAATATAACATGTTTTGACTGAAGTATTTTGTTTTCTATCTAGTGCTCCGAATTAACTATAAAACTTACCAAGTGATGAAAGCACATCCTCTACACTTATTTATATATTTTTATTTATTATACTCTATTTTTAAAAAAAACTGCAAGTTTTCAAAGCATTGGAATAAATCCATAACTTAAAAAAAACTACAGGTGTCGAATATACTATATAATATTCAACTTTGCCTCTTCCTTCTTTTTTTTTTTTTTAAATGTGGTATCAGTTGCGGTTTTATATTGATTTTATTGGCAAGAGTGGATAGATCTTTTATTATTTTATTATTATGGCGATGAAGAGACTGGATACATCACAGATAATAAAATTTATAATTTTAATGGAGGTGTTTGTAGGTTCTTTCTAAAATAAAATAGTGATTTTTGTAATTAATATAAGAAAAGGGAGATCATTTTGTTTTAATTTTATATTTTATTTTGCTCAATTGCGTGACATTTCACACTAGATCATGAAGGCTACTCCTTTTTAATTCTTTATTTTTATTTGGAGAAGCTGTGTTTAGGAAATTACCAAGAGTAGGATTATCATTTATCGATTAGTATATTGGTCAGTCGCTTCCCGCAATCATTTGCCTTGATTTAAGGTGCCTTGTTAATTCTATGAATGCCAGTTAATTAATCTACAAATATGATATATTGTTCCTAAAAAAATATTTTTTATAAGAAATATTTTTTTAATTGTATCAGAAGAGCTTAGCTTGAGCCCTCAGACCTCAACCCCTGCCTCACTTTACAATTATCACTTCAATAAATATTAACTTTTTATCTTTAAATATTAAATAATACATGAATATGTGTGTGCATTGAATTTTTAAGAATAACTAGATTTACCCCCGTAACATGGCAAATGATTTAGAGAGAATGGTAGTGAGGGTCTATAGAGGAGAAAAATAGCAGTGAGAGGTACAACAATTGAAAGTTCCTCTATGCATAGCTGGGATGAACCTTCTGTTATTTTGGACCCTCTCTATGGATAGCTCCAAATGATTTATCAATTCACTTATGCATGAATGAAACTTCAGTTATTTTGAATGCTCACTGTTATTTTTCTTTATCTGGGATTCTACCAATGATTTATCTCTTTATTTTTTAAAAAAAGAAGTAAGGAGTTTATGGTGGAAGAATGATAGCTGGATCCCAAAATATTAAATTAATGACAGTTAAGTGTCTAGCAATTTTGTTTTGAAACAATAAGTTGAAAATATTGATCCAAATTATTATAAATTTAAGAGTTTTAATTGTAAATAAGTATTTAAATATCAAATATAACTTTCAGATCGTAATAGAATTTTTATTTGTAACTATTTGAATTGATATTTATAATTTATTTTGTAAAAAATTTTGTTGGAGACTTAACTATTATTAATTCATTCCTCTAGAACTTAATTGTCATTTTCCTGTTTATGGTGTCCCAAAAAAAAGGTTTATGGTGAATAAGATATTATACTTTATCAATGAAATAATGGAATAATTGATGTCAAGACGATATTACTTCATTGGATGCTCATGGTGATTATAGTTTATTAGTGAACTGGCCCTATAGGCCAATTATTTTTTATTTGGCAAGTCATGCATTAGCGATGTCCTATCTATCAGTGTTGTTGATTGTTTAACTTATTACATGGTTTGAATCTTATGCATTAGACAGGTCCTATCAAGGTTGTTGATTGTTTGACTTACATGGCCAGACATGTCATTAAAAAATTTGAAAAAGGTGTGAATTATTTTAGAATCACCTAACAAATATTTTAATTGATGTAACATGGACAAAAAAAACAAGCTGGGTTACAGTTTAATATAAGATTATTTTATAAGGATAGAGGAAATACTTGCAAAATTAGTAATTTTCAAGATAGACTCTACCAATTGCTTCAATTTAAATATATCGTGCAATATCTATATTTACATCTCTCTTATATAACTCTTAGGCTTTTATCTATATCATAGAATAAAACTATTCATTTTAGCATATTTTTATAGAGCACTTTTATTATTTTTTATGCCCATATTTTTCCTATTGTCCCTATTAAATACTATAGTATTTTATTTTTAAAGTATCTAAAATAGTATTTTTAAACAAAATTAATAAAATTTAATTTTTTTAATGGGACATTATAAAAAGTGGCTTATAAATAAAATAAAAATAAAAGTATATAACCCCTCTTGTTAATATTATAGATGAGAGCTCCCTTGGAAATGTCGCCCTTCCATGATGTTATTGATAGTACCCCAGGAAAAAAAAAAATTCCTGTCACTGAAGAAGAAAACTCCATCACTAAATAGATTTAGGGCAGAATTTGCTGCAAAATCAGTTCGTTGTAAACATTATCACTAATTAGTGTAGGGTAACATAAGTGGCATAATGGAATCACATTTAAAGACTATCTATAATAGGACTAGGGAATATTGCCCATAATATATGATGATGATGGTAATGAGTAAAAATAAAAAAGGAAAAATTTAAGTACTTAACTTTATATACTTTTATCGAATCAAATCAAATAAATAAATTTTAATTTGCTAATAATATTAATAATGAGAGTTTTTTATAAACTAATAATATAATAAAATACACATGTTTTTGTTTAATTGGAAACAAGGATTTTAACTATATACTCTTTTCGAACCACAATATAAATTACCCCCTCTGATTCAAAATAAAAACAGTTTTTTTAAAAAAAATTTGGATACCAATAAAGTCTTTATTTTTAAAAAAATATATTTCTTTTTTTACATTTAGTCCCAATTACTAATACATTTCATGACGTGTGAGAAATAAATTTATACAATGATCTAAGTTAATAAATAGGGAGGTAAAAATGGAAGAAAATTTGCACATTTGGGTTGCTTATATTAGACCAAGAATCACTATGAAAAATGCTTATGTTTTGGACTAGATGGAGTATTATTAACTAATTTATGTTCTTTAAAGAAAAGCCAGTTAAGATTTCAATTTTGAAAAAAAAAATTCATTTTTTTTTGCCGTTAGCATAATAATATATAACACTTGATTTATTCAAATACCCTCATTAATTATTTAATAAAATAATGGTGCAATTAAAATAAATGAAAAAATTATTCAATGTTCTATATTGGGCTAAACAAAATTTCTAGAAAATAACTTACTCCCTCTATTAAAGTATGTGAAGTATTTTTTGAAAAGTTAGATTTTAAAAATATAAAATATTTTTAGTATTTTGAGGTGTAATTATTGCCTTTTTTTTTTTAAGTGTCCTATTAATAGTGACTCTATATTTATTATAGAGTGTTTAATATAATAAAATATGAAAAGATATGGTTAATTTAAAAATAGTAACTATTTTATTGAGAAGTAAAATTTAATTAAAAATGTGTTATATTTTGAATTGGAGGGGGTATATTATAGTTTGGAGTGTGTAAGTTTTTTTTAAAAAATAAAATTGCTATGCTTGCTATTTATATTTTAAAATATGACCGCTCTCGTTGCCAGGATAAGGCAGGGGACCCCTGCACAGTTTCTTTGATAGACAATGATGAGTGTTTATTATTAATAAATTTCGAACGCTTATCCTCCATTTCAAACGTGAATGTCGTGATCTATCCATTCTCTTTATCGCCAACATAATAAAATAATAAAAAAGATCTATCCACACTTGCCAATAAATCAATATAAAACCGCAAACTGATACCACATTTTTTTTTTAAAAAAGGAAGAAGCAAAGTTGAATATTATATAGTATTATTCAACAACTGTAGTTTTTTTTTTTTTAAGTTATGGATTTATTCCAATGTTTTGAATCTTGCAGTTTTTTTAAAATAGAGTATAATAAATAAAAAATATATATAAGTAATCAGTTAGAGGATGTGCTTTCATCCTTGGTAAGTTTATCGTTAGTTCGGCTCACTAGATAGAACAAATACTAATACTTCGGTCAAAGCATGTTATATTAAAAAGTGAGTAGGAGGTTGGACAGCAAGTTTTCAAAAATTAATACCAACTCTTCTTTCACTTATCCATTATAATTTCAATGATAATCATTCTCTTTCTAAAGAGATCATAAAATAAGAGAATTTATTATATGAAACTGGATGATATAGAGAAGTAAATAATTACACAAACTAGATTGTACATCAAACATTCAGTGATAGTCTTGTTATTAAATTTTGATGAACCACTTTTATATCTTTTTGAGTGTTGACATAATTTGATTTTTGTTTTCCCCATTTCAAAAAAAAAAAAAAACAGAGAGAGTAAGTAGATGGCTATCATAAAAGAACTTGCTGGAGTAATGAAAATAAATAAAAAACTACAAATGACAATAAAATTAAGAGCTGGTGAGGGGACAAAAACTGGGATCGGCATTGGGCGCCACGTGCTCATATTTTTATTTTAATGAATAAAAATAAAAAATTTAAATTTAAACTGTCCAGATTTTATCAATGGTGAATACTGTAGTATTTGTCCTCTAATAAGTATAAAACACAGTCCCATTTTAATATTAAATTTTTTTATAATTTTTATATATTTTTTATTTTGATAAATATAATATTAAAAATTAAAATCAATAGCAAAAATCATTTGAAATTAAATGAAAAGCCAGATCACCCAACATGAATCTGAGCACGTTGCCCGCGGTGACCGTGCTCATGAATCTGAGCAGCTTAGAAGGCTCGAGGTTCTAAAATATTAAAAACAAACAACAAATAAAATATAAAATTAAGAGCTAATGAAGGGGCAAGAAACTAGGGTCCGCATTCGGCACCGCGTGCTTATATTTTTATATATTTTTTATTTTAATAAATAAAAAATAAAATTTAAATTATTTAAATCTTATCAAGTGATGCGTAGCATGATATTTAACCTCTAATAACCAATTAAATAAGTCAAATTTGATATGAACATTTTTATAATTTTTATTTTGATAAATATTATATTAAAAACATTTAAAATAATTTAAAATAACTGTAAAGATCAATTAAAATGAAATGAAGAATCAAGGTCCCTAATAGGGTGATGGCACACGGCACCGAATGCAGATCCAAGAAACTAATAACTCTTGAGATATGCATAAAAATAAAGTTATTTGATATACTAAAGTCATAACTCATTATTGAAACATAAAATAAAGATATGCATGAGGTCTTTTGAACGGATAGATAATATGAAATATAAAGTACTAAGTGGCATAAAAATAAAGTTATCAAACATGGGAAATTAACATGTATACATCCAGTATTACGTACTTATACATCCAGTATTACGTACTTAAAGAAAAAAATATAAAATCTAGGATAATGTATAAAAACATCCAAAAAAAATTTCTTCAAAAACCTTTAGTGTCCTTAAATCAAGGATGGTGTATGAGTACTAATTAATTTTATAAAAAAAGCTAATCTTTTTTAATTTGTCAAGGGCCCATTTGTTTATTGGAAAGGAATAGATTAAAAATGAAAATTAAAAATATAATGATTAAGATTTGAAGAAGAGATTCGGGTAGCTATGTTATGGGAAATTAATTCATGTACATATACAATATTAACTTATTAAGAAAAGATATGAAATCTTAGTGGGGTCATGCCTGTCGTTGATACACAGTCGATGATGAGTACTATAAATATCAATGCACATGAAGTCTTGAAACTAAGCTGAACAATAAGCATTCCCTACTTTATAGGCTCTAAACCAAGAATGTCTTCCCCAAGTCCCATTTCTCAATTGAAATTTCACGTCCCATTGCTGGTTTTAGTCCCAATATCTGGGAGTCACATCAGTTCATCTCTGCTTCTCCTGATCCTTTCATGGTAATTACACTCTTCAACACCATCTAATTTCTTATGCTTTCAATATTTTAGTTTTTTTCATGTTTCTAATTGAAAGATCCTCTTTTAGGGGCCATAATTTGGCAACGGAAGCTATCTTAGGTTTCATCATACGCAATTAGAGACAAGCAGCTTAAATAATTGAACTCAATCTTGGTTTGTTATAGCTTGATATTTTAGAATTTTGGACTAACTTCAAAAATTCATAACTTATTCTATAAAATTCAGTTTGAGCTCATTCATGTCTCCTTTTAACGATAAATGAGTCCTCTGTGTTGGAAAAATATTAAACTTGAATTACTGAGCAAATTAATACAGTTTATCCGTTTAGCTAAATTGCTCTGTTTTTCCCCGTCCAACTTTTCAGATTTCTTGCCTTGGCTTTGTAAATTCATATCTGACTTTACTTATCCAAAATATGTGATCTAGGACTTATAATAAATTCCTGGGTGTTTTTTATAAGATAAAAATATTTCACATGACTTTTTCTTCTCCATTTAATACAGTTAATGAATTTTCAACATTGTCCTGTTCTTAATCATACTAAATCCAGATTTCTGAGTCCTATTTTAAAAAATTCATAACTAGAGTTATAGAACTCCAATTGACATGATATTTGACTCTTTTAGAAACCTTATGACTTTTTATATATATGGGGAAAATATGAAATATAATCTTAGATTTCCCAATTGATACAGTTTATTAAATCTTTAAGACTATATTGTTCTGGCTGTGTAATAGATCCAGATTTTATGCTTTAATTTGAAAAATTCATAACTTGAGTTTTAGGGATCCAACTAACAATATCTTGGCCTTTATGGAAACCTTGGGACGTCTCACGTTATGTAAAAGTATAACAAGATGTTTGATTGTTAAATTGATACGTGTTAATCAATAAATGTAACATAATGTAGAATACTTTTTACTGTTCCCAGATTTCCTATCTCTGGCTTGTTAAATTTATTATTGATGTTCTGGCTTGTTAAATTTATTATTTATGTTTCAGAACATCAAGTAGCATGGTTTCAAGTTTATATTAAACTTTAGCATGTTGAGTTTGATCATAAAAATCATCATAACCATTGGCATTGTTTAGGCTAGCTTTGGGACCCAATATAACACTATGGTTCCATTCAACATTTCAAACTCAAGCTTTCCATATCCATATCTACCTTATATAAAACGTGAGTTCCTCACTTCAGTACATGATCACACTCTTAAAGGAACATAGAAACAGAATTTAATGTCTTAGTTACTTACTACACCACTTTATACAAAATTATTTACAAAACACACAGAACAGAGTCAAGGGATTCTTTCTAATATCATGCCTTCATTTTGCTTCTTCCATGAGTTCTTTCCCTTTGCTTGAGCTTTCTAGAATGGCTGGAATATTTTGGGAGGGTGAGATTTTACAATCCCAGTAGTAACACAAGCCAAATCCACAAGTAGCATAATCCCATTCAATCATACAAACATTTTCAAATCTGCAAGCATATTATAACTAACCATGGCATGTATTAATATTCTCACTAATCATTCGTGCATTCAGAAACATATATAGTCACATAAACGTGGCCATACACTAAACAGTAAACAACTACATACTTTTCGCAAAATAAAGCAAGAGAATATCACAATCATGCCAATACATAAACAAGTTTATGCACAAGGAATAAGGGCGACCTTGAGTTCTTAGTTTTCTTTCAAGCAAGTTTCTAACTTTGAAGTTTCTGTCCAGCACTTCCAAGTCATGACTACTTCTCTTTGATAGAGATCCCTCTTATCCTTGCTTTGACTAATCATTGAATCTACCTTCACTTTGTCCACCACGTAAATTCTCTCCTTGAACAGATTTAACAACAATAGCTAGTTAACTTGTTAGGAAAGGATGAGGAGTAGGCATTTGACGTGCTTTGGTGTAAGGAATTCATGATGGTTTCACTAGGGTCTGAGCATGCCTCTTAGCTCAATGAGCACTTATAGGTACTTATAGATCGGCAATGAGATTTGATGCCATGGTCAACCTTATAGATCATGGGCCTAATCCTTATAAACTAAACCAACCTTTTGAAAAGTCCGTTGTGTATCTCAAATTTTTATTGTCAATATACAAACAAACCACTTGGAAAATCAAGAAAATATATTTGAGATTATTTGTAATGTTATTTGAAAATTTACAAGAGTCATTTGTGAATCACAAGCCAATTACTTGTAATTTTTTTTACTATCAATATATAAATAAATCACTTGAAAAATCTACAAAATATACTTGGGATTATTTGCAACATCATTTGGAAATTTATGACAGTTCATTGTGAATCGCAAGCCAAGATACTTGAGAATTTTTGCAAGGTTAGTTGAGAATTCACAAAAGTTTATTGTGAAGTTCAAGCTAGTTAACGAAAGAGAATTTATTGCAAGTAAAAATCATGGTCTGTTATTGGAATTTAAAAAATTCAAGGTCTGTAATTGTCATTCTTTCAAAAAATAATTGTGACATCGGAACATCACAAGGGGTATTATAGGCCCCCAAGCTAAAAAAAAACTATTTATTCCATTAGATTATGCCTTAGTTACTATAATACCTCATGAAGTTATCTTTGAATTCCTTTTGGTGCAAAGACATACTTTCACTAATTTTCATGGCACAGAATGGAGAGCTAGACATCCAACAGCAATTGCAACATTTCAAGGACCGAGTTCAAAACTAATACTCACACAAGTCACGGATCCTAAGCAAAAATTGAACTTGATCGACGATATTAAACGTTTAGGCGTGTCGTATCATTTTGAAAGTGAGATTGAAGAGATATTGCAGAACATGCATGAGAATCCTCCTCTCTTTGAAGGAAAAGATCTTGAAACCATTTCCCTTTGGTTTCGTTTGCTTAGGCAACATGGTTATCACACACCATCTGGTATGTGTTTAATTATATATGATGATGCTATTTGTATCGTTTGCAAGTTCTTAGCATGCTTTTGGAACTCTTTGTTTCTAAAATAGAGACATATATAGATGTATTTGATCAATTCAGCGATGAAAATGGTGATTTTAAGAAGTCATTGATTGAAGATGTGGTTGGAATGTTGAATTTATACGAGGCTGCACATTTTGCCATTGATGGAGAAGATGTTCTTGACAAATCTATACACTTTACTACTTATCTTGAAGTCAAGGCTAAACAGCTTGTGCCCTAGCCTTGAACGAAAAGTAGTTTATGCATTGAACTACCCTATTTGTAGAAGCATACCTAGATTGGAGTCCAGACATTACATTCCTATGTATTCAGCAGAGGCTTCTCCAAATGATCCTTTGTTAGAATTAGCCATCATTGACTTTAATGCTGTACAGGCACTACACAAGAAGGAGCTAAGCCATGTCACTGAGTAAGACCAATTTATTTATGAGTTGCTTCTATAAAGTTAGCTAGACATCATACTAAAAGTGCAAGTTTAACTAATACTTGTATTACAGGTGGTGGAAAAAGTTAGACTTTCGGATGAAAGTGCCATATGCTAGGGACCGAGTGGTTGAAAGCTACTTTTGGCCATTGGGTATATATTTTGAGCCTCAATATAAAATTGGAAGGACAATTATGGTCAAATTCATAGCTATTCTTGCAGCGGTTGATGATACATATGATGCATATGGCACAGTTGAAGAACTTGAACTATTTACACAAGCAATCTGCAGGTTAAATAATTTTAGAATGATATTAACTAATTATTAACACAAAAAATCACCCTCGTTATTTTTCTTTCTACTGGTCTTTGAATATGCATAATTTTAAAATTAGTGTTTATGTAGTTTTTGCAATTATATTATTAAAAGATATAGTTTTTTCAATATGTTTTTTATCATTCATAGTTAGTCAACAAATTAAAACTGATATAGTCACTTCAAATTGATTCTCAGATGGGATTTTAGTCCGCTGGAGAACCTTCCACAGTGCATTAAAGTGGTATTTCAAGCTATGTTAGAGCTATTTAAGGAGATGGAGTTTTTGACTTTTGAAGAAGGAAAATCATGCTTTGTTCCATATGTTAAACAAGCTGTAGGAATTTTTATTTAAACATGCATTACATTTTCCAAATTATTTATAAAATTATTTGTAGGTTTAACTTTACTAATGTCTTTATTATAATCATAGTTTCAACAACTAGGAGATGCTTATCTGATTGAAGCCAAGTGGCGTAACCAAGGTTACATCCCAACATATGAAGAGTACATGGAAAATGGAATTGTGACATCCGTTTGTCCTTTGCTTTTGACAACTTGCTTACTTGGCCTTGGGAATTTGGCAACCAAAGATGTGTTTGATTGGATTTCCCATGTTCCTAAAATGGTAAGAGCATCATCTATTATCACTAGAGTGATAAATGACATGGGTTCTCATAAGGTATGATGTTAACATTTCAAATTTTAAATAACTTGACATTGTGAAGAAACTCCTAAAATATTTTTCTAAGTACTGGGTTTTTTGGTTTTGGTTTGACAGTTTGAAAAAAAAAGATTACATGTTGCCTCTGCGGTAGAATGTTTGATGAATCAACATGGGATTTCAGAGCTAGAGGCCTATAAATTATTGCAAATGAATTAAGAGATGCATGGAAAGATATTAATGAAGAATACTTGAAGGAAAAATTTGTTCCAAAGGCTGTGCTTCGATGTGTGATGAATTTCACAAGTATTCTAGAGCTGGTGTATGGAAACTTTTCAGACAAATATACACATGCAGAATTGTTAAAAGATCATATTGCAGTACTAGTCGTGGATCCTGTTGGCAATTAGCAATGCAAGTTAATGCTTCAAACATATGTGGTGGATTTTCAAATCAAATACTAAAGTCTATGCAATGGATCAACATTTGGAAATAAGGTTTTTGTGGTGTGTGTAAATATCAATATAAGCATGTGAATCATATCATCGTTGTTCAAGACTTCTTGCTTTCCTTTATGGCTCGTTTGGTATGTTGGAATTGAGGCTGGAGAAGTGGAAGTAGAAGTAGAATCATAAAAAAAGGTTGTTTGGTGCAATGGAACCCACTTCCATGTGGAACTTACTTCCATGATGGAACTGAGTTCCATAGCCTACCCTATGGAACTAACTTGAGCTCTCTAGAAGTGATTTTTTTTTACCATTATACCCTAAATTATTTTACCAATTGACAATCCTGACCATCATATCTCTTCTCTCAACCCTACATCCTGACAGCCACCCTCCTCATTCTTCAACATGACTTCGATGGCCCCTCTAAACTCGGCAGCTTCCTTCTCTAGCGTGACTCCGACATCTCCCTCTCCAATGTGACTTCAAAATCCTCCCTCTCCTACGAACTCTCTCCTAATGGTCTTTCAACAAGATGCCCTCTCTCAACAATGACATCTCTAATAGCGTCCCTCTCCAATGAATTTTCTCTCAATGGTCTCTCAACCTAACTCCCTCAATAATGGTGTCTTTGACAGCCTCCCTCTTAATGGTATCAACAATGGTGTCTCTGATGGTCTCTTAACCTAACGACCTCCCTCTCGATAGTGTTAGCAACTATCTAATCTATGATAAGATGATTATATCTAAACCTGAGGTTAAAGGGATAACATCCAACGGTCTCTCAACCTAACTCAATTATTCTAACCACTGAACTTGAGATCAGAGTTTTATCCAGAAAGCAACAATTAAAAATGGTGTTTGATGTATGTGAAAATTGTTTTAGGTATTTTTGTTTTCAACAAATTTGGGTTTGATTGAGGTGACCTGAGATTGATTTTTCAATTTGATTGTTGTGATTGATGTTTGTTGAGGGGTTTGATTTTGCAGACGGTGGAGGAGGTTTTCCAATGGCAATGGATTTGTGTAGGAAGAGGGATTTTTCTTGAGAAGCATAGTTTAGTAATTTCATATCATAATTACATTTTTTAATTAAAATTTATGTAAAACTTCCATGTGCATACCAAACATGTTTTCAAATTCCACTTCCACCCCATTTTCTCTTCCTTTTTCACTTCCACTTCTATCAAAAACTCTTCCAATGTATCTAACAAGCCATTATTTTCTTGGATTGTATAATAATTATGCTTAGGAATACATAATTGAAAATAGAAGCAATAATACTATTCGTTCGTGTTTTATAACACATGTGAGGTGTTCATATTTATAGTTAAAGAACTATTGGCTTGTGGAAATACTTGCTTAGCCTTATAAAAAATGACCAAATATTTTGTGTCTTGTGATTTTGAAAACCTTGCACCACATTAATTATTGCTTAAAACATAACACAACAAACTCTACAATTATATATGTTAGAGAATCAGTCCATAAACGAAGGCCCAAGACATCTAAGCCCAAGGATTCTAGGTCCAAGTCACCGAGTTAGGTTTAGGGTTTATATAACCTCTCTGTATATTACCATCGCCAGTGGTCTGTAATAGTTTCTTGATCATTATTTTATTTTGTTGTGTAATAGTGGACTGGTCAAGATTAACACTTGTTAACGATACGAGAAACATTACATTGTTTTCAAAAATTTAAAAAAATATTGCATCAAAAATAAATTTAGGGTCCTGGACCTATAGTTTAAAAGCAAAATTGTCATTTAATCCTAAATTAATATATTACAAATCAAAATATAGTTCGGCTAACTTTAAAATTCATTTTTATCTAATTTTTTATATTTTTTTGTCATTATTACTATAAATTGTAATTTGAAAACTTTAAGTACATAAATGTTATAATTTTCTATCTTTCTATCAATAAAATGGTAAAGAAAGTCATAAAACATGAACATCGCCCCTAAAAAAAATTAAAAAAGGTAATCAATATGACACATATGCGTGTGTGTGTATATTAGACAGAAGCGTATATAATTTACAAAAAAAAATTATATTATGTTTATTAAATAATGATTATTTGTTCCTTTCACTATCTGGCTTCTATGGATGATGGACGTAACAATGTTACCCTTCACACTATTGGTCAACATCTCCTACTTGCAAAGAAAATAAAGAAAAATCACTACAAAAAAAGATGACTTACAGTGGCGACTTTTTATCGTCGTTGAAATTCAACTTTTAGTGGCGACAATAAAAGTTGCCGCTGAAAGTGTGACTTTCTGCGGTGACATTTGAAGTTGTTGCTAAAATAGTGACTTTTTGTGGTGACAAGATATAATTACTGCTGATTGTTAGACTTTCAGCGGTGATAAATGCATGTCGCCGTAGAAAGTTACACTTTCAGTGGGAACCTTTTAGTGTTGCTGCTGATTGTCAACATATTTTAAAATATGTTATAATTTTTTTTAAAAAATTATGTTGTAAGTTTCAGCGGCAATATACAAGTTGCTGCTGAAAGTTGAAAATCAGCAGTGACTTTTTAGTGTCACCGCTAATTGTCAACATATTTTAAAATATGTTATAATTTTTTTAAAAAATTATATTGTAAGTTTCAATGGCGACATACAAGTCGCCGCTGAAAGTTAAGAATCAACGGCAACTATTTAGTGTCGTCGTTGATTGTCAACATATTTTAAAATATGTTATAATTTTTTTGAAAAAATTATGTTGTAAGTTTCAGCGGCGACATACAAGTCGCCGCTGAAAGTTGAGAATTAGCTGCGACTATTTAGTGTCGCCGTTAATTGTCAACATATTTTAAAACATGTTATAATTTTTTAAAAAATTTATGTTATAAATTTATATGTCGCCGCTGAAAGTTGAGAATCAGCGGTGACTTTTTAGTGTTACTGTTGATTATCAATATTTTTTAAAATATGTTATAATTTTTTTAAAAAATTATGTTGTAAGTTTTAGCGTCAATTTTTTAGTGTCGCCACTGAAAATGAGACTTTTAGCAGCAACTTTGAATGTCGCCACTGATAGTTTGATTTTGTATTATCATCATAATTTTTTATTTTTATTTATCTAATATTTAACATTTTAAGACATTAATTTTGTTGTATTATTGTAATTTTATAATGAATATATAACATAACATAATGAGTTTTCATTTAATATATTCTATGGTTAAATTGTAACTTTAAGATAAGGTTAAGGTATTATTTAATGCTAATGAGCTAAAATAAAGAATAAAGCCAAACCATATTATTTTACGTGTGTGTTTGTATTAAAAAATTTATAACTAAGGTTAAGATTCAACTGAGGTTAGCAAACTAAGGTTAGAAGAAAAGTCAGTAAATGTAATATGATTTATCTTTGGATATGTTTTTTGTTTTTGGAAGTCTATTAGATAAACTGAAATTTGTTTGGATAATTTTATTCAAAAACCAGTTGAGATATTTAATGGCTAAAATAAGCATGAAATTTTTAATATATATTTTTTGACTAATTAATAACTAAAAGAAATTAAATTTAAAATTATAACTAATAAGTAAAAAATCTTAAATATTCAAGATAGAAGAGAAGAAAGAGAAAGCATAGGTCATCAGATCAATGTAGAAATCAATAATACTACTTGTTTATAATAATTAAATATGTAATACTTAAATTTATTCATTCATAGAATGATATTTCATCTAACCTAATTTTTTAATTTAAATTCTACATTTAACACCAATAACTTTAAAGCTTGATGCTAGTTTAAAAACATAAGAAATTATAAACTAATGTATAATCATCAATATTTTTACTAATTATTCTTAGATATTTTTTATATTATAATTATAAATATGAATATTAAAATAAATAATATAACAACCTCAAGAAGTAAAAAAAATTAAAATAAATAATATAATTTGTAATTTTATAAATTAAAAGAATTAAATTGAAGTATTTAAGGATAGTAATGATATTTTATAATGTTTAATATTTAATATATGTGTGTGTTTGTATAGTTTAATAATATGTGTTTATATATTTAATTATGCAATAATAGACTACAAGTTCATTCCAACTCAGTGGCAAAATAGTTGAACACAAGGAGGAGGTCATGGGTTCAAACCTTGAAGGAGACAACTTTCAAAATGAAAATATAAATTGGTGACATGATGACACGTGGCGTGTAGTGAGAGTGACACTTGGAAAGTGATATGGTGCCACGTGGCGTGAGGTAGGGGTTACACGTTGAGAATGACATGCCACCATATGGTGTAAGGTGGGGCCCTATGTGGAAGGTGACATGGCACCACGTGGCGTGAGGTGGGGCACCACGTGGCGTGTGGTGAGAGTGACACATGGAGAGTGACATGGTTTCACGTGGTGTGAGGTGGGGGGACACGTGATGCGAGGTGGGGCCCTATGTAGAGGGTGACATGGTGCCATGTGGCGTGAGGTGGGGCGCCACATGGACAGTGACGTGGTACCATGTGTGCAAGTGAATCAACATTATTTTTCAGCAGTGACAAAAAAGTCGCCGCTAATTGGTAGCTTTCGCGACGACAAATATCGCCACTGATACTTAACATTCAGCGGCGACAAAATAGTTTTTGTTGATGTGTGGTTTTTGCGGTGAAAAAATGTCACTGGTGATTTACAACTTTTAGTGGCGACTATCATTTGACTACGACAAATTTTCTTTTCTACAGCGACATTTGTCACCACTGATTCTCAACTTTTAGTGGTGACTTTTATTGTTGCCACAAATTGAATCAATGACAAGAGCTCTCACGACGATATTGTGGCAACTTTTTGTCGTCACTAAACTTTTTGCTGCTACTTTTTGACTTTCAGTGTCAATTTTTTTGTAGTGAATGTAATGAAAGTGACATACATCTAGAAGAGAGCAACCTATTACATAACTTAAGTTTTATTTTCATTAAGAAATAATTAAATGTTGGTTTCCACCATCAAATGTAGCAATATCTCGTTCCCATTATTGATCAACTGCCAAACGTCATTAACCACTTCTTTCCCTTAAAAGATGAAATTAATTAGCTAAATGATGCGAGTTGAATTTGCCACTTGATCACTATTATATTTCTCGACTGCGCGTATTTTTTTTTTTTTGTGCAGTTCAAACTTCTCAATGTAAATTTTCTCCGGAACAACCTCTCTCTCCTCTTCAATGAACTCAACAATCCATCCATGGAAGTATCACGTTTTCTTGAATTTTTATGGAAAGGACACCCGCAAAGGCTTCACAGGTCATGTATACGCTGCTCTACAACATAGGGGTATCATAACTTTCATGGATAAGGAGCTCAAAAGAGGAGAGATGATTTCCAATCAACTAATTCAAGCAATTGAAGAATCTCTCGTCTCTATTGTTATTCTTTCCCCAAATTATGCTTCATCTCGTTGGTGTTTGGATGAACTTCAAAAGATTCTTGACTGTAGAAAATCTATTATGAGAGAAGTTATCCCAGTCTTTTATAAGATTGATCTATCTGATGTACGTTATCAAAGAGGTACCTTTACGAGTGCCTTTGAAAAACATAGCAAGAGATTTGCTGCAAACAAAGAGAAGGTACAGAGATGGAGATATGCCTTAGAAGAAGTTGTAAATATATGTGGCTATGACTCTATAAATTAGTAAGTTCCTTGCAACAGATATTGACTATAAGTTATCATAGTACTCTTTTGTCAGCTTGCCATACAAGGATGATGAAGCATATGTTTTTATGATTATTCACATATGGTACATACAATTACAGTTTATTACCAATATGATTTGGTAAATATTATATCTTCCTCCTTTCTTCCAATGGTTTCTGATCATTTTTCAATTGATTAAGTGGGAAACAAATGCTGATACACAAATTAGGAGAATTTGAAACCCGGTCATTATTCATATCCTACCTCACTTTAATCGTTTAATTAAGCTTGCCTTAAGTGGCGCATAGATCTTTGCTTACACTATCTTCACTTTATTAAAGAAAAAAATGAGACAAAATATATAAATAAAGAGCATGTTTTCAAATTAAGGTCAATTATATGTTTAGTGAGAATATGCATAGGTTCTTTTAACCTGATTATATTGCTCGTCTGAGATCTCCTGATATGATGTGACCTCATAACTTGTCAAGCATATATCACTTTATTTTTCCTAATTTCCATGATCTTTTAATTCTTGGGGCAGCAACTTGATCATTTTTATAGTTTTTTATTTATTTATTTGTGGAAAAATAATCTAGTGCTGGATATTGTTGATTTGGATTTGAGCCATGTAGAGCACCAATTGGAGGAAAACATCAATTTCTCAAGGTAAATTTTTTTGGGTAATCATAAAACTTGAACTCAATAAGTTACTTAATGAGTGTAGAATAATTTTCACTTAGCTTGCTATAGGCAATTTTTTCCTTGAATTATTTTTATATCAACATGTTTTATTTGCTTCGATCACCAAGTTTAAAAATCATGAAAACATGGATTTGCTCTAGTAGTCGCTAGATTGTTATTTTCTTTAGATATAATAACCCTCGATTATTCATTTCTTCCATCTAGGAAAGAGACAAAACTCATTGAAGAAATTATTGAAGAAATATGGGCAAAGTTACAACCTAAATTACCCTATTGTTTTAGAAATGAGCTTATGGGCATTGATTCAAGGGTAGAAGAAGTAATTTCACTTTTAAGGATTGGATTGGATGACGTTCGCTTCATAGGAATATGGGGTATGAATGGTATTAGCAAGACAACTCTTACTAGAGTTATATATGATAAAATATGTCACCAGTTCAACATTAGTTGTTTTCTTGCTGATATGAAAGAAAAATGTGAAACCAAGGGTTTGGTTGGTTTGCAAGCAATACTTCTTTCTAAACTCAAGATAAAAGGCCTTGAAGTTGATGATGCATATGAAGGAAAGAAAACAATAAGAAACTTGTTATGCAATAAAAAGGTTCTAGTTGTGTTGGATGATGTGAGTGAAGTAAGCCAACTAGAGAAACTTTTGATAAAGCAAGCTTGGTTGGCTCATGGGAGTAGAGTAATTGTGACAAGTAAAAATATGCATATACTAACAGCACATGAAGAATTTGAAATGTACAAAGCTGAATTATTAAGCCTTGATGAATCTCTTCAACTCTTTTGCAAGAGGGCTTTTAAAAGAGATAAACCTCCAAAAGGTTATTTAAAGTTGTGTAAGAGTGTAATTTACCTTGCTGAAGGCCTTCCTTTGACTCTTGAAGTGTTGGGTTCTTATTTTTGTGGAAGAACTGAGCCTAAATGGAAAGTAGCTCTAGAGAAAATTAAAAAGTTCCCCCAAGTAACATTTTAAGGAGACTTAGAATAAGTGATGATACATTAGGTGATATGGAGAAGAAAATATTTTTAGACATTACATGTTTTTTTAAGGGAATGATCAAAGACCATGTGACACAAATATTTGAAATATGTGGTCTTTATCTAGCACTTGGAATAAGAGAACTTGTTAGAAGTGCCTGTTAATTGAATATCATTCGAATCATGGTATATGTCATTTGGGTATGAATGATATCCTTCAAGAAATGGGCAAGAGTATTGTTCTAGAGGAATCACCCAATGATGTTTGTAGACACAATAGGTTATGGTCACTAGAAGACATTGAATGTGTGATGATGACAAAAAACAAAGTAATTTAATTCATTATATTGAAAATTTCCTTCATGTATTTTCTAAATTTTATTTATCATTTTTTCCTCCTTAATAACTATGTTCATATTCTTTTGCTTCTTAGGGCTCTAGTTTTGTAGAAGTTATACATCTTCAATCATCTATGCCATATGAATCAAAATGGGATCCTAAAGCATTCTTTATGATGTGTAGTCTTAGAATACTCATCATATCATGTGACGTGTACCTTCCTCATAGTCTCAAATGTCTTCCTAGTTCATTAAAAATTCTTGAATGGAAAGCATATCCTTTGAAATCTCTTCCATCTACTACTCATCTAGGTCAACTTGTTGTCCTTAAAATGCAATACAGCAAGATCAAGTACTTTTAGGACAGGTCAAAGGTGAGAATTCTTTTCATTTGTTTTACCAATCTACCCTTCTCAATATTGTTACAATTTTCTTAAGGCTAATCCCTTTACATTTTCATTATCAGATACTGGAAAAGTTAAAGTTCATTGGTCTAAGTTATTCTAAAGATTTCATTAGAACTCCTGGTTTTTCAATGCTTCCTAGTCTTGAGCAATTAATCCTTGAAGGTTGCCTAAAACTTGTCGAGGTTCATCCATCACTCAGACAACATAAAAAACTTGTTGTATTAGACTTGAAAGATTGTAAGAATCTTAAAGTTCTTCCAAGTAGAATGGAAATGGATTCATTGAAGAAACTAATCCTTTGTGGCTGCTTAAAACTAAAAAAGCTTCCAGAGTTTGGAAAAAACATGAAGAACTTATCTGTCCTTGATATGCAAAATTGAAAAGCTCTTATTTACCTTTCAAGTTCCACTTGTGATTTGAAATCTCTAAGAAATCTCAATATTTTCGGTTGCTCAAAATTTTCCTCATTGCCATAAAATTTGGATGAAAATGAGTATTTGGAAGAGCTAGATGTGAGTAGAACTGCAATTAGAGAAATACCTTCATCCATCATCGGCCTAAAAAATTTAGAGCTTCTATATTTGAATGGATGTAAAGGTCTAAGTTTCACATCCAATTCATTAAGAAACTTACTGTCCCCAATTCAAACAATATTTAGGTTTGGTATCCATGAAGATTCCATAAGGTTGGCATTTCCTCCTTTCATCTTTCATTTAACATCATTGAAGGAATTGAATATAAGCAACTGCAATCTAAAATATGGATCAATTCCAAATGATCTTGGCTGCTTCTCATCATTGGAAGTCCTTAATCTAAGTGGAAACGATTTTGGCAACCTACCTACTAGCAACTGGGTTCTTGCCCCATCATTCTCATGTCTTTCCTTATTAAAGATATTAGACTTGAGTCATTGCAATCTCAATGATGGATCAATCCCTGATGATCTTAGTTACTTATCATCATTGAATGAACTTCGTCTAATGTAAAATAATTTTACTCATCTAGCTGCACGATCTGTTTCTAATCTTTTACTTCTTCGTCGTCTTCATTTAAGTCATTGTCTACAGCTTAAATTTTTGCCAAACCTTCTACCAAATTTAGAATGAATTGATACAGTTGCCTGTCATTCAATGCATTGTTTGTCATTCACTGAGCTCTATTGAAGTGCATTGCATTTGTATCTACAAATGATTTATCAGTAATATCTTTTTCAGAGAGGAAAATGAATATCATGCAATTTGTTTCTTGGTGGTTTCTAGGGAATGAAATCCTATCATGGTTCCACAATTGAGACTTTCATGTTCTTGATAAAATTGATGGGTTTTGAGATAACCATGATATACAAACTTCTAATAGAGAAATCTCAAGTCAAAGGTTTCAAGACATCAAGAATGATGTTGTACATGCTGATTCCATTATGTTAATAAAAGTAGATGTCTCTCAATTTTGTCATTTGAGTAAAAGATGGGGAATTTCTCAATGCCTTATTGTACAAGATATGGCACTAGCCCTTGTAAAGTCTAATGAAGGGGCATTCCGTCTTAACCTAAAATTAACATCCAAATATTTCCAAGATGAATTTTTTAGAAAAGAGATTGAATGGATTGTTGTTTTCCATGGCAATCCCTACTAAATGATGACTATGTGCTTGCCCTGTAACAATTTTGCAATTGATTGCAACCAATTTGAACTAATATTTTATACTTAAACAAATAAGTGTGCAGCCATTAAAGCAGATTTGGATGTAAAAGTTGATTGTCAGAATCATTGTAAGTTTATAATAAGCAAATGTGGTTGGTGTGTTGTATGCAAGGAAGATGTTGAAGAATTGCTCTGAACAATGCATATATGTAGCACTAGTGGTAATAATGAAATCCTTTTCGAACAAACTATTAATGCTAATGGGAAGAGATTTCATGAAAGGGAAGACTTGTGAAATGAAGTTGCTTTCATTAATATGGAAACAGGAACATATTCTACTCGACGGAGAAAGGTAGACAACTTTCAATGACTAGTAACTTATTATTTTTGGAAATTGAGTAGGAAGAGGGATCATTAAATGGAGATGAGATCTAATGGTTATTATTTAATCTGGTTTTATTTTAAAATAAATCATGATTTAAATTTGAACAATGGGCAATTGAATGCTCTTTATTTTCAATAACTATGTATTTGAATTTCAAATTCTTGAAGCCACCAAATAGTTGACCATTAATGAATTTAAATCATGTTTATTGCAATTAATAAAATTAAATCGTGTTTAATGGTGATTAATGGAATTATTCTCCTATTATAAAGAAGAGACTACCAGATTAGGAAATTATGCAATTTTATAAGGAGGCTTCTGAAGTTTTTGTCTGTACTTCTCTATAGTGTTGGGGATAACTCCTAGGGGTGATTTGTTGGATGTCTTACAACAAATATAATGGGGGGAAAATAACACCTTAAGGACATTTTGATATATAGCATCTGTTCTAACACTTATATTATTGGCCCTTTGCTCTCTTATTGCCTTGAAATGTGTATGCCAAACTTCTTTTTGTCAGTGAAGTCAAATGTAATAACCCAAAAAATTCAGTTAAAAAATTTGAAAATTAATGATAAGGTAATTTCATGATATTTTTATATTTATGGAGAAAATTTATCAAGATCAAATTGTTAGCTTAATGGTAATTATTATTATTATTATTATTATTATTATTATTATTGTCTTTAATTCCAAGGTTCTCGGTTCGAACCTTATGTCCTAGAAGGGGATTTTATTTTTGCTTCTTTTCCTTTTGAAATTACCAATGCAATTTTATAAGGAGGCTTCTGAAGTTTTTGTCTGTACTTCTCTATAGTGTTGGAGATAACTCCTAGGGGTGATTTGTTGGATGTCTTACAACAAATATAATGGGGGGCAAATAACACCTTAAGGACATTTTGATATATAGCATCTGTTCCAACACTTATATTATTGGCCCTTTGCTCTCTTATTGCCTTGAAATGTGTATGCCAAACTTCTTTTTGTCAGTGAAGTCAAATGTAATAACCCAAAAAATTCAGTTAAAAAATTTGAAAATTAATGATAAGGTAATTTCATGATATTTTTATATTTATGGAGAAAATTTATCAAGATCAAATTGTTAGCTTAATGGTAATTATTATTATTATTATTATTATTATTATTATTATTGTCTTTAATTCCAAGGTTCTCGGTTCGAACCTTATGTCCTAGAAGGGGATTTTATTTTTGCTTCTTTTCCTTTTGAAATTACCATTGTACCCCTCTTCAATCTAATTTGTTTCCATATTCTCTTCCTTTTCTTTCATTTGTGCTAGTAGAAAAGTAGCTGGGACCAGAAGTTTCAAGAATCATCCCCATAAACCCTTATCATCTACTATCTCTCCCTTTTGTTTATAGCCATTGCCAGTGTGGGTCTCGTCATTGGTGTGGACACCCATCACCACTTTGTCTGCCATTATTGTTTATAGCCTAGCTTCCTTATCCTCCCCTTTCTCTTATCATCAAATCTTCTTCTTTCTTATTTGTCAAATAGCTACAAAGGTGAGCTGAAAACCTCCTCCCATCCTGCAATGTATGGCTATCGTTCACTACCGTAGAGAGCTATCGAACCTCCTTCCTCCTCTCTCATTTAATTTGTTCACAAGTGGCAAAGAACAAGGGAGCTCGACTACTATTCTTGGAAGTTTGACTATGAATTTCCTCCCTGTTATGTGCTGCAAACTTCCTTCCCTTTTTGCTATTGTAAATTGAGGTGAGGTTTTCATTGTTTATCTATACATGTTTGTGCACTAAGATGTAATGGCTATGAAATTTTTTCCTTGTGCTTTCATGTTTATTAAGGTGAAGGGAAACTTGATTAAGTTGAAACTTTTAGGTATGAAGAGCAAGAGCATATTGGTGTGGGTTTGAATTTTATTTAGTTTGATCTGATTGTTAATGCTGGAAAATTTTGGATAAGTGATGGAGGGGTCAAGAAGCTTCATTGATTGAACTAGAAATTGACACCCATAAGGTGTTTGATAAAATGCCCATCAAGAAAATTTTACTTGTTTTTGCATTTTTTTGAAATTTCATTAGTTCCTATGAGAAATATGTTAGTGTGGGTGTTATTGATCTATAAATTAATTGGACAATTGCAAAGGAAATTTGAGTATGAAATTAGTATGAACTATTTGAATTCTTGAAAATAGATGGTTGTTGATAAACTATGTAATAAGAGATGTAAATGTTAAAAAGAAGAAGAAGAAGCCTTATTGTGGGATTTGGATATAATGTACTTTTGCTATTTTGATAAAAAGTTTATTAGGAGATTGCATTTTAATGATGTATTGAGCTATGGCTTTGAGAAATTTTCATATGTTAAAGTCTTGATTTTAAAATTTTAGATTTATTATAGTTAAATTTTGATAGTGATAGTGTTGGAAGAGAATTATTGAATTTAGTGAAAGTTTATTTAAATTCTTAAAATTATTTTAGGGTGTTTGGAAAGGAAAAAATGTGATTGAAATTAAGAGATCAATTTTAAACTCTAGGGATTTTAGGTATAAGTGGATAGCATCCCAACTGATTTTTCAATAAAATTATCTTTACTAAAATATAATATTTTTATGTAAATCATTTTAATAAAAAATATGATTATTGGATATTTTGTTAATTAAATTATTTTATTTTTTGAAATTATCTTTGCCAAATTTGATAATTTTAATTTATCAATACATGCAAATTTGGACTTTAATTATGAAATGTTATTCTAACAAGTATGAGATAGACACAAAAATGATTCATGCAAGTTTGACATTAAAAATAAAAATTTTATTATAATAGTGATTTTTTCCGTATGTTTGAAATTGAATTTGAAAGAGACTCTACATAAGACATTGGTTGTTAATGACAGTCTCGTTAGCCCTTAGTTAGTTTAATTTTTATGAGCTCTATTCTCATGTTTATTATTTGCGGGTCTAACACCTGTATTTGATTTCGCAACTTTGAACTGCATTTAGTTAGCATTACCCTCATAGCCACTGAGGGTTTATTGATGAGTTGGGTGGAAAATCATTTTGCTAATACTCCTTTTTCATGCAATGAATTAAGTTTATGTGTTTATTATGCTAATAGTTATGAGCTCCACATAGGCTATAGCTATGATTTTTATTTTGATATATATATCCTATCTGCTGGCTAAAGGAGTTGAGTTCTTGATTGAAATGATATTTTGTATAAAACATTATGCTTTAGAGTTTTTAGGAGATCTTATTTATAGGAGAGGTTTTGTCAAATTTTTCTCCAAAATATTGAAGCTTTTATTAATACAAAAATAATCATTAATATTATAATTCAATATAAACATATATAATTATGTTTTAGTAATGAAAAGATTTCTCAATTAGGTTAATGAGCAAAATAGATCCTAAACTCTTACTCAAAAAACATCTTAGATCTTAAACTCTTAAAATGTGCAAAATAAATACTAAATTTAAAGCAAATTAAACCCTATTGTTATCTTTTTTTTAATGCCATTATCTTCACTATTATTGTTCATTGTGAGTCCCAGTTAATTAGTGCCACATACCTAAACTATTATGTGAATAGCTTGTTGAATCTTAAACTTTAAAATTTTGAGCAAATTACCCCTACCTTTTACGTATAGAACATTGACTATTATATAGACTAAGTTAGACTTAGCGTGGTTTGTTCAAATGAATGTATCATTGGCCATGGCAAATGACCACATAATTTTGTGAAATGATATTTTTTGTCCTTTTTTTGTAATGTTTTCCAAACGATTTGTATCTCATACTTTCGCATATTCTATAACTCTGATTTAGTCTTATTTTGAATAATTTTTTTTATTTAATGATGAAAACTTGGGATTCCATTTGAAAAGAAGTTTAAGTATCATATGATTCGACTTAATTCTTTAATCTGACTCATTAGAATTAAATAACACCTTAACTGTAACATCCTAAAAATTTTAAGACTCAAATTTATTTTAAAAAATAAAATAAAATATCTATAATTAAATTAAAATTTAGAATAATTTAATAGAGGCCCAGAGTTTGAATTTTACTAAGCAAAAGTTTGGTTTTATTTGATTTTTAACTATGGGAAAAATTACCAAAGTTGACCCAGGCTTTTGTGCAATAATAAAAAATGTTGGGCCATTTCTTGTAATTTTTTCTAAACTTTTAGATCAGCTTTTATAAGGGGAAAACAGACGCAAAAATGCAGAGAAAGAAAAGGAAAGGAAACGCACGAGAGGGAGAGAGGAGAGAAGAGAAGAGAAAGGGAGGGAGTTAGGCTTGGATCTAGGAGTCTTTGTGACCGTTGCAAGCTCGGCTACACGATAAGTAAACTCCCTACTTCATCCTCTTCTCTTTCTCTTGATTTTCTTCAATTTTTGAAGAGGAGATTTTTGGATTTGATCCCAAAGGCTTTATTCTTGTAAGCTTTTGTTTTTTTGGATCCTAGGGAGCATGTTTTGAGTTTCTATATAATGATCTAATATTTTGAGTGGATAATTGGATGAAAAAGAGGTGTTTTGGGCACAAAATAAATCCTGAGAAATTGGGTTTTACTCTTCAATGGTTTAAGCTTATTGATTTAGTTATAATTTGCTATTTGAGCCCAATAAGATTTAAATTAAGGTTTGTTTTTCATTATAAGGGCTAATGGTGAAAGTTGGTGGCACTAAGTAAAGGTTTTTAATTGATTAAAAATTATAAATTTGAAATTTAGCCTAGTGATGGCTAATAAATGGTTTTGGTGGTTAAGTGATATTATGTGAATGGTTGGTTAAATATATGGACCATTGGGATGGATTATGGCTCATAGATCCAAGTTGTGTGGTATGAGTTATAGTCTTCATTAATGCTATTTGACATGATAAGTGATGTGGATCACTTATATGTTGTAGGGATTGTTGGTGGAATTTGTTCGGAAGTTAAGGAACAAGCCAAGTTCTATTTTGTACAAAAGGAACCCTTTTGGTACCAAAGGGTTGAGGTAACAGGGAAAATTTATATTTTTTATTACTCTGTTTTAGCTATTTTTGAATAAATATTACTAGCTATCATGCATTACATGTTTTAAAAGATTAAATGTGCTTTATAAGGGGTTATGGGATACTAATTTGATTATAGTGCAAATATATTTTCTAATTGTTTAATAACAATGTTTTTATGGAAACGAGATTTGTTTACATGTATTTTAATCATAAGGAATAGAAGTTGCACTTAAGGAAGTGTAACTAAGTAAGGTACCTTAGATAGGCTAAGGAACTGTTTAAGGGAGATTTATAAATGTTATACTACCTTAGAGTATTGAATTGGTCAATACTCGGGAAAGGTAGACAAGAGTAAAAGGCATGATCTCGGTGGGAGTTCACCAATGAGAAGGTGTGGATTTTTGATATTCTGTGACACACTGTCAGTACTCAATGTTGTCTTACGTATTGTAGGCTCAGTGTACTAAAGTGGTTAGTGTATTGAGTGTTCAACACCTCTCAGTAGGGGAGGGAATCCGACATATGAAGTGTGAGGTTGAGTGCCTAGGCCAAGGTAGCCCTCACATGGAGAGTAAGTCGGGCTGGCTCTGGGAGAGAGAGTTAGCTTTGACTGCTCAGGATTCACGTTGAAGGGGCATAGGTGGTTTGGTGGATTAGATCATGCCTTAGATTATGTTTTGTGCCTGTGGAGGTACATGTAGGTATAAGGTTTACCTGCGAGTTAAAGAGTGCCAGGGGGCATTCTGTTGGTCATGAAAGGCCATACCGGCCTAGGTCATGCATTCATGCATTTTAAATGGCTAAATTATATAATATGTTGAATTTATTATTCGTTTATTTGATTATGGCTTGCTTTGTAATAATCAATGTAGATTTCTCTGTTACTGAGACTGTGGTTGTCTCACCCCTTTCTTTTCAATATTCTAGGTCTAGGCGAAGGATCCAGTAGTGGACGGGGAAAGGAGCAAAGCTAGGAGTTTGCTTGTGATTTGTAAAGAACTGCAGCCTCTTTTTTTTGAGCAAATATATTGTAATGTATTTAGGATTAGGGTGCCAGTAGGATATGATTATGATATGTATGTGTGTGAAAATGTGTGGATTGTGTGCTTGTGTATGAATTTTTGTTGTTTGTAGACTTGTGGCTAGGAAACTTGGTTATGGTGTGTGGTTTTGATGGATTTACTTAGTAGACCAAGTTTCTATCACAAATAGATATTTATTTTGATATATGTATGATTATACAAGCAAATGCAAAGTGGTTGCATTGCAAATGGTGTGCTATGGGCAAACATATACCTTGGATAGAGAGAGTGGGTGCGTGGGCCCCACAAGGAGCTTTGAGCCAAGTGAAAATGTTTAGCATATGTATTTATATAAATACATGGTATTTGGATTGATCTGTGACCACTCTTGTATGATTTGTGCATTTTGGGGGTTAGGGTCTATTTTGGGAAATGGCACCCGGGTGGTCAAATTTTGATGTATGGGGATTTTCCATCATTTGAATGTTCTATCAGGTTGTTTTTAGTCTTATTTGATGTGTCCAAAGTGTTCATATAGGTTTGTGACCATTAGGATGAGATTTGGACAATTTTGAAAATGGTTTTTACCAAAAAGCTGCACTTTTGCATTCGGGTGTCCAAATCTTAATGCGACCGTTGGATTTCTCTAAAATTTGGGTCACAAGTAAAACCTTTTATAAAATTCGTGTGGGATTTGGAATCATGTCGATCGGATATCGGATGGAGAGAAACGGCGCACCCCAAAATTTGGTCTGGAGGTGCTGTCATGACAGCATTTCATTGCTGTCATGATAGCTACAGTAATTATATTGTAACCTGTACAAAATTCAATTCGTCCATTGGATCTTTTCAAAATTTGGTATGCTAATAGTATTCTTAAAAAGTGACATGTGGGCTTTGGAATCACTCCGATCGGAGGTCGGGTAATGAAATGGTGCACTCCGGAAGTTGGTCCGGAAGTGCTGTCATGATAGCAAAAGTAACCAAATTTGTAACATGTCAAATTTTTAATCTGACCGTTGGATCTTTTTAAAATTTGGTACACTTATAGTACCCTTTGAATGTGACATGTGAGCTTTAAAATTTCTTCGATCGGAGATCGGAAGACAGAATGGTGCCTCCCTGAAGTTGACTCAGGAGGGCTATCATGCTGTCATGACAGTATATTTTTACCCTTCTTTCATCTAACTTGCTTCCATGCGCTATAGATAGAACCTATAAAATTTTTTAAAGGCTTTAAATGTTTAATTTGCAATTGTGTATTTGCTTAGTGATTTAAATGGTTTGTTTCCTAAGTTGGTTTTAGGATTAATTCCTTAACCACACTTAGTTTATTTGAATTGTGTGATTTTGGATAACACTCGGGGTAAGTGTTACATTAACCTTATCTTAAAATAATGAATTAAAGTTACAATTTAATCATAAAATATATTAAATAAAAAATCATTATGTTATTATATATATTATTATAAAATTACAATAATACAATAAAGTCAATGCCTTAAAATGTTAAATATTGAATTAAACAAAAAATAAAAAAATTATGATGATAATATCTAATTACTATTAATAGTTATAAAGTCAAATTTTCAGTAACGACTCTAAAATGTTGTTGCTGATTGTGAACCTTCAACGGTGACATATAAGTCGCTGTTGAAACTTAGACCTTTAGTGACGACATACAGTTGTTACTGTTGAAAGTTTGACAATCAGTGGTGACATTTAGAGTCACCACTAAAAGTCTCTCTATTTTTTTTTTTGTACTGTAATGTCAAATGAAGAACTATGTTTGACTAGAGCAATGACATCTATATAGTGCAATGATGAATGTTGAACAGTCTCCAAGAATCGCTGGCAACTATGACAACAAGAACAAATGGAGTATGCAATGGAAACTATCAGAGACTAGAAGAAGGAACAAAGGCATTGGGGCACATTCTTGGAGGCATTTGGCATTTTTTAAATTCCAATAAGGATCATGGCTCATTATTGGAATTTCAATAATTTAGGGTCTCTAATTATAATTAATGGTCTATGGGGTCCCTAATTGTCATTTCCCTTTCACTTTTTGGTTGTTTGAATTCATCCTATTAAATACGAAATATTCATAGGTGGAAAAAAACACAATTTTTATGGTTTCCCAAAATACTTCAGAAAGATAGGCCATGAATTAGAGATATGATTTATATATCACATGCATGCTATCATCCACTTATTACGGCTTTAATTAAACCTTCCAATTATGTGTTCAGCTATTGTCTGTATCATTTTGTGCTTATATAATATATGGAACAAATAAAATGCCTTTTCATGAATATGACTACAACGAAAATGGAGAATAACAATGAGGATTGTCCATCTCAACCATCAGAATCTTCGTCAGTGCTTCAAGGAAATGATGTTTTTGTGAATAAAGTTCTCTGGAGAAATTCATTATCTTCTGATAAACAATATGCTCTCCCACGAGCCAGTGAGACGTACAATTGCAAATTACCTGGTACAGTTCCATTCAAATGGGAAGTGCAACCTGGAATCCCCAAAGACCCACCCAATGAAGAAGAAAATTCTTCACCGGCACTACCATTAGAATCTTCTCTGAGTTTGAAAGATTCGAACTGATAATTATCAAAAAGAGACCTTCTTTTACAGGTCCTACATCTTGCTTTTTCAAAAGGTACAAGAAAACCGTAAAGCAATCGCCTTCGATCTCTCATTCTGAGTCCTCCGTTTCAGACGATCATGGGTATCCTCATCAACATCACAATGTGCTTCAAAGTCTTCTCCATCAACCTCAACAACAGATCGCTCACTTTCTTCCGAAGCCCTCGTGACATCGTTTCACAGGTCTTCCAGATTCCTCAGTCTTGCAAAAAAGGGTTCTTCGAAGGTGTTTTAATTTTATGCTATGTGTTAATTAGTTGTCTTGCTTTCTTACAATAATTTAGGGTTTCGAACGGCTGAAATGCTAGGATTGAAGGAAATATGTGCAATATTATCAACGCATCAAGTGATGAGTGCATATCATGTTTACTAGTTTCCCTAATAAGATTGGGCAATTACTCTTGAGAAACTCCTTCCGGTCTCTATTATAAGCCCCATCTAACTATGTTATTAAAATTAGTTAAATTATTAACTTTATCTGAAAATGAAATGAACTTCAATTTTATCTCTATTTAAATAAAATATTTTCAAATTTGTATTATATTCTCTCCTGTAGTTGATAAGTTGAAATATAAGGGTAACATTGAAAAATATATTAAATTCTTTATATTGAGAAGCTACAAATTCTTTAAGAAGGGCCCTATAATATGGATCGAAGGGAGTACATACTAATAGCTTCTTCTTTTTTTATTTTCTTTTAACATTTGCTCTTTTGAAAGGGCGAAATAAGTGAGGGAGTGATGAGGTGAGAGCTGAATTGCCCAAATTTGATTCGGACAGGTTAAATTTTAAAACGTTCAATTTCTTTTTCAAATCAAAAATTTTCTTCTACATATTAATGTTTAAATTAATTCATTTTTTTGGCTCTTATTAAAATACAAATATTTAAACTACTCAATCGTGTATATTGTATATTGTTTCTTCTTTTTACCTCGAGTCCCAATACCAATACAATATATGATGAGTAAGAAATACATTTACACAATTATCAAAGTTAATAAATATAAGAGGTAAAATGGAAAAAAATCATGTATTAAGTTGCTTATATTTTAAATCAAGATTAGTTGAGGGGGAATGTTTATATTTTGGAACGTCGGGAGTACTTATTAGGATCAAATGTGAGCGAAGAATGAACGCAAAAAAATCCCACATTATTAGATAGAAACAAATCAAAACATATATATATATATATGTATGTATGTATGTATGTATGTATGTATGTATGTATCAAGGGTTTGGATTAGCATAACGGTCAAAAGCGAGCTCACTTGTATCCGACCTCCCAAAACCCGATAAAATAAAATACGTCCTAAAATTTCTTTTTATAACTCTGAGGGCAATTATTATATTGATCTGCTATGACAAAATTATTATTATATTAAGCATGCATCAGCATGGTTCCTTAAATATATGTTATTAAAGTGCTATGAATATACTAGCAAATCCGATCTTCATGTGTTAAAGAGAACATAATATATATATATATATATACAGGCTTTTAATTTGAAGTGTGACCTGAATCACTAAATTATAGAGTGATTGTTTTACTATAGCGGGTGTCATAATAATGGCCACTACCACAAAATTCTTGATATCAAATACCATTAAAAATGACAGTTTTAAAAAAAAAACCTGTCATTTAAAAGAGAGGCAAGTGATAGTTAAATAATAAATGATGGGTGTTTAAAACACCCATCCTTTATTTCATTAAAATATATTTGGGTGTTTAAACACCTATCATATAATGCTTCAAATTTTAACTTAAAAAATTAAAAATTTAATATTAACATAAACACCCATCATTTAATTGATGATGTAGCACCCATCATATGACATGTAAGTTTTTGAAATTAAAAAAATAAAAAAATTTAACTTTATATTATGAATGTTTGAAACACCTGTCATATAAAGTGATCTTCATATATGACTTTCAAATACCGGTTATATAAAAGGGAATAAATAACTACTTTTAAAAGCCTATCATTTATCCTTATTTTAAAACTATTCAATTCATTTTCATTTTGCATTCTCTCTCATGCATCCTGATGAACTCTCCTCTCTTCTCTTCTCCACTTTCATAGAAAATCACAAGTAAACCCACAAAGTGACTTTATTTCCATAGTCTACCATCATCCCTTACCTCTGCTATGATTTCATCATTGTCCTCATGATCGTTCGCTGTGCCATGAGTTTGCCATTGTGTTTCAACCCATTTTCTTCCAAGATGCTTTTTTTTTTTTTTCATGTTTTCCACCTTTTGCTTTCAATGTCCTTTGGTTTTTTTTTTGTTGTTGTGGGAATGATTTATTCATGGTTTTGGAGAGTCTTGTTGATTGATTCACACATTTAACTTTTTGGCATATTGTTGCTTGACTTTGGTAATGTGGTTGTCAAAAATTGATAATATATTATTTTTTCTTGGCTTAAGGATGCTCATAGAGGTTATGGGTAGTTTTAGGATGATTATGAGGATGAAAATAAGTTATCAAAATGAATATTCATAGTAATTGTATTTTTCTATGAATATTGAATGAATTTTTTTGAATAATTTTTAATTTAAAATATGTGCCTTATTTCATCTGGATAGTTTTATTGTTAGAAACTACATATTGAAATGTACTATTATTTTCATTACAATTGGAGTTGATGTGTGTGACCAAAGCGGTTTCTCTAAAATTTTAGCTATTTTTGTGAGATTTCAGCATTTGCTGATAATGATATTTTCTTAGTATGGGATTGTTAATGTAGGGTATGAGTAACCTTGAAATGATAAATGAGACAAAATAATAATGATTGAAATTGATGTTTATAGTGTTTTTCTTTTTTCTGTGATTTTCAATGAATTTTTGAGATAATTTTATAATTTAAATTTCATGTTTCATTTGACTTAGATAATTTTATCATTAAAAATTATATATTAAAATGTACGAGCTAAATTATATGATAATTAGAGTTGATTTGAGTGATGTAGTTTACTCACAATTACTTTGAAAATGCCATTTTTTGGATTTTGTTATTGTTGAGATTGTTTATGGTTGAATTTGGTTTATTTATATAAGATGTTACATTTAAAAATAGGGTTTGAGCCCAGGGAATACAAGTTTATGATGTTATGCTGCCAAATTTTTGTCAACAATTGAAGGAATATGTGAATGCTTATGCATATGACTCATAATTCATTTATTACGATATATTACATTAGAGTAGTCAATTATTTTTTTAATCATTTTATCATTTATTTCCCCTTTATACGTGTTTTTCTATTTTTGTAAGTAAATGGCTTCTCAAAAGAGTATCGGTCCCAATGGACCTAGTAGTACTAATCCAAGCATTGACATGAATGATCAAAAAATTTAGTAAGAAACAAATCAAATAATGAGAAGATTGACATTAATGAATGAGGTGAATAGGAAAAGGGCTATTGGACATAAATATAAGCTTGAATGGAATTACAAAGTTCAACCTATTAAGACCAATAGAAATAAATTCATCAGCTATATAAGAGTTGTAAGAAAAGCAAATGTGCCTATTATAATTAGAAGGTGGAACGATGTTAGTCCAATAACAAAGAATATTATTTAGGAGCAAGTAGAGGTAAAATACTTTACTTACAATCATTGTAATTACTTACAATTACTTGATAAAAAATCTAATTGATTGCCTTATTTTACAATTAGCAATTGCAATTGATATTAGTTGGATGAAATTTGTTATCCAACAAACTGGGAAAACAATGCAGACATTTTGGCATTTCATTAAAATGAAACACATTAAAAAATTAAGCTAAAATACTAGTGTTGAGGTTCTTGAATTAGTAAGGCCATTAGTTTTACAAAAACAATGGAATGAATTTGTTTCGAGGGACAATTCCAAGTAAGAACTATATTTTTTATTATAAATATACATACATACATACATACATACATACATATATATATATATATATATTTATTGATATAATTCTACGTGTATTGATATAATTCAATGTGTTTTGCACAAGAACTGAGCAACAAAAAGAAAGAATTGCATGAGAAAGGTCTATATCCTTACAAGAAAGAGCGCATAGGATATGCAAGAATTGAGCAGTAAATAGTAGATTAATATTTAGGCACAATATACTTATAGTTTATTTCATGGATATGCACAGTATTAATGTTCAACTTTATTTAAATGTGTAGATCAAGTGAAAGGGTTGAGGAGCAAGTTTTGTTTCATACCAAAACTCTCCATAGAAGCCCAAACTAACAAAGAAGAAAATATTGTTGATGAACATGTTCAAAAACTTGGCTAACAAATGTGTAATGATGCCTGACCATTAACTATTTTTAGACACCTACTTTAGTTTTGGTAAATGATGCTTGACCATTAACTATAACTTCTACTCTAATGTGATTGAATTCTTTGACTGCAACAAATCTAAGTTTCCAAGACCTTGCCATTAATTATTATAACCCTTTTAGGTGTTATAAACAAGTATAAATAGTCCATCAATTAGAAAATAAATAAATAAAACCAAGGATATTGAAAATTTCTCAAGGGCTTTGAAATGGGTTCTTCAAAATCTCTATATCCCGTGATTCTCATCATTGTCATCACTTTGTCATCAGGTCTGCTTTTCTTCAATCACATTAGTTTGTATATGTATCTAAGCAGTTACTTTGAAGATCGTGTGCATTGATGTATTTCAATTTGTTTTTATTTAATTTGCAACCAAGAGAAATTAGTTCATTTAAAAAAGAAAAAATTTAATGGTGTGCTAGGATTTGAATTTGGATTTAAATCAAATCTCTCATTTGGATACTAAAAAATTTATGAATTTGAATTTGATTTAAATCCAAATCCATTTTAAATTATAATTCTTTTGTAATTTCAAATTCTCTATACACCCTAATCATTTGAAATTCTAATCACTTCAGACATATTGTTATTTTCATGTTTTCATTATTGATACTGTCACGTACTATTAACAAAAGATAATAGAATTAGAAAGAAAAGGGACCACAATATGTTATTTTAGCTACACAACAATACAGAGTCTAGTAAAAGGAAGATAGCCACAGGAAAGAAATACAGAAGGAAGAAAAGTTCAGAGAAAGAGAGAGATAGATAGTACAAGGGAGAGAGAGAGCATTCACAAATTCCACACCCATCATTGGCTTGCTCCTCTGCTACATAATGACTTACTCTCCTTGATTCTCTCTCAACTTCCACATGAGCTTTTGAGAATGGTTACTCCTACGTATCACTGTGAGTCCTTCATTCCTCCTCATTTTTTGTTCATACATATCCCATGCATGCATGCGCAACACCTGTGTTCCATTTAGATTAGGCTTGGGTTGGTTAGTGGACCTCATTATATCATTGGGCTCGTACGTGAAAATACCCCTTTATCAGTCGGACCTTATCCTTAAGGTCAAAAGTTAGGTGTTCCTTCTGGATCATAGTAACATCCTCCTAAGTGGGTTCTGGTAGCCCATCCTAATGAATTAACAATTGAGAAACCTGTATGGTTCCACATTGTACCCGATGCATTTGTAGAACCTTGAGAGGTTATATAACAAGGCCTTCGGGAATTGAAAGTAAAGGAAGGGGAATATATGGAGCAACAATGGACCTATGATACCACTTAAGTACTGAAATGTGAAACATTAGATGAATTCTAGCATGCTCTGGGAGATCAAGATGATAAGCGACGGTGCTAATGCTTTCCACTACCTTGAACGGTCCAAAGTATCGAAGCCCAAGTTTCTAATGCTTGTGAAGGGCCAAAAACTATTGATGATAAGGTTGTAGCTTGACAAACACAAGGTCCCCCACCTGAAAAGCATCATCACGGTGGTGACGGTTAGCATACTTCTTCATGCGAGCTTGAGCTTTATGGAGATTCTGTTTGAGGCAATGCAAAAGCATGTCACATTGTTGAAGCTGGGTGTGTACATTAGTTAGGGTGTCTGTCATGAGATAACCCATTATAATAGATGAAGGGTCATGGCTGTACGCCGCCTTGAATGGGGCCATACCAATGGCCGAATGAAACCTAGTGTTATAGCTATACTCAGCCTATAGGAGATAGTCGAGCTATTGACGAGGACAATTAAAGAAAAAACATCATAAATACATCTCGACACAATGATTTAACGCCTCTAACTAGCCATCTGTTTTAAGATGATATGTCGAACTCATGGTCAGTTTGATACCTTGTAACTAGCACAGATTTTTCCAGAATGAGAGGGTGAAAACCTTGTCATGATCATACACAACCGTTTGGGGCATCCCATGCAAACAAACTACATATGAGAGAAAAGCCTCGACCATATGTTGGCTGGTATAGGCAGCTCGTAAAGGCACAAAGTGAGTGTATTTCGATAAGCAATCAATGATAACCATAAGAACAAAGTATTGAGGCACTAGTGGTAATGAGGTAATGAAATCCATGGCAATGGAATCCCATATCTGAGCAGGGATAGGTAAAGGACTAAGTAAACCGGCAGGAAGGGTCTGAGCAGACTTTGCATGTTGGCAAGTAACACAGCATTTGACAAAATTTTGAGCATCGCGTCACATGGAGGGCTGGTAAAGAGAAGTGGCCAGCCGTTAAAACGTACAGTATGTACCTGTATGTCCTTCAATCACAGAAGCATGGAACTCTAACAAAATATGTTAGACCAATTTTATGTCCTCATGAGAAACGATGACTCTGTCATGATAGTAAAGAAGGCCAATACGCATATAGTATGCTGTAAATGCTGCAGGATCCTAATCAACCTTAAAATAGAGCTCTTGAAAACAAGCCAAATTACGAATAGCAGAGGCAATTTCTAAAAATAATGTTGATTGCACTTGGTGGAGAGCCATAAAAGAAATCCATCATAATGCATCAGCAGCCTTATTGGTATGACCAGTCCTATATTCAATGGTAAACCGATAACCTAATAGCTTAGGTAGATACTTCTCTTGTTCTGGTGTCTGTAAAACTTGACAGTCTAAATGCTTGAGGCTCTCTTATTCTATGCATATGGTAAACTCATGCTTGAATAGATAGTGACAAAACTTGGCCACAGCCTGTGAAATCACGAGAGTAGGCAGATTGAGCTTGTATGCAAGCTGAGATCTGCTTGGAAAAATATACAATGAGGTGATTATGCTGGCTCAAAACTACTCCAATTGTAAAGCTTGATGCATCAGTTTGTACCATAAATGGGTGAGTAAAATTTGGAAAGCCAAAACAGGGGCTTCTGTAAGTGCTTTCTTCAGTCTACTAAAGGCTGCCGAAGTTTCTTTTATCCACCAAAACCCATCTTTTTAGGGTAACTTGGTTAATGGATTTGCTACTAGAGCATAATTCTTGATAAAATAGTGATAATAGCCTATCAGACCCAAGAACCCACGGAGGTGCGTAACATTAGATGGTGTCAGCCATTGTTGCGCAACCTCCACTTTTATTGTATCCATTACGACTCCACTAGCAAAGACTACATGACCTAGATATTCTACCTGTATACAGCCAAATGAGCATTTGGACCTCTAGCAAACAACCTGTAAGCAACTAATTGCTCCATCACTAATTCAACATGTTTTAGATGTAAAGTCTAGGTAGCATTATAGATTAAAATGTCATCAAAGAAAATTAAGATAAATTTACGTAAGAAAGCCTTAAAGATAGAATTCATCAAAGCTTGAAATGTAGCAGGGGCATTTATCAAACCAAATGGCATAACAAGCCATTTATAGAGACCCTAATGCGAATGAAATGCAGTTTTCTCCCTGTCATCTGAATGCATGCACACTTGATGATATCTAGCTCGTGAGTCCAATTTGGAGAAATACATGGAGCCTCCTAACTCATCTAATAGTTCATCAACAATGGGCATTAGAAATGTGTCTTTAATGGTTACTTCATTTAATGCTCCATAATCTACACACAATCACCTAGAACCGTCTTTTTTAACTAAAAGGATGGGTGCTGAAAAAAGGCTAGTGCTTGGTTGGACAAAACCATCTTGTAATAACTCATCAACCATATTCTCAATCTCTGCTTTTTGGCTAAAAAGGTAATGATAAGGTTGCTCTTTCCCTGGACCAGTTCTAAGCTTTAAAAGAATCTGGTGGTCACATTCACGAGATGGAGGAAGGCTATGAGGTTGCTCAAATATAGCTTGGTACTTTTATAAAAGGTCAGCCAATTCTGTCGGGGTGTTGTCTGGTTCCCTATTTAGGTTGTTGTCAGTCATACTCGTCATCTGAAGGAAGAAAACTGAGGCAATGGCACCAACATCTTGGATACAATGAAAGTGATGGAATTGGGCTGGAATACACGATGCTTTACTAAGCCCAATCATAGTGATAAAACGGCCCTAGTCAAGGAACTTTATCCAAGCACTACTATAACCTGCCACATGTGGGCCTAATGTGGCCAGCCAAGCAGATTCTATTACTACATCAGAGCTCACAATTTCCAATACGAAGGCAGATAGCAAAATGGTATGACCATCTATTTAGATCGAAAGCTCATGTGCTAGGCCCAAACCTTTCATGACTTGTCCATTTTTAACCAATACCCATATGGGTTTAACAGGCTCCACGGCCAACTTAAGGTGCTCCACTATTTGAGGGTGTATAAAGCTATTAAAACTACCACCATCAAGCAATACCTACACTACCATACTATAAATCTGGCTAATAAATTGAATTGTTCTGTTGTCACTAACCCTATTGTATGCTTAGAGTGAAATATGATGATACATAGCTGTATCTAAGTTTGATGGATCTTGTTCAATGGCCAGTGGTGGTTTCAGTACATCTTCTTCTTCTTCATGTTACAGCCATATGAACCATCGATTATTGCATCTATGATTAGGCAAGAACTTCTTATCACAGTATAATATAGCCCCTTCTCTTGCCTAATCTGCATTTCTGCTAACGTGACTTTTTGGATTGGAGTAAGAGGTTTAGTAATGGTGTTGAAAGTAATGGTGGAGCTAAAGATGGTTTTAGGACCGATGAGTTGGATGTAGCAGAAGACAGATTGGTCGAAAGTGGTTTAACCATTAAGGGGTTTGTGCTGCTATAGCCCAAGGGACTTCCTTTGATTTTGTTATTAGTAACTATTAGATTATATCAATCATTGAACAATTTGGCCAAACTGACTGCATGAAGCAATTTTTTTGACGAGTGAGCTAAAACTTCTCTTTGCAACTCCGTTTTAAGGCCCCGCATAAAATAGTGAATAGTGCCTCATCGGACACTCCCTTCGTACGATTTGCCAAGATCATGAACTATTGATGCTAACTCTCAATAGATCCATCCTGTACCAACTTGAATAATTGAGACTGAGGGTGTTTGAACTATATTGGCCCAAAATGAGTCTCCACTGTACTGGTAAGACTCTCCCAGGTTATGATCAAGTTGGACTTAAGCATTATTTGGAACCATGGTATCGCCATACCTTTCATATAAATGAATGCCAAGATCACCTGTTGAGCATTTGTCATCTCACAAAAGGAAACAAAAAATCCGGCCATGTAAGTTAGTTCTGTTAAAGAGAGGAAAGTCAAGTTGTACCTATCACTGTTGCATATATTGGCCGCCTAGATATGACGACGATCCTCCTCTATAAGGATTCACTGTGTTGTTTTTACTAATGTTGTCAATCATCCGAGTCAGTATTTCCATATTCTTCTCTATTTTATCCAAACGAGGATTTGGGGCTCTCATTACAGCTGCCACAACAGCTTCTTTAATGTCTTTCTATAGTTAAGGATGACGTACTAAATCTCCCAAGGCAGTCTCTAGTCGCTCCATTCATGTGGAATCGGATTTTCCCATTCATTTTATGATCTCATGCATACCTTGCATATCTTCGCCGGATGTTTGTTAGAAGTGTCCACTTGGTCCATAAACTCGCACATGCTCTACATATCGTCACCCAAATGTTTCAAACCACTTGAAAGCTCCTTCATCTGTGTGTTTTCTGCCATTGCGTTTTAGCCATACTCTCAATGAGAGCACCTATTGTCACGTTCTATCAATAAAAGATAACAGAATTGGAAAGAAAAAGGAACCACAGTATGTTATTTCAGCTACGCAATAGTATAGAGTCCAATAAAAGGAAGATAGCCACATGAAAGAAATACAAAAGGAAGAAAAGTTCAGAGAAAGAGAGAGATAGATAGCAAAAGGGGAGAGAGAGAGCATTCACAAATTCCACACCCATCATTGGCTTACTCCTCTGCTACATAACGACTTACTCTTCTTAATTCTCTCTTAACTTCCACGTGAGCTTTCGAGAACAGTTACTCCTACGTATCACTGTAGGTCCCTCATTCCTCCTCATTTTCAGTTCATGCGTATCCCATGCATGCATGCGTGCCACCTGCATTCCATTTAGATTGGGCTTAGGTTGGTTAATAGACCTCATCATATCATTAGGCTCCTATGTGACAGACACCTTTATGACTCTTGTATTTTTTCTCATCTATTGTCAATTAAAAAATAAAAATAAACTAATAATTTTCAATTTTTCGTTTTCATCTCAAATCTCAATTTACCTTTCTTCTTCTTTTGAAATTTTTTAAGCTACCCAAACAAAGGATTTTAAATGCTTGGTTTTCAAATGTAAGATTTGAAATAAAAGATCTTTAATATAAAATTCAAATCCAAATTCATTAATCCAAATATTGCATAGAGTTTAATTATTTTGAATGCATAAAGTCAATGGTGCAGGATGAAGTTGATTTTTCAGCAATCTTCTCTGACAAATTTGTTTAAATAATTTAGGGTAAATGGGCAAATTGGTTCTAAACTATATGTATAAGAGCGCCTAGGATCATAAATTCATATTTTAGGCAATTTTCCTTTTAACTTTTGAAAAGAGTACAATTTGACCCCAAATAAATGAAAGAAAATGATCTCAAAAATTATAAAGAATGACCAATAAATTTTTTTTTTGTCCTTTCCTATAATATTTTGCATCCTTGTTTATAATTTTTGAGCCCTTTGTCATAATTTTTTGTCCTTTTATGTAATTATTATGTCTTTTTGTGGACAATTAATATTCAAAATTATCTTTTGTTAATCACATAGTCATAATGCACTATTTTTAAAAGTTGAAAGAAAATATTACACTAAAAATGAGTTTAGTATCTCAGACTATCCTAAACCAATAATTTAAGGTCTAGTTTGTCATTTAACCTAATAATCTAATAAAATATTCTCTCATTATATTTTCAGCTGCAGAGTTAGGAAAGAAAGATACGGAGATTGATGTTGATATTGATGTCATCCATGAAACAATGATGATTATTGCCCTGGCTGTCCTTGCGTTGATAATCATTGTCAATGTGGTACTCTATCTCAAGAACAAGCAACGAATAGCCCTTGACTCATTGTTGAATTATATCCTATTTTAAAAGATATATAAGAGTTGTGGGAAAGGCAAATGCGCTTATTACTATTAGAAGTTGGAACAATGTTAGTCCAATAACAAAGAATATTATTTAGGAGTAAGTAGAGGTAAAATACTTTACTTACAATTATTGTAACTAATTACAATTACTTGATCAAAAATCTAATTAATTGCCTTGTTTTACAATCAGCAGTTGCAATTGATGCTAGTTGGATGAAATTTGTTATCCAACAAATTGGGAAAACAATGTAGACATTTTGGTATTTCATTGAAATAAAATACATTAAAAAATTGAGCTAAAATGTTAGTGCTGAGGTTCCTAAATTAATAAGGCCATTAGTTTCATAAAAACAATGGAATGAATTTGTTTCGAGGGACAATTCCAAGAACTATATTTTTTTATTATCAATATATATATATATATATATATCTTTATTGATATAATTCTACATGTTTTGCATGAGAATTGAGCAACAAAAAGAAAGAATTGCATGAGAAAGGTCTATATCCTTATAAGAAAGAGCACATAAGATATGCAAGAATAGAGCAGTAAATAGTAGATTAATATTTAGGCACAATATAATTATAGTTTATTTCATGGATATGCACAATATTAATGTTTAACTTTATTTAAATGCGTAGATCAAGTGAAAGGGTTGAGGAGCAAGTTTTGTTTCACACCATAAACTCTCCATAAAAAGCCTAAATCAAGAAAGAAGGAAATATTGTTGATCAACATATTCAAAAACTCGGCTGACAAATGTGTAATGATGCTTGACCATTAACTATTTTTAGACACCTACTTTAGTTTTGGTAAATGATGCTTGACCATTAACTATAACTTCTACTCTAATGTGACTGAATTCTTTGACTGCAACAAATCTAAGTTTCCAAGACCTTGCCATTAATTATTATAACCCTTTTAGGTGTTATAAACAAGTATAAATAGTCCATCAATTAGAAAATAAATAAATAAAACCAAGGCTACTGAAAATTTCTCAAGGGCTTTGAAATGGGTTCTTCAAAATCTCTATATCCCTTGACTCTCATCGTTGTCATCAGGTCTGCTTCTCTTCAGTCACATTAGTTTATATATGTATCTAAGCAGCTACTTTGAAGATCGCGTGCATTGATGTATTTCAAGTTGTTTGTATTTAATTTGCAACAAAAAAATTAGTTCATTTAAAAAAGAAAAAATTTAATGGTGTGCTAGAATTTGGATTTGGATTTAAATCAAATTTGTCATTTGGATACACATAAAATTTATGAATTTTAATTTGATTTAAATCCAAATCCATTTTAAATTATAATTTTTTGTAATTTCAAATTCTCTATCCACCCTAGTCATTTGAAATTCTAATCACTTCAGACATATTATTATTTTCATATTTTTATTATTGATACCTCTATGACTCATATTTTTTTCTCATCTACTTTCAATTAAAAATTAGAAATAAACTAATAATTTTTTATTTTTTATTTTCGTTTCAAATCTTAATTTACCTATCTTCTTCATTTGAAATTTTTTAAACTACCCAAACAAAGGATTTTAAATACTTAGTTTTCAAATGTGAGATTTGAAATAAAATATTTTTAATATAAAATTCAAATCCAAATTCATCAATGCAACCACTGCCTAGAGTTTAATTATTTTGGATGCATAAAGTCAATGGGGCAGGATGAAGTTGATTTTTCAGCAATCAAATTTGTTTAAATAATCTAAGGTAAAAGGAAAAATTGGTTCTAAACTATATGTCTAAGAGCGTCTAGGACCCTAAATTCATATTTTAGGCAATGTTCCTTTCAACTTTTGAAAAGAGTACAATTTGACCTTAAAAAAATGAAAGAAAATGATCTAAAAAATTATAAAGAATGACCAATAAATTTTTTATCCTTTCCTATAATATTTTGCATCCTTGTTTATAATTTTTGAGTCCTTTATCATAATTTTTTGTCCTTTTATATAATTATTATATCTTTTTCTGGACAATTAATATTTAAAATTAACTTTTGTTAATCATATAGTCATAATGCACTATTTTTAAAAGTTGAAAGGAAACTTTACACTAAAAATGAGTCTAGTATCTCAAACTCTCCCAAAACCTATAATTTAAGGTCTAGTTTGTCATTTAACCTAATAATCTAATAAAATATTCTCTCATTATATTTTCAGCTGCGGAGTTAGGAAAGAAAGATACGGAGATTGATGTTGATATTGATATCATCCATGAAACAATGATGATTATTGCCCTGGCTGTCCTTGCGTTGATAATCATTGTCAATGTGGTACTCTATCTCAAGAACAAACAACGAATAGCCCCTTGACTCATTGTTGGATTATATCCTATTTTAAAAGATAAACCGAATAAGGCAAAGCGTATCCTTTTGGATTTTGAATAAGAAAAATTAAAAGGAATTAAGACGAGTTCATTATATTATATATATGCACACACGCACATAGTCATTTTATTTTTGCGTCCGTAAATTTGTTTTCCCTCCATTACATGGGTGATGTAGAAGTAAAAAACGTATAAATTATTTGCGTCTATTTTATATATAACAGACCAATATTTATATCACCACATAAAAAGGGTCGAATCCAGGAATTTTAATTGGGGGCCGGGATGACTAAGCATGTATATGATAATTGAAGAAAAGTTAAATCTATATAAATCATTAACATCACTTAAATATTTCAATGTATTCATATTAAATTTCAAAAATATAATTAAAAAAATAAATAGATACCTGAATTTTTTAATGTTTGCTCACTGAATTTATTATTTAATTATTTTACTTGATAATCAACAATAGTAGTAATATATTATCACGATAATGCTATGCTCAATTGTTATAAATATTTATGTTAATGAGATCGAATTATTTAATAGCTTGTTTATTACATAAAGAATTAATTTACTTTTTATGGAAAAACATCTTAAGTATAATTTCTTAACTTTTGAATTAGTGATTTTATGATAAATATCAAGCACATTAAATTCAATCTATCTTAGAATTTTTGTTGTAATGCTTGACAAAGTTTGTTAAAAATTATCATCACAACTTATTTCATCAAATATAAAATGAAAGCAAAATCAAATGACATTAAATCATCAAAAGCATATCTAGCATCTTCTCTGTAAAAATAAAAAACTGTACATGTGTAAAAAATTACATATATAATTAAAATGAGAATTTCATCTAGTATTTCCATGCCTCCATAATAATGGGTCAATTTATGGGCCTAAAAATATATAATCTTGACAAAGTTTGTTAAAAATTATCATGATAACTTATTTCATCAAATATAAAATGAAAGAAAAATGAAATGATATCAAATCATTAAAAGCATATCTAGCATCATCTCTTTGAAAATAAAAAAGATACATGTAAAAAAAATTACATATATAATTAAAATGAGAATTCCATCTAGTATTTTCATGCCTCTATAATAATGGGTCAATTTATAGGCTTAAAAATATATAATTCTTATATTTTTATGAGGAAAAAAAAAATTAGGGGGGCCATGGCCCATCTTTGGCCCCCTGTGATCACAAAGTCTCCTTCAAATCGCTTGATGCAAAAACAATGGTTTTCTTCAGTCATTTGGAAATCATATGAAGTTATCATTGTGAAACCTCAAATACCATCATCTAAATGATTCGTGCAGTCCATAACTACTAAATCTATTGAATCCACAGATTTTATCTTTCTTTCTCTTTTCAATGAAACTAAGTTATTGCATACAGATTGCTTCATCAATTCACTGTTTATAAAAGCGGTTTGGGAAAATGACAATTGCCGACCACGTAAACAATATTAATGACATTTTCAGACTTTGAGTAATTGAAATCCTGTTAATAGACCACTATACTTGCTTGCAATTAAAAAAAATGGGTTAAAAAAAAAGCCCTCATGAGCAAATGCAAAAAAATGCTCCCTTTGTTTAAAAATTTAAGGCATTTTTTAATGGATTGGATATTCAAAATATAAGATATTTTTTAAGGGGTTGTATGTTAAAAAAAATGTAAGGCATTTTTAACATTTCAAGGTAAAATTAATGTGCTCTTTCCAAAAGTGCCCATAATAAATAAATCATTTTATATTTTTTTTAAAGAAAAATATCCTATTAAATAAGAGTAAATATGGAATGATGATGTTAGTTTGAAGATAATTAACTATTTTATTAGAGATAAAGTTTTAGTTATACTATCTAAGGCTAAAATATTTTTTAGTAAATAATGTCCCAATTTAAAATTAAAGAAAATAAAAGAAAAAAATAGGAATATATATGAATTTAGCTAATAATCATTTAGAATAATAGGAGTGCATATCTCATAAATCAAATAGGTTCCTTTAGACACTTAATCCAAAAAAAAATTCATGTAATGATATAACACAACAATCAAATTCAACTTTCTAACTACCATGTTTGTATCAAATAGATAAGAGTTGCATGTATAGCTCATTATAAAGGAATCCATTCATAAAAATTAGCTTATTTAACAAAATAAGTTTTAGAAACAGTATTTTCAAAATATTCTTTAGTAGGACTTTATTAGAGCTGATAACAAGTGTAAACACAAAATTCATAAGGATAAATAATCAAACAAGCATGAACATATAATCTATGAAAGTAAATAATCAATTAAACATGGCTAAAAGCCACAAAACAAGTGTGGTTGGAAGTCACGAAACACACATACGTACAATATCCACAAATAACAAGCATGCATATAATGCTCATAAATAATAAGCATGAGTACAATACACATGAGTTACAAGCTAGCTAAATTTTAACCAGGCACATCAAGGGTTAACAGAATTGCTATTAACAACCAATGTTTTGATCCAATCCCTCAGGCTAGGCCTCAATTAACCAAGCATGCATGGGTCCATATGAATTCAAAATACCATTACATTTCAACATTTTTCACCATATTCTTGCATAAAAAAAATTCATTATTTCCTATGTATGAATTAAAATAATTAACGTTCCTCAAGCTATAAAATCAGTCCTCATCAATGTGCCCAATAAATAAGGATACTCAATCAAGAATATTTCCTTCTCAACTAATCATAATTGTTATGTTGGAATTAAAATAAAGCAACTATACTATATACTCCTCTGTATAGTCAGTAATTCGGGCAGGCTGGGCTTATTCGGGTCGGGCTCAATTTGGGCTGGGCTTAATTGAATCGAGCTTGAAGTATTCTACCCTTTTAAAAAAGCCCATATAGCCAAGGCCATTCCTGACTTTTTTTGGGCAGGTTCGAGCTGACTCATCAAACTTAGCCAAAATTATCAACTCTATATATATATAGAGCTGTAAATCTCAATGGTTGGGCTTATTCGAGTTGGGTTTAATTTGGGTCAGGCTTGAAGTATCTATCTTATTAAAAAAGCCCATATAGCTAATACTAGCCCTGACTTTTTTTGGGTGGGTTCGGCTAGCCTGTTGGGCTTGGCTCAAATTACCAGCTCTACTCCTCTGGTCCTATTTGCAAAGCACTTCCAATATGTTTCACCATAACCAATGAAAACCTTAGAACTCATTAACTATGTCTAGAAAATTAACAATTTCTCAACTTTGCCCCTATTAAATATACATACTTTAACAACATATTTTTTCTCTTCAATATTTAGTGGAGGTCAAATGGAGAAATTTGTAATAAAAATTTAATGAGGTGAATTATAAATAGGATCAAAAAGAATCTTCTCTCTCTGCTCTATAAATAAAACTAGAGAGAGTATGTACATATTCAACTAATATTTTGAAGTTGTTGAAGAGATTGGAGAGAGGTCCCGCATGAGTTTTGGCTTTCTCCTTTTATCAGCACAAAGTGGCAATTTTTACATGGCTCCATGCTCTACTTCTTTTAAGGCTATTATCCGCAATTACTTCGGAACTTCCTTCGCTCTTGTTTTTTCAAAAAGATATGTTGCTTGACCAAGTCCTCCTAAAACCGTCTTCCTTCTAGAAGACTTTGGTGTACTTGAGTTAAAATTAAGACTTGAGAACCAAATAATTGGACTTATGGCCAAATTTAGATTGTAGCACAAACGGAAGATAAAACACTTGTGAATAATAAAATTTATTTTAGGGCGTGATAGATACATTAAAAGTTTCATGAAAATTAAAATTACTGAGAAAATTAAGCACAAAAAAATTAGATACCTACATTAAAAGTTTTGGAAAATGATGCTTGACTATTAAGTGTAACTTCTACTCTAGTGTGACTGATAACTCTTTGACTGTAACAATCTAAGTTTCCAAGAACGTGCCATTAATTATTATAACTCTATTAGGTGTTATAAACTAATATAAATATATAGTCCACCAATTAGCAAGTCTAAGCTTCGGCAAAAATAAAAATAAAAGCAAGTCTATTGAAAATTCTCAAGCACTTTGAAATGGGTTCTTCAAAAACTCTATTTCTTGTGATTTTCATGATTTTCACTTTATCATCAGGTCCGCTTTCTTCCCCATTTTCTATCCCGTTGCCTTATTTTTCAGTCACATTAGTCTGCTTGTATATGTATCTAAGCAGCTAATTTGAAGATCGCGTGTATTTGGCCTGTTTTAAATTGTTTGTATTTAATTTGAAATGCAAAAAAAAAAAAAATAGTTCATTTAGAAAAGAGAAATAAATTTAAGGATTAATTATTTTGAATGCATAGAGTCCACAGGGCAGGATGAAATTGATTTTTGAGCAATCTTCTATAATGAATTTGTTTAAATAATCTACGATAAATAAGCAAATTGGCTTTTAAATTATAGATCCAAAATTGTCTGGGACCCTAAACTCATTTTGATCCATCAACTTTTGAAAATGCAATCTGACCCTAGCATTAACAAAAATGATCTCAAAAATTACAAAAAGAATGACCAATAAAATTTTCTTGTTCCTTTCCTATAATTTTTGGGTCCTTAATTTTTTGTCTTTTTTCTGTAATTTTTTAAGTTCTTTTATATCATTTTCTGGTAAGCTAATTGTCAAAGTTTACTTTAATTAATGATAGATAGTAGATTGTATTATTTTCAAAAGTTGATAAGTTTGGGATTTCAGATGCTCCTGAATTTATAATTTAGTAGTCAGTTTCTCATTTAACCCATTAATCTAAGAAAATAATTTTCTCATTATATTAGCAGCTGCTGAGTTTGGAAAGAAAGATGTGGAGATTGATATTGATATCCCATGCAAAAGTGATTATCATTGCCCTGGCTGTCCTTGCATTGATAATCATTGTCGATGTGGTACTCCACCTCAAGCTGAACATGATTTAGAGCTCAAAGTTGCCTTCACGCACAATGTCTCTAAACAACAAATAGTCCCTTGACTGTTTGTTGTATTATATCCTAGTTGGAAAGATAAATGGAATCAGGCAAAGCTTATCCTTTTGGATTTTGAATAAGAAAAAGGAATTAATTAATACAAGTTCATCATGTGTGTGTGTACACTTATTTTATTTTTACTCCCGTTAAATTTGTACTTTTTTGCTCCACTACATGTGTGATATCTGTAGAAGTGAAAGAAAAAAAAAATAACTTATAAATTGTGTCTATTATATAACATACTAATTACTTTCTCTATTAAAAAATACAAGGCATTTTCAATCAAATTTTACTTCTAATAAAGTAATTAATTGTCTCTAAACTAATACCATGTTTTCATATTTACTCTTATTTAATGGGATGTTTTATTTTAAAATAAATATAAAGTGATTTATTTATTATGTACACTTTTAAAAAAACACATTAATTAAACCTTAAAACACTAAAAATATTTTATATTGTTTAATATCACCCTTAAAAAATGTCTTACATTTTTAGTAAAAGGAATAATTATTTTGCTATGTTTCAAAGTTTTAAATTACAAAAAAGCCCACCTTGGTCGAAGTCCAAACCAAGCTACCAAAAAAGCCCAACAAGCTCAATTAGCAATCTTAATTCATCTTCCACCTTGGTTGCCCTCAAATTATCGTTTTACCCTTGGTTGTGTTAGTTAATCACTGGTTAAAAATAGTAATTTTATAAATATGATGATCAAAAGATGAAAATTCTAAGTACATTCCCGATACATAATTGTTAATGATTTGGTGATTTGAGACCTACTGAATACGGAAGAGTGATGATGAGTAAGTGTGTGGAAATGGAAGAGAGAGAGTTGAGATAAAAGAGTGTTGGATGTGTACTACACAATAGTGATGGCTCTTGATTCCATGGACGTTGTCGTAACATTGGTATGTGCACCTTTTTATTGGCAGAACTATGGGCTATCATTGATGGTTTAAATATGATGTGGGAATAGGGTTTCGGAAATGTTAATTGTTTGCTAGCAATGTATCTTTTGTCAAAAGATATCACTTCTCTGAATGTCAATAGTAGAGACAAAACCTAGCTTGTCCCCTTTGATTTTTTTTTTTTTGGGATAAATTTCCTTACTTTTTACTTGAAAGAAAATGAAAAGTCCAATGGTGTCCCCACCCCCATCTTCACTTCCATAATTTTTTTTCATTTTTCGCCTCCCATGAGTTATGCTTTGAATCCGTCACTGGCCAACAATTGCTTGATTTGAAATGGAAAGTTGAGATTGATCACATCAACAAAAAGGAAATAAAGGTGCTAACTTCTTGACATCTTATGCTATCATCATGAATATGAATATGCATGATCTGTATCATCCACCAAACGGTTTGAGAAAACTCTTGTAAGACAACTTCCACAGGCATTAGCCAGATTTGCATTTGTAACAATCACTACTATAGGAAAGATAATATTAGATGGTTATTTTAACCTATATTGAACGATTATGAACCATCCAATATAAGGTTATCATATGTTCGTAAAACAAATATTGAACGATTTTATGAACCGTCCAATATTTGAAACCCAATATTGGACGGTTATAGTAATAACTACCTAATACGGAGTGGCATTTTTTTGTTAAAAAAAATAGGGCCAATATTGGATAGTTATAGTAATAACCATCCAATACAGGGTGGCATTTTAAAAAAAAAAAATTGGGGCTCTTTTTGGATTGGAGGAATTCTCCAATCCAAAAGAATCCTAAAAATTCAATTTCACACTAAATTGCCTATTAAATTATTTATTTTCTCACAATCAAGATTTTGGTTTTTGTATGGTTACAAAACTAACTAATAGTGAAATTTCTAATCACAATCCATAATCACACATCTAACAAAAATGTTTCTACATTCCACTAGTTATAATAATGAAATTCATAGTATTTCATGAATAGATAACTCTGACCATCATTTGAATCTAACTGCTCGAACAAATGTGATCTATCAGAAATAACCCCAACCTATGCTATAACCAAACAAATGAGGTGCAAAAGAAGCAAGAGCTTTGGTGGCCTTTCTAGTTCCCCCACAAGCTATAAATGCTAGCAACTTCTCTAAAAGTGGTGACCAAAATCTATATAACAAAACAAACACATTATAAATTATATGTAATTGGCAATTTTGATACACTTAAACAAAGGCATACAAAGTCCAAGATAACTTTAAACAACAAACATAGAATTAAGCATCGAAAGAGTTCAAAATGAAGAGCCAAGTGAAACCTTTTGCTAGTGCCATTGCTAGACAACAAAGAGCAAAAGAAATCAATTCACACAAATGAGTCTCGCTTTTTTCTTTCATTTTGTTGTCTCTTATGCAAGAAGATTCTTGTGCTGACTAAAATGACAAGACTACTATGTATCTACAACACTAAAAAACAAAGAAAAACTAAGAAAGAAAGTGAGAAACTTACTAAAGTATATATGCAAATCTCATGTCATCATCAATGTCCACTGTTGGTTTAACAGCAACCATTGAAAGCATAAATGAGGAGTAAAACAATGCTAAGTGACAACAATGATCATAAGACTTGATTGTGTAGAGTGAAACCGATGAGAAATACAGACATGATGGAGCTTTTATCTTGAAATCACACTTTATGATTTCTCTACAACACAAAAATTCATAAAAGAAGGTAACTCTAACATTTTCAATATTCTAATCATTGAATAAAAAAATCGATCAAGTATCAACAATCATCTAATATAATTCAAAGTAAGAAGCATCCAAAGAAAGCATTTTGCATCCTCTTTAGGACCTCTCTTTATCTTCACAAATTATTGTTTGCAAAGAAAGGAAACAAATAAGATATGACCATAATTATGCATGTCCATTGATGTTAATGTCAATCACAAAAGCATCCTTCAAAATCAGTATTGCATGATAATTTTCATCTATAATCATGACTGCATTTGTAAAGCAAAGCAAATACAGCACTAACTAAAATGGTTTGTGATTGCTTAGTTTTTTAACACCATCTAGAATCTTCACTGTCAAAGTTCTCCATTCATGTGTCAATTTGGTTTGTCAAAGTTAACAACATTACATAAAGCATTTGATTTAAATATGCTTGAGTCATTAACTAATACGAGAAATAGAATATGTAAAAATTAGAATTTAACTAGTCTTACTTATCTCCATAAGAAGGACAAGTTTTTATGACAGAGTTCCCATACAATTAAGCTAGTTTCACCCTTGGTATTCTAGATCGAAGATGGAGACCATCAACAAGAGCAAACAAAGTCTTTGATATTAAACCAAGTCAAAGATTCAAAATAAATAGATATTTTCTACTAGTTATCATCAAATAAAAAGGATGAACTTACAATACAATTGACCCCAGAGATTTTCAGTTGGAAGTATCAAAACTAGAAAATTAAACATGACATACATACATAGCCAAGGATTTAGGAAGATTGAATTGAAGTTATTTACAATATGATATTATGAGTGCACTTTTTTGTAGTCTAAATGAAGGGGAAAATATATTAGGGAAGTGTTAAGCTCTTTGTCACAAATAGCAGAGGGCTCATCCATAAAGAGGTTTAGGTGTATTTATCAATGTAAGGCCATAAGTAAAATGCTTTAGATTTGAGCATCAAAATGATGGAGTTTTACCACACTTTTGTTAATTTAGCAAATAGAATTAATGCCCAATATAAGTAACAGAACAAAAAAAAAAAAAAAGCATCACCTCTACCTCCACAAGAGCAATCGTCCACCACATATTTTGCATATCTTAATCATATAACTAATATCAAAATCTGGCAAAATAATAGCAATAAGAAGAACTACACCTACACCTTTAATTTGACAAATCAACATCTCCAACTCCAATAATGAAAGAGCTAAAAATATCTGCAAAATAAATGAATAGTTAACAAAGCAAATAATCAAAGGTCACAGGATGCAGAATATAATATAAAATCATCATCTACACTTTCACAGTACCTAAGACCAAACACAAGCTAACTGAAACTAGTTATACTGTGAAAGCATTGGACAAAATACGATTGAACCCTTTGTATAAAATTTATAAAATAACATATATTAAAAAATAAATTTAAAGAAGTTTTGGATCTGGTCTGCGATATAAACTTTAAAGACTACAATTGATAGTACAATGTAAACCCTTACCAAAGCTAGTCCTTAGAGTTTGGATATGCAAATAAAACATGCTTGTCCTATTCAATCCACACTGACGAAGCATGAACATTCACTAGATCAGGAGCGATGGCCGAGCAAATGGAGCTGCTTTGCGAAGCATATCAAAGAATAGAGAGAAAGACATATAGAGTATCGACGGAAGAGGAGGGATGAGTGGAAGGAAGACGTTGCAAAGGCACATTAGGAGGATACAAGCTTCGAAGGGAGAATGGTTGGGGGAGTGGCAATTGCAGAGGCGAGCATGAAGAAGATGAGCTAGGTTATGATTGCTATGTTCTCCAAATAGGGATTTAAAACATAATATTGGACGATTGTTATTAACTGACTAGTATAATAAATATATATTGGATGGTTGTATTTCTTAACTGTCCAGTATGTATTTAATATTAAAAAACTAAAATTTTAAAATACATATTGGACAGTTTTTAAAATAACCATCTAATATATATTAGATAGTTATTTTTTTAAATGTCCAATATGCTTCTCTACCTCTATTTATTGGACAGTTGTATGTGTAACTATCCAATAAAAAGGGTCATATATGAGTAATTTTGTAGTAATGAATAGATCCTAGTTAGGTCTTCTCCCTTTTCGACGAACGTGAAGTGAGAGAAAGGAGAAGTAAGAGATGTTTAAAATTTCTAACTCAAAACGCTGTAGGTTTATTAAACTGCATCAGAACGTTACCGTTTCTTCTCCCCTCATAGTCATGCACAGAATTGCCACCCACAGATATCGTTATCTGAAGAGTTAAGATACTATCATTTTTAATTATTTTGGCCAAAGCAAAAATACTATAATTACATTCGGTACATGCATGCAATTTTCTATACATGGATGCGATTTTATTTTGATACATGAATGCGATTTATTAAACTAAATTATAAAGTAACTACTAAATTCTATACATGCATGAATTAATTCTAAGCAAATATAATTCAGAATTAATTTCAAACTGAAATACAAAATCACATTTTTCTTACTTATAATAAAGGAAATACAAAATAAAAAGTAAAAAACAATAAATTCTCGGGAAATTGCGAAGAATCGTACGAATGTATTGATCCAGGAGATTTTATCCAAACATAATAATACGTTACAAATTAAAGTAACTACTGATTCTAGAAATTCAATATGGAAAGTAAATCTTCAAAATTATTTCGACGTGAAATAAAGAATCACAAAAATAAAATAACTTAAATGCTCTGAAAATTAATGACTTACAAAAATAATACAAGCTAGATTCACCTATAAATAAAAACTTATTGCGCAGATCCATCACAGCTGATAAAACATGGACAAGGCTTTGGTTAAGGGTGCTTTTCTTCTCGTGCTTTTGTTTTCTGCTTCAGGTGAGAGAACCTTTTATCACTTTCATTATGTTTAATGTAATTTGTGTAAAATTTCGGACCAAAAAAATATATAATTTGTTTTTGTTTTACAATTATTTTATTATTTATTTTCAACTTAGTGTCCATTCAACAATCTAGCCCATAATGTGATATTTGGTATATTTTAAGTATTATATGATAAAATCTCTTATTTCAATTAAATCGAATGATTGTTATCATGCCACATGAGACTCTGGTTCAATAAGTGAACTTAGACTATGCTTGAATCATTCGTTTTTCTGCTCTCTAGAGATAAATGATTTTTGAATTATTTTCCTATTTCAAAGTTCTAAATAATCAACCCATTTCCTATACCGTAAATTTTTAAATTTAATTATCCAGTTAATGCTTAAATTGTTTAAATTATGTAAAATGCAAATCTGTTAAAGTACTCTAATTTTATAAGGGCACCATGGCCGTTAATACTAAATAGAGTAAACTAACAACGAACTCTCGGAATCAACATTATTAGGCGTTTTTTTTTTAATAAGATAAGTTATCTAGTGCATGTAATTTAATTTTTTCCTATAATTAATAATTATTTCTACTTTCAATTTCGTTATTGCCTGAAAACAAATTCATAGAATTATTGACTTTTGAAAGTTAATTTTAAATAAATAATAGACTAATCTACTTATCTTTTCTTTTCTTTTCATTTTTGACAAAGTATACTTATCATTTTGTCGCAAGTTAGAATGAAAAAGAATAACTCGTTCTAAAACTGGTATCAGCCAAAGTTATGTGTATTTTGAAAATAAAGTGATATTTATTTAATTGTAATATTACAACATGTTTATGTAATCCGATATTATTTTAGAAGAAATTTTTAAGAATTTTAAAAGATAGATGATAGTTTAATAAAATTTATGGTAATTTTTTATTTATTTAAATTAAAATTTTTCCTCATAGTTACAAAAAATCTTTATAATTTAACTTTTTAATCATGATTTTGCTGAAAGATTGAAGACACTCCCTCAAAATGTAAAGGCTCAACAGTTTCTTATTCTTAATTCATGGCTTAATTAATTAGAGTGAGCCTCGTGCATTTTGCATAAATTCAAAATGAGCTAACAATTTACAATTATGGATATATATTGATTGATATTGACAATTGACAATCATTATATTGATTGACAATTAATATTGATATCGATGATTGACGATTGATATTGATGTTGATAATTGATTGATATTGATGATGATTTTTATTATACTTACATTCTTGTCTGTATGTCAATACGAACCTGAAATCTAGAAGATTAGTGTCCAGAACACTAATCACCAAACTACAAGTCTTCATACAAATTCACTGAATGAGACAATTGATTTCTTTTTTTTCTTTTTAACCAAACATTAGAAACATATTCTTTTTTTTTCGATGGAAAAAAAATCCTATTGTTAAATTGTTTAGTTTTGCCTTCACCATTATCTATTTATGCTTTATACATAATACGTGATAACTGTGCAACCAAAATATTGTGATTAGTTTATTAGATTTTATATCAGGGAGAATTTTGAACAAGGATAAAGGATAGTATGAATTAATTATTAGTAAATCTTAAAAAAATTTAAAATTTCAATTTAGTCTAAGGGATATAGGAGTGAAAAATAATTTTAATAATAAAAAAACCAAAGTATATTATATAGAATCATTAGTTGTTAAGGAAACATGTACAAGACTTTGGTCAAGGGAGCTTTTCTTCTAATCCTTTTGTTTTCTGCTTCAGGTGAGAGCATCTTTCATCTCTATGGTTATGCTTAATTCATGTAAAATTACATTCAGTAGGATTTTTCAATAAATATCGATATTATAAAGAATAGGGTTAAAGATCATTTTTTCTCTAATTTTTTTTAAGTGTTAAGCATCATGTACTGAAAGGTGGAGTAATATCCCCCCCTTTTTTTAAGAGCAAAATCATTCTTATGTGAATGACTCATCATCTTTTCTATTTTTTACTACTGTGGGCATTTTGAACGTTGTTATAATCAGTTAAAAATATTTTATATTTTTAAATGAAAGGAATATTATCTAAAGCTGAAAGAAGAGATATTTACATACGGATAATTGCATCATAATATGTTTTATACAAATACATAAATACTGATAAAAGTAAATGTTATTCTTGCAGCTTTGGAGTACGAAACTGAAGATGGAGAAATGAAGTTAAGGCTGAGATGCACTTATGACGAAGATTGCCTTGGCAATGGCTGCATTTGCGTTAATCGTGAATGTACAAACTGTCATCGTCACCCTCCGTCTCACGAAAATGATTCAGAACCCAATGTTGCCTTGCTTTCTCCATAAAAAATTTGGGTCGATCTGATTGAATTGGTAAATTATTAAACCAGAATAATGAGGGCTTTAATAAAATATTTTGTTTATGATCCTTTTTTTATTTTGATTCAATTATGATTTTAACTTTTAATCTTTTAATTAATATCTTTGTCGGTATCACTGGTCCAGTTTTTCAGTAACTTCGCCTTCGCACACAATGCCTTTAAAGTTTAAGTGCGTGTTTGGATAGCATTTTTAATCAATTATTTGAGAGAAAAATCGATTTTTGTCAAAATTATCCAAACACCAATTTATCCAAAAAAATTGATTTTTTTCAAAGCCTCCAGAGTCAGCTTCTGCGTTCAATTATCCAAGGAGTATGGAAAAATTAAAAGAAAGGTCAAAAAAATTACAAGAAAGGCACAAAATTTAATAAAACTAAAATTAAATTCTCTTCTTTTTTATTTTTTTCTTAGTAAAATTCAAACTTTAGATCCTCCAAAAGGTTACTAGCATAAATTCTTGTCAACCAACACCCTTCACTTAACACTTGCTATAAAACTAATTTAAATAAAATATTAATTGGTAAAAAACATTAATTTAATTTAAAATTAAAGGTCATTACAAAGATTGTTGCAAAGATCTATAGAGAGAGAGATTTTGCATCATTTGTTACATTGCTATATTTTTTATATTACCAAGATTTTTAAATAGTGCTTAGCATCTTCGTTAGATATGGCTTGTATTTGCGATGTCATTAGAGATCAACTTGTATATTATCATCTTTACTAGTTATTGTAAAATTGATGTTTGGTATTTAAGAATTAAATATTTCTCTTTTATTAAAGTTATTTGAACTAAGATTTGTTGAGTTATTATTTACATAAATTAAAATTGTTAATATTAATATAATTTAAATTTTTATAATTGATCAAATATATAATTTAAATAATATATTTTACTTTTAAAATATTAGATACAAATTTATCAATAATTTAATTTTGAAAGGTAATGTACTTTATGGCAATTTATACAGCTAAAATTGATTTTGAATAAATTATCCAAACATTTTCAATTCTGTTAAAATTGATTTTAAAAAAACATTATCCAAGCAGATTGTGTTATAATATAATCAATTATGATTAAAATCTATCATTTAATCAATTATTTTCATAATCTATTATACTCAATTGAAATTCAAACGGTCACTAAATAATCACTGGACCCTTTGTTGGATATAATCTCTTATTTTATTATATACAATATAGATAATGCATTATATTAAATTAAGGCAAAGTGTATCTTCTTGGATGTAACTAAAAAGAAAAAGGACTAATCAATAATACAACGGAAGTTTCTAAAAAATTATTTTTCGAATATTGCGATAGATTTTATATATGATATATAGTACCTGCCATATGTCATACCTGTATCAAGACTTGGCAAGTTTTTAAAATTGGACATTATGTCATTCTTATAAATTAATTAGGATTTATGAGTATATTGTGGTTGCAAATGCCTCTTTTGTTTTTTTTTTTTTCTACGTTCACTCTCATGAGCAATCTGAGTTAAAGATCTAAGATATTGGAATGAAGGAAAACAAAAAATTGAGCATTTGTAGCCGCAATAGAATCATAAGTACTTAGCTAGTCATGATTTCTTTCCTCAACCCTCACTGAAGAAAATGGGAGGAGAGAAAATAAGAGAAAAGAGAAAATGAGATAGATGCAATTTTTTCTCATTATACTTGGCTAAGCGAGAGAAAACTAAAAGAAGAAAAAAGTAGTTAATTTTATATGGACAATAATAACCTTATTATTTATAAAAATATTTATATAATAAAATTTAATATTTTAACATATTATATATAATAAATTTTTATTATATATTATTGACTGAACAAAAATATTATCAAAAATTATTTTATTCAATATTGATGAAAAATTATTTTATCCAATTTAAAATTTTATTTATTAAATTATTAATATATAATAATCTTAAATTTGAAATTACAACCAAATATAAAATACTTAACTGAAAATTAACTTGAAAATTTAGAATTAATATTTGTTTAATTAGTCTAAAAATTAAACATACTGCTTGTTTAACAAAAATTCATAATCAAAATGTAACTACACTACAAATATCATGATAAAAATAAAGGGAAGCAAGAGGCAACAATGAAAAATTTGATAGATAAATTTGGAAATGAGATTTCTCTTCAAAGTCTCCCCATATCTGGAGAGAAAAGTTAAAGGTGAAATATGTGGGTCCCACATATTATTTTCCTCCCTCTACTTTTCTCTCCATAGCCAAGCGGGGGAAAACAACTCTTGCCCTTACTTTTTCCTCTTACCAAGCATAGCATTATAGTTAGCAATACTCAACTAATACACTCAAAGATACCGTGCTTTTAATTTGTGCATTTCTCAAGAGAAGAAAATAATTAAATGCTTAAATATAACTCACAAAAGAGTGTGTGAATATTGATTTTGAAGTACACAATGGAGCATTGAGAGCTTTTTCAACAATCATTAAGGTAGTGTTTGGTTGGAGGGGAGGGGAGGGAAGGGATTTTGTCCCCCTCCCCTTGTTTGGCTTTAAAATTTGGAGGGGAGAGGAGGGAAGGGAAAATTTATTCTCCAAAATGGGGGGATTGGGAGGAAAGAGATAAAATTTGCCACACCCTAACTAATATACCTTTTGTGATAAGTTCAAAAAATGCAAATATGCTTCTCCAATATCTAAACATTAACAAAATGAGGATAAAATTATCTATATATAATTATTTTTTCTCCCCTCTCCTCCTAAACCAAACAAGGTAACATCAAACCCTTCCTCTCCCCTCTATTAAAATCCCTCCCTCCCCTTCCCTCGAACCAAACACATCCTTAAAGTATAAATTGAATGCATGCAAGATGTTTTAGCCATGCAAGAGCCAGAATCTTGGATTATGAGGGATAATTTTCTTTTAAAATATTAATAGTTTTAAAATAATTTAATAATTAAAAAAATTAATTTTATAAATTTATTATATTATTAGACTTTGAGTAAAAAAAATTTGGACTCAAGTTTAGAGAAAGAATCAAATGAATTTTCTTCCATTGTGCTTGGCTGAACAAGAAAAACTTGGAGGAGAGAAAAGTTATTAACTTATATATACAATAACAACCTTATTATTTATAAAAAATATTCATATACATTAAAATTTAATATTTTAACACATATATATAATAATAATTTTTATCATATATTATTAATTGTATAAAAACATAATTACAAATTATTTTATCTAATACTGACCAAAAATTATTTTATCCAATTTATAATTTTATTTATTAACTTATTAAATATATAATAAATTTAAAATTTTTAAATTACAACCAAATATAAAGAACTTAACTGAAAATTTAGAATTAGCATTTTTTAATTAATCTAAAAATTAAACTATTTATTTAATAAAAGTCTATGATCAAAATGTGACTACAATACAAATAAAAAAATTTGAAAATTGGTAGGTAAATTTGAAAATGAAATTTTCTCTCCAAAACTTCTCCATATTTGGAGAGAAAAGTTGGATATAAAAATATTTAGGTTCTACATGTTATTTTTCTACCACTTTTCTCTCCCCTCCACATTTTTCATAGCCAAGCAAGGAAAAATACTATTTCTCTCCACTTTTCCCTCTCCTTCACTTTTCTCTTTTGCTAAGCATAGCATAAGTGAGAAGGTTAGCACATTAATTGTAGAAATGATGAAAGAGGTGAAAATATAATCCTGTAGAAAACCAAGCTTTAACGCAATAATTAGGTAGTATGGTAAAGGCGTGAAGATTTTTCTCAAGGGGATTTCAAAAAATGAAATGAACTTCAAACATTAGGCAATAAGCGGTAGAAGTTTGCAGAAAGCAAGATAGAACAATTAATGAAGTTTGTTAACTTATTAAGAAGAAGAGATTAATACATTCATGATGTGTTTGGATTAATGATGATTTGAATTTGGATCAAGTCTCTCATTTGAAGATACGAAAAATCTTCTTATTATATTTTCTTTGTAATTTCAAATTTTTTCTACACCTTATTCATATAAAATTTTAATCAATTCAAATCTCTTGCTCTCTTCTTGTTTTCACAACTTAGAGCTATTTTTTAATTTTTTTATTTTTAAATTACTCTATATTTAAATATTGTAAATTGCCTGTAGTTATAGCCAACTACTGACAGACCATAACCGTTATTAACCATTAACAATCACCACCATTGACCATTTTTTAATTATAAAATTGTTTTTAACTTGATAAAATCAAACATTTTCATTTTATTTTTTAAATGATTTTTGAAAATTATAGTTTATAAAATATTTTTTGTGACAACAAAAAAATGAGAACAAATTAAAATCAAACAAATACTTCTTTGCTTGAGATACTAAGACTCAAAATAATTAAACACTAAAGATCTCTAGGTCTTCTCTTATGTCTCTTTAACTTGTCTTGATCTTTTTGACAAACGATAGTGTAATAATCCCTACAAAACAATCTTTCTACTATTTTTATTATCATCAAAGCAAAGTGATTTAATAAAATCAATCCTAATGTGGAGAATCTTTATTGTTGGTAACAAGATTATCAAAGTCCTTACTCGTAAGGGTTTCAGAAAAGTTAAGCTAAATGTCAATTGTTTGCTAGAAATGTACCTTTTGTCACAAGATATCACTTCTCTGAACGTCAATTGTAGAGACAAAACCCAGCTTGCTCCCTTTGAAAAAAAAAATTTGACAAATTTTCTTACTTTATACTTGAAAAAAAATGAAAAATCTAATTTTAGCCCCCCCTCACTTCCATAGATCTTTTCATTTTTGCCTCCCATGAGTGATGCTTTGGATCCGACAATGGCCAACAATCGCTTGATTTGAGATGGTAATTAAGTCTAGATTGATCACATCTACCAAAAGGGAAATAAATGTGCTAGCTGCTTGACATCTTTTGCTATTGCCATGGATATGAATAAACATGATCTGTATCATCCACATGGCGATTTGAGAAAACTCTTGTAAGACAACGCTCTATCTCTATAGGTATTTGCCAGATTTGCATTTGTCACAATTGGCTCTTAATTGGATCTTCTCCCTTTTCAACGAACGTGAAGTGAGAGAAAGGGGAAATAAGACATGTTTAAATTTTCTAACTCAAAACGCTGTAGGCCTATCAAAATGGATCAAAACGTTACCGTTTTTTTCTCCCCTTATAGTCACGCACTGAACTGCCACCCACAGAATCGTTTTCTGAATAGTTAAGATACTATCATTTTTAATTATTTTGGCCAAAGCAAAAAATACTATCATTACATTCGGTACATGCATGCAATGATGCGATTTATTAAACTAAATTATAAAGTAACTACTAAATTCTATACATGCATGCATTAACTCTAAGCAAATATTCAGAATAATTTCAAACTGAAATACAAAATCACATTTTTCTTGCTTATAATAAAGGAAAAAAAAGTAAAAAACAATAAATTCTCAGCAAATTGCGAAGAATCTTACGAATATCCAGGAGATTTTATCCAAACATAGTAATGCGTTACAAATTAAAGTAACTACTGATTCTAGAAATCCAATATGGAAAGTAAATCTTCAAAATCATTTCGATGTGAAATAAAGAATCACAAAAATAAATTAAATTAAATGCTCTTTAAATTATTGACTTCCAAAAATAATACAAGCTAGCTTCCCCTATAAATATAAACTTATTGCGCAGACCCATCACAAGTTGATAAAACATGGACAAGACTTTGGTTAAGGGAGCTTTTCTTCTCGTCCTTTTGTTTTCTGCTTCAGGTGAGAGAACCTTTCATCACTTTCGTTATGTTTAATATAATTTGTGTGAAATTTCAGACCAAAAAAATTTAATTTGTGTAAAATCACATTCATTAGGATTTTTCAATAAACATCAATATATAATTACACAAAAAATAATAGAAATCTATTTTGCACTTTGTTTTACAACTAATTTACCATTTATTTTCAACTTAATATCCATTCAATAATCTAGCACATAATGTGATATTTAGTATCTTTTAAGTATTATATGATTAAATCTCTTACTTTAATTCAATTGAATGGTTGTTATCATGCCACATAAGACTCTCGTTGAATAAGTAAACTTAGGCTACTTACATAATTGTGCTCGAATCCTTTTGTTGTTTTTCTATTCGATCTCTAGAGATAAATGATTTTTGAATTATTTTCCTATGTTTCAAAGTCCTAAAATAATCAATCCATTTCCTATACCGTAAATTTCTAAATTTAACTATCCAGTTAACGCTTAAATTGTTTAAATTATGTAAAATGATATTAAATCTGTTAATATGGTGCAATTATTCAAGAACATCATGACCGTTAATAGTAATAGAGTAAACTAATAACGAACTCGTGGAATCGACATTATTAGGCTTTTTTTTCGGTTTAATAAGATAAGTTATCAACTGTATGTAATTTAATTTTTTGCTATAATTAATAATTATTTCTACCTTCAGTTTCGTTACTTCTTAAAAAAAATCATAGAATTATTGACTTTTGAAGTTAAATAAATAATATGCTAATCGACTTATCATTTTTTTATAAAACTACTTATCATTTTATTGCAAAAGTAAAGTTACGTGTATTTTGAAAATAAAGAGAAATTTATTAAATTGTTATATTACAACATGTTTGAACAATTCAATATTATTTTAGAAGAAATTTTTAAGAATTTTAAAAGATATATGACATTTTAATAAAATTTATGGTAAATTTAATTTAAATTAAAAAAATTTGCATAGTTACAAACAAACTTATAATTTAACTTTTTAATCATGATTTTGCTCAAAGATTGAAAACACTCCCTTAAATATAAAGGCGCAACAGTTTCTTATTTTAATTTACTGATGATTGATTGATGATTAATTGGCATTGACAATTCACGATGATGACGTTAGTTAATGAGTAATATTGATATTGATAACTGACATTGATGTCTTGATTGATTGATATTGATAATGATTTTATTGTACTTATATTCTTATCAAATACATTGAATGAGACAATTGATTTCTTCTTTTTTTTAATTTTAACCAAATATTAAAAAAATATTTATATTTAAATAGTTTAGTTTTGCTTTCACCATGATCTAGTTATATTTTATATATAATAGAAAAAATTAATCATTTAATTTTTGTAATTTTGATTCAGTTGTAACTCACTTTGACTCGTAATTTAATTTTTAAATTTTTTTTAATTTAATTCCTATAGTTTCAACCATTTAGATATTGATCTCTATATTTTAAAAAATAAAATTATAAAAATTAAAAATATTTTAAACCTTTAATATTTATAAATATTAAAGGTGTTTAATAATTTAAAATATTAGCAATAAATTTTAACAAAATTTTAATATTTATAATTTTAATTAGTCTAATATACTTAATAAACTTTTATCCAATCAAATCATGATAAGTGGACTTTAATATATTGATAATATTAATAACAAGAATTTTTTATAAAATAAATAATCTATATAATATACACATGTCTTAATTTAATTAAAAATAAGCACCTTAAATATATAAAGTTAAGTATATAAGCTTTTCCCTATTATAAATATTATAAATTTTAAAATTTTAAAATATTTAAATTTTAATATTTTAGTATCTAAATATTATAAATATTAAATATTTAAAATACTTCTAATCTTTATAATTTTATATTTTTAAAATATAGGGACTAATATTTAAGTGGTGAAAACTTCATGGACTAAATTGTAAGAGATAAAGTTTAAAAACTAACTTATAACTAAATTAAAACTATAAGAACTGAATTACAATAAGTTAAAGTTCAAAGATTTAGTTACAACTGCACCAAAACTATAAGGAAAAAATGATTAGTTTTTCCTCCATAATATGTAATAACTGTGCAACCAAAATATTGTGATTCATTTATTAGATTTTATACAATGCATGGGACCCATACTAGTTTATTAGGAAACAACTGTCTTTTTTTTAAAAAATTTCTCAGGTATTTTTTTATTAGAAACAATCATATTCAAGATACTGTCAAACATTAAATGTGGACATCTCATCTATCAAAAATTCAAACTTTGATTCGTCATGTTGAGAGACTAACTCATTTCTTTACACCCAACCTATTGAGCAATTTTTATAAACAAAAGTAATTTGATTTCCAGTGATTAATTTAAATATTACTCAACTTGATAACAGAAATATCTATGGACTTCGTTCTAAGCAAGCTAAGCCAGAAAAGAGATAGTTGTTCAATTTAATTGAACTTATTTGTTTATAATTATCCAAACTAGGGCTAAAGATTGGGCTGGATTAGGTTGCCAACAACCTTAAGCCTAGTCTAGAAGTGTTTATTTTTTATTGACAACAAAACATCAAGTTATACAAATAAAAATAAAAACCATCAAGTTAAAAGGGACAGTCCCTCACAACGTGGCAAATTAATGTTCGAATACCCACTAAGAGATGTACCTATATTTTATGCTTAATCATGTTTCAAATTAAATTGCCTCCATTAAATAAAATACATGTAAGTAATATAAAAAATGAAAACCAAGATAGACCAAACCATTTGATCCATCAAAAATGTTAGCTTGAAACCTCGACTAGACCATCCCGATGAAAAACTCCCCATCTTGGGTTCTTCATGATTAGTTTTTTATTTTATAGTTTATGATATGCTAGTTTTTTTTTTTTTTCCTTATGGTTCTTCATGATGCTTTTTTATTTTATTTTTTGATAAACCATGATGCTATTTTTCTTATTAATCTTTTTCTGAAAAAAATGCGGTGCATGAGATAAAATTTGAAATCTGTTAAAAAATTGTATACATCTTTTTAATATGTAAATTTCATTAAAACTAGATGTTCTTTACTATATATTGTACAAATTAAGTTTTAGGTGAAATTAAATTCCTTATGCATGACGCATGAAAATAGTGTGGTTTAATTTTAATTTTATATTCTTATATTGATATCGGTTTTGTAGAGAATTATTGAAAAATAAAATTACGTAGAGCCCGATGAAATATTTGAAAAAAAATAAAAAAGTGTTATTTGAAGGTGAAAGATAATCTATTTATACATCAATAACTTATAAATAGTGTGACTTTTATGATTTTTTATGCAAATAATTAAGTAACTATTAATAAAAGTAAATATCAAATTTGCAGCTTTGGAGTATGAAGCTGAAGATGCAGAAATCAAATTCAGGTTGCGATGCAGGGCCAACTTTGATTGCCTTGACTGTCCTTGCATTAATGAAAGATGTGATTGTGACTTCGCTCCAACTCAAGAAAATGATTCAGAGCCCAATGTTAGCTCTAAACAACAAATAATCCCTTAATGAGTGTTTAATTTTTTGGCTAATCTCTTATTTATATTACATATATGGATAATATGCATGTTTGGTTGTTTGACAATATAATAAATGGAATAAGAAGGCAATGTATCATAGTGATTAATAACAGCATGAATGGAATAATGAAACTTTTAATCCTTCAAGTTTATTTCAATTATTAGTTTGGTCCATCAAGTTTGCTTTTTATCAATTTGGTCATGTAAGTTTACATTAGTTATCAATTTGATCCTTATTATTTAAAGAGAAGGTAATACAGTTAAAATTTGCTAACATATAGATAATAAAGGGTTAAGGTCAAATGTTGCCCCTTCATTTATTTTTTTTAAAAGTGTTGGGCACCCTATACTCTTAAATAGGGTAATTATAGATCTAAACTATTTTTTTGAGGAGCAAAAAACCCCCTTCATTAATGAACTGTTAATTCTACTGTTATATGTTGATATGGCATGTGCGTGGGGCCCATGCACAGCGACATATAAGACTCTAACCATGTTGTTTTATGCTAATTGGTCTATGAATTCTTTTTCCAAGAGCGCTAAGCACCCAAAAGTCTTGTTAAAATAAAATTTAATAAATATTATTAAAATATTAGGTATTTTAATATTTAATAATTTAAATATTATTATTTAAAACATTACACCACCCAATTTATATTTTAAAATTTTTAATATTTTTCAATTTTGTATTAAAAATGAAGAAAATGAACCTCCAAATTAATGAAGGGATTTTTTCTTCTCATCTCTCCATTTTTTTTTCTTGTTAAGTAATTTTTTTTGTAGCACATTAAAAAAATAAGCAATATCTTTCAAATAAATATTTTTGTTGTCATTTTGTTTGGTCCTAATTGTCATATTTCTAATTTTACTCCTAACACTGCAACATACAAAAAGTATTAAATTTGGATAGTGCAATATTTTGGAGGAAAATTGTTAGTTGACCAAAAAATTAAGAAATTTAATCAATATTAAAAATATAAATAAGTTCCAACATGCGCAAAAAGTGTAACAATTTGGGCACTATCTTGGAAAAGAGATCGAAGATTGATATATAAAAATAAGAAGTCATTTATAAATTTATAAGATGCTAGTTTGAGTTGTTAATATTTAAAAAGTAGTTTATAAATTTTTAATGAATATTTATAAATAATAATATTTAATTATTAAATATGAAAATATTCAATATTTTGGAAATATTTATTAAACTATTTTGATAAGACTTAAAGGTACCCAATACTCCTAGAAAATATTTTAAGGTGCTCAACACTCTTAAAAAAAGAGTTCAGGGGCAAATTAATACTAAAGAACATGGTTAGAATCTTAGTTGTCACTGTGTGTGGCCCCACAGACATGCCATGTCAGTATATAACAGTAGAGTTAACAGTTTATTAACAGAGGTGGTTTTTTGCTCCTCAAAAAAATTAGTTTAGGGATAAAATTGTCCATAAGAGTATAAGGTGCCTAGCACTCTTAAAAAATAAGTACAGGTACAAAATTAAACCTTAACACAGTAATAAAAAGAAGTGTAATTATTTAGGTAGTAAAAGAACATGTATGGAAATTTTAAAAAAATAACAAAGTGCAGTGTAAGAAATTAGATTGATTTATTTTTTTTATTTAGCTACATATATATACATGTTAGTCATCAATATACTTTACACCTTAGATTAATTTGAGTCAATTTATATTTTAAAATTTAAGGAACTAAAATGATAATTTAAGAAAATGTAAGTGACTAATATCAATAAAAATAAAATTTGAGTGATTAAATTAATAACTGAGGTAAATTTAAGGGACAAAAAGTTTCATTATCCCAAAAGGAAGGGATTATTCACAGACTAGAATATCTTATAAATGATATTTCTAATATTGTGATTACATATAGTACTAGTTCGTATGCCCTTCCTTCTTCAAGCACCAATTTGGAGGAATAAATTTGGGTTGTAAAAGTGTGTTTGACAATTTATGCTGGAATGGAACTGGCTCAGAAACCAAATGGGGAACAAACTCTTGTTATTGTTTTCAATCTCCAATTCTAGTACACGAGAATACTATGCTATTTATATTGTTTTCTAGTATGAAATGGAGCAAAGGAGATAAATGGCAAGTTACAAATGTTTTTATTATTTGTGTTAATGGTGGTGACCCAATGGACAATAGTTTTCCACCCTTCCATACATTTCTTCTATTTCCTCATTGTTGTTCCGTTCCATCCTCCTTGGGTTGAATGAAGCTCGCCCTTAAGTCAAATTCGGCATCATCGTCAATGTAAGGGGATAGATTAGCAACATTGAAGGTGACAGACACTCTATAAGAACCAAGCAATTTTACCTTATAAGCATTGTTATTGATATTTTGCTCAATCTTAAAGGGACCATCAACTCTTAGGGACAACTTGGCATTTGGTTGTTCAGGAAATCATTTTTTGCGTAGATGTATCCAAACCAAGTCTCTTACCTTGAAAGTTTGTTGTCTCTTATGTTTGTCATGTTGAGCCTTGTATCTCAAATTTTTCTTTTGGATTTGCTTATGAACTTGCTCATACAACTTCTTAATTTCATTAGCCTTTTGGTAAGCATCAGAGCTATATTAATACTTATCAAGTGAAGGGATCATGTCTAGCGGGCTAAGGGGATGAGTGCTACAAACAACTTCAAACGGATACTTCCTATTTGCTTACTTGGCCAAAATGGAATTTCAAAAAATTAAGGGCTCAAAAAAGAATTTCAAAAACATTAGGGGTCAATATTGAAATATGGAAAGGTATGGAGTAAAAATGTAATTTCAAAAAATATTGCTAATTAGGTAGGGTGACATGGCTGTGTTGACACGTGTTAAAACCTAACTGGACTAATCTGGTCAGAGTGATGACGTGGCTATTGATGTCATCATCTTCAACCTCTAGCAGGCGCGTGTAAAGTATAGGGAGACGGTGATGGCGCATGGGACTATGGTGATGGCGCATGGCTTGCTTTTTGACAATAGGGAACCTCCTGTTCCATGTTTTTAGACCTCTTAAGCATGATGGTGATGTCAGTTTTTTGAGAAAATGCCTGAATTGTAAAACGCAAAGACGTCAGGGACTCTTCCTCTAAATCTCTCTCTCTCCGGCATACTTCCTCAACTGTAACTCTCTCTTACTCTTTGGACCAAGTTTTAATACCAAAATGGCTCAAAAAACCAAATGGAAAACAAACTCTTGTTATTGTTTTCAATCTCCAATGCCAAAACATGAGAATACTATGCTATTTATACTGTTTTCTAGTATGAAATGAAGCAAAGGAGATAAATGGCAAGTTACAAATGTTTTTATCATTTGTGTTAATGGTGGTGAACCAACGAACGATAGTTTTCTACTCTTCCATACATTTCTTCCATTTCCTCACTGTTGTTCCGTTCCAGGAACTAATTGAATGAAATGAGTGGCAAAGAGGGATGTGAGAATACTTTATTTACCATTTTATATTGCTTTAAACGCCAGTGTACTTTGTTCTACTATTCTTTTATTATTATTTATTTTCAGCTTCCATTTTTCTTTCCACTATAATAGCATCCTTTTAATAACCTATCACATAATGTATATGTGATGTGAAAGAAGGGGGGGGGAGAAAGAGATAGGAGGAAGAAAGAGGCGGAGGCAGAGAAAAATTTATAGGAAACTCGCATTCAAGACTCCTAAAACAAGAAATTTCCAGACAAGGCTCGATGGAATTTGAAATTATTATGAGAATCCAAAAGCCTCATTTGCAAGTATATTTTTCAAGAAAATGACCCATTTGTCTCTCTCATAATCAGTTGTAGTTTGACGATTCTCTTCTTCTTCCTTACTATTCTTTCTCCCTCTTCCTCTTCCAACACTAACCAAATTCCTCTCCCTCACCATCATGCTTCTTTCTTCTAACTCTTTTTCTTCCTTCTTTCTCTTCCTTCTCAAGCTTACATCTAAAGATGATACCAACTGTGTATCTTTGTTTATCGTACTTCTTTAGTGATTAGAATCCATTATCGTTCTTGCTACTTGCATATATGTTTTTTTTTTTTTAATAAGCTGGAAATCCATTAATCAAAATCAACAAGTCCAAGTTTAGATATTTACAAGTAAAAGCCCATACATTAACAAGGCAAGATTCAGCATTGGTCTAGAATTCTGGCCACATTTACACGGATGAAATTTTGGCCTGGAATTTGTTAGGAGTAAAAATTGTCTAGAGAAAAATCGGATTATGTGTTGTGAAAAGATGATCACAATTTTGTTAATATCATATGTTCAATTCTAAATTCATGAATCTTTACATATTGATTTATAGAAAATGAGGGTTGTGTAAAATAAAAATTTGAATGGACTAATGTAATTATTGGTTGATTGAAGAAGAGGAGTGTGTCAATGTAAATTTTGATTTTGGAACTTGTTCCTTGTCACTTGTTAATATGTGCCAATACAAAATCCCTCCCTTCTCCTTCTCTCTAAATCCCTCCATTAATCAAACAAGAGGTAAATAATTTTAAAATGAGGAACTACGTACTCAGAATATGTGAAAATGTTGGTGAAGTCGGGCAAATTAAAATTTAAATGTCCAAATTGATATTAAAAATTTTTTTGACTAAACAACATTATGTTTTGTTGAAAATAAAATTCAACATACGCCACACACGTAAATATTAAAAATTGTGCGGGCCATTATTTCGTTAAGTATAAAAAAAATGATTTATCTAGATTGAAGTTTTGAGACTTACGAGTGGAATTGTCATGGAATTAATGTGTAGTGACCTGAATAATATTTATAATTTGTTGAGAGATCAAATTAAAAATATCACAAACTTTAGTCTATAAATAGATGTAGTGGTTACTGGTTGGCTTATTGGTCGGAAACATCCTGTATTCTCTTGTTAAAGAGATTCAAATATTGATTCAAAGTAATGAATTCAGGTATGTTTTATTTTTTTGTTCTATCTTTATTCCTGAAAATTAATATATTGTATTGATCGAATGAGTTTTATAGATTTGATCCTTGAATTTTATGCATTCATATATTTTCAAATATTTCATGTTTTTTCCATATTTAAGTATAAAATAAATATAATAATTATATATCTGTGTATGCATGCATGCATGTATGTAAGTATGTATGTTAATGTATATGTTACATGGAGTAAATTTATTTACAAATAAGCTCACAAAATTTAAGAAACCACAGCCAAGCTCTTTGAGACCTGAATATAATTTGAAATTAGGATGTAAAGAAAACATTGCCCATACTTACAATGCAATATCAATTTAATTATTGGATATGTAAATTAGGGTATAAATTATTGATAAAGTAATTATGAATAATTAGTGTTAAACTTTGTTAATAATACATGATTAATTTAAGGGAAAACATAACTTTTAGTCCATATACTTTGCTTGTACTTTACTATAGGTCCCTGCAATTTTTTTTTTTGTGTCTTGGGTCCCTACACTTTCATTTTTGGTATTTTACGTTCATTTGAAGGTCTCTACAATTTGTTCATTTTAGTTATTTAGGAACCTAGAATACCAAAAAATGAAACTGTAGGGACCTAGAACACTAAAAAAAAGTGTAGGGACCTATAACAAAACATGAGCAAAGTACAAGGACCAAAAGTTATGTTTTTCCTTAATTTAACTATTAGATATGAAAAGCTATAGTTGTAAAATATTAAAGTGATAGTTGTAAATTATTGATGAAATAGTTGTAAAGCATGATTAATTTAATATTAGATATGTAAATTTATAATTATAAAATGTTGAAGTGATAGTTATAAATTACTGATGAGATAGTTGTATACAATTGATATTAAACTTATGATACATGATCATTTTAATTATTAAATATATGAAATTTTAGTTATAGAAAGTCAGTGATATTTGTAAATTACTTGATTGATGCATATATTTTTAATAGGAGCATTATTAGTTTTACACCCTAATTTCAAATTATACTTGGGTCCTTGGTCGTGCTTTTGAATTTTACAATACTTATTTGTAACTGAGTCTACTCTAATAGATCTATACATAACTTTCCCAAATTCAAAGTAAATTCCGAATTCCGGGATATTTTGCGATTAGGTAGTTTTGTGAAACGTGAGACTCACCTCATAAAATTAACAACATAGAGCATAGATACTCGGATCATATTCGGTATATTTTCAGTTAAATCTGTTGCTTGACATATTATCCAAAGTTAAATTAAAATAAATTATAAAGTAACCACTAAATTCTATACCAGCATGCAACTTTCGAAGTAAATATTCATAATAATTTCAAATTGAAATACAAAATCATATTTTTCTGACTTATAACAAAAAGGAAATACAAAATCGCCAAAAAAAGAAAATGCTCTGCATATTGCAAAGAATCTTATGAGTTTATTGATCCATGAGATTTTCTTCAAACATTATATATTACAAAGTAACTACTGAATCTAGAAATTCAATACTGAAAGTAAATCTTCAGTTTTAATTTGATGTGAAATATTCATGAATCACAAAATTAAAAAAGACAACAAAAGCTATGAACATTAATTACTTCAAAAAATTATACAAGGTAGCTTCACCTATAAAGGCAAACTAAGCTCATTGCGCAGGCGCATCGCAAGTTGATAAAACATGGACAAGACTTTGGTTAAGGGAGCTTTTCTTCTCGTCCTTTTGTTTTCTGCTTCAGGTGACACAACCTTTCATTAATTTGTGTAAAATTATTCATTTATCTATATATTAAAAAGAACCTGGTTAAATATCATTTTCTTCTCAACTTTTTTTTATGAGCACTGGGTGAAACAGGTCCTTACCACCACTATCACTTCCAGGCCGTCAGATTGTTAAAATGAATTAAAATGTCTTGTTATCACTATGTCATCAAGATGACTAGTTTTTGACAGAAGAGTGATTTTGCTTTTGAAAAAATTGTTTACAAGAAATATTACCTCACTTTTTATCTTTCCATCGATATCGAACCCACAGCAAATCTCTCCTGCCCTTCTCCTCCTGTACTCATGCCCTTATATGATGAGGGTTAGATCTTCTTTTTCCTTAAACTTTTTCTAAAGATATTGTCAATCTCCTTAATTCAGTTGTGTAGTAATTAATTTTTTATGTGGGTCTTCAATATAATTTTTCCCTTTTAAAATCCTTCCCACCGCATCATATGAGGCAGGAGAAGTAGGAGAGGAATCCTACGCACGCCCGTGTAGTATGGTATCCATTCAATGATCGAGCACAAAATTAACGTATGAGTGAATTTATAAAGATTTTCAAAATAATTTTATAATATAAATGTCTGTTAATTTTCACATATAAGCTAAGAATGATTAATAATATAACACAATGTACACAAACAACCCCATGACAATCTTCCATTCCATAATTATTGTAGTTAATATATAGCACACGTGCACCCGTGCAAAATTATTATCGTCAAATGGAGTATAATTGGCGCATGAATCTTTGCCGTTTTAATGAATTTTTAATTATTTTACAATTTTGAAAGTTCTAAAATAAACAATCCATTTGTTGGTTACATAATGTGAATTGTTAAATTTATAGGATTAAATGTCAAATTGACCACTAAACTATAAGTTTAGAAGTCTTTAGAACACCGAACTCAATTTTAATATAACGTTCATTTTTAATTTTTGAAAACAGTGCAACATGACCTTTATCATAAATTAAAGTTAATTTTGATTATTATTTGATTAGAAAATAATAAAAAATAATTTTAAAAATTATTAAAAATGACCAATAAAATTTTCTCTGTCTTCTATAATTTTTGACTCTTTATCTATAATTTCGAATTATTTTCTCATACCAGCAGCATTATCAAGCCACAGGCTAAGATAGACGAGGCTTATGAGAAAGGGAGAAAAAGATACCCTTGTTTTTTTTTTTTTTAATTGAGAATAAAACAAGCTAGACCAAACCATTTCATCAATCATGAGGGCAAGTATTAAACCTAGTCTAGCCAGTGCAGCTTCAATGCTTATCACCTTGATAGTCATAAAAATTATAAAAATTTAATTTAAAATATATTTTGATTGTCAATTTATGAAAATTACAAAATTTTTTAATATTAAATTGAACCTTCAAAATTAAATCTGTATTATCTAGATTAGTAATGAGCAAATTTGTTAAACAAATTATAATTTTTACAAACTTTTATATAATAAATATAAAATAAAAACTTTAAATCTAAGCTATCCAACAAGTTAAATTTAAATAATCTAGATTAGACCTGCATTATCTAGATTAGTAATGAGAAAATTTATTAAAAAATATTTATAATTTTTACAAACTTTTACTTTAATAAATATAAAATAAAAACTTTAAATTTAGACTAACAATTTAAATTTAAATGATCTAGATTTTATTTCTTGACGGTGAGTACGTCCGAAAGCTGGACCCAGTCGAGACAAATGGTTTATTTTCTTCGGAATGATTATCTTATCCCTAGACTAGACCGCGTAGAGTGGATCTGGCTCAAGAACTCATCAGTGTAATAAGATCTGAACCATTTAAATTTTAATTTGAATAGTTTAAATTTAAAATATTTTTATTTTATATTTATTAAAATAAAATTTTATGAAAATCATAAAAAAAATTTAATAATTTTTTATTTTTAATCTGGTCTAAATTTATTTTGGAGGGTTCAATTTAATATTAGAATTTTTATAATTACTATATACTGACTATCTAGATGTACCTTATAGTTTCTACAGTTCAGATCTATATTAAAATTAAATTTAGACCAGATTAAAAATAAATTTAAATTAAATTCAATCACTTCCAGGTTATTACGAGCAGTCTTTATCCAAACACGGTGTATATAAATAGTTCACAGATTAGCAATTCTTTGCTAGAAACATTAAAACAGCTTTGAATTGATAAATTTAAATTCTAAATTTTATATTTTAAATCTCACATTTAAAAATTATTTATTTAAAAAATATTTTATTTAAATTATTTAAATTATTTTAAATGAAGAAAAACGATGAATTGATATTAAAAAAATAAAAAATTGAAAATAATAAGTTTATTTTTATTTTTTAATCAATAAAATATGAGAAAAGATACAAGATCTATCGATGTATTAATAGTGAAAATGAGAAGAGAGGGGGATGTTATATGGATAATTACATTGTAACACGTTTTATACAAATATATAAATACTGAAAAAAGTAAATCTCATATTTGCAGCTTTGGAGTACGAAACTGAAGATGCAGGAATCAATTTTCGGTTGGGATGCACATATGACCAAGATTGCCTTGGCAATGGCTGTATTTGCGTTAATCGTGAATGTACAAATTGTCACCGTCACCCTCCGTCTCACGAAAATGATTCAGAACCCAATACTGCGTTGCTTTCTCCATACAACAAAACCGAAGATGCAGAAATCAATTTAACGCTGCGATGTGTTTACAAGGAAGATTGCATGGACAAACGCTGTGATTGCGTTAATCGTAAATGTGAATGTCACCCTCCATCCCACGAAAATGATTCAGAGGAAGGTCATCAAATTCGTAAATTTAAATAAACTTATAATGAGATGTAAACTTAAATTGTCAGTTATAAACTCTAAACTCATAAAAGTTTACCTTTATTAATAAATAGTTATTAAAAGTATATGACTAAACAATAAAAATAAAAAAGTATGATCATAATTTGATTTAAATATAAATTATTGAAATTAAACTCATCTACATAAACAAATTACCATATTCAATGTAAAAATTTTAAAATAGGATAACTTATTTTTGGTATTTCTTGTTCTTTTTATTAATATTAGTTTGCTTTTTGAGTTTTTACTTTTTCTTTGAAGTTGATTCTACCTCTTCTATGACCGAGTTCGATACAGTATATATTTAACTCGCTCCACATAGCAAAAAATAAATAGTTTAATAATCAAGTTTGCATCTAATATAAATTTATGTACAAGTTGATGCAATTTTGTAAGTTAAAAATGTATAAATAGTAAACTTGAAGAGTCAACTTGTGAGTTTAATTGAATTTATATCTAGTATAAATTTATGAGCAAGTTAATGTGATTTTATAAGCAAGAAATGTAAAAACAATCAGCTTGAAAATTTGTGTCATAACCTATTACCAATATTAGAAATTTTCCTATCAAATTAATTAGAGATAGAAGAAATCAACAAGAGATTTAAAATAAATTAAAAAGGATAACAATAATAACCGCATATAGTTATTAGATAATATAAATTATATCCTTATGATGGAAGATAAGGTAAAACACAAAAATTAAGTAAATATAAGGAATGACCGTGATAATTTGATAATCTTATTAAATTTTAAAGTATTAAGAATTATTTTTTTAGAGTTTTCTAGATACCTTTATCATATTGATAAGATTCTTTGTATTTTTTTTTTAAAAAAAGGAAAGCAACGGTTTTGAGCCTAAACTTTATTTAGTAAAAAAAAAAAAAACCTACTTTATCTTCCACTCACACTAGGCAAACATTCTCATAAGCCGCCACAAACCTCTTCCGATGGACCTTTCTTTTCTTGATTCTCCCTAGGCTTTCTATCATGCTTTCTCCGTTCATCCCTTAATCACACTGTGGTGATCTTCCCTTCTCTCTGTGTGTAGTCGACTCCTTTTCATCTTCTTCCGTATTCAGAGATAGCCGCGTAACAATCATGCACCACCAACACAGATATATATTAAGTAATGTGAACATATTCTATTGCTTTCTTGTTTCCTATTTGTGTTGGTGTGCGCAAAGGCTAGTTCCCCCCTAATTCTTCTTCCAATCTCTCAAACGTTCTTAAGTATTGTTTCATCATTTAGTTGTATTGACCTTTTCCTCATCTTAATTATATATACCATAATAAATATTTTCTAATGTTAACTCATATTTTTTGCAAGCGTGCATGTAGAATTTATACATTTATCCTCTCAAGATTGATTTAATAATAGGGAAAATTACATATGGGTCCCATGGATCAAACTTATTTATAAATAAATCCCACAAAATTCAAAAATCATGGCTAGATTCCCTAGGACCTAAGTGTAATTTAAAATTGGGATAAAAAGATAACAATACCCCTATTAACATATATATGTTACAACTATTTCATTAGTATTTTAAAACTATAACTTTAATTTTATACAACTGTAACTTTATATATTCAATAATTAAATTAATCAATTTAACTATTGAATATGTGAAGTTATAGTCGCAAAAAGTTAAAGTTATAATTGTAAATTATTGATAAAGTAGTTGTAAATATTTTACGTTAAATTTTGTTAATAACACATGATTGTTTAACTATTGGATATATAAAATTACAGTTGTAAAAAATTAAAATTATAATTGTAAATTGCTAATGGAGTAGTTGTAAATTAATTATTTGATTGATATAATATATGTTTAATAAGAGTATTATTATCTTTGCAGTCTAATTTCAAATTACACTCATGTCCCAATGAACCTGGCTGTAGTTTTCAAATTTCACAAGACTTGTTGGTAAATAAGTCTTCTTTACAGGATCTATATGTAATTTTCCCTTACTAATATTTAAATTGACCCATCTAATCCTTTAACTTTAATCCGTTACTTTATATAATAATTCTCTTACTCAGCTAATAATCGGGAATTTCTATTAATTGGGAGCATAGCCTTAAACTAGCAATGACATTGGGAAGCTGATGACAAATGATAATTAGGCCCTTGAGATCGTGGATATATTGGTCCATGATGGAAGTTATCTTTTTTAGATTGTAATTACATTTCTGTTTTAACAGAGTGTATGTGTTGTTCACGAGATCCTTCGGTCTATGTTGAGTTCTGCGCTAGGGTGATTAAACAAGGATCTCTACTAATGGACCCAATAGGTGAGTATATAAATAGCAAGAGGACACCTTTCGTTTTCAACTTTACTATGCTTTCTAGCCTTAATTGTCAAATTCCTTTTTGTTCCTTCTTCATTTGGGAAGCAATTCCAGATTTTTTTTTCAATGTTCGATGTTCCTAAATCATAGGAATTTGTGTCAAATGTTTTATCTCTTGGTTAATATTTTTTATTTTTTAATTTATAATTTATTGAATTTAAACTGTGTGTGTGATGATGATTATGAGTATTGATGCTTCAATCTATGTGATACTTTTTATATTCTTTTATATTTCTTTCTCCTCCCCTTTTTATAATAAATTTTGATTTAAAATTCACAATTGCAAAAATATTAAATTGATTCATTTTTAATAAATGGAAACTTTCTTTTTGTTACAAGTATCTATGGGTCTTTATTGAATTTCTCTTTCTTTTCAATTTGTCATTCATTTGATCATGTTGTGTACAAGTGTGTGTGATATTAGGTGAGACGTTTATCCCTCACCATGAACTAAATATGACATATTGTATATTATATATTATGTAAGTGAGATGGTTATTCCTCACTATAAATTATACATCATATGGTATATTATATATTATAAGGGTGAGATGATTATTCCTCACCATTGTATATGAAAAGTATATGCATATATTATATTATAGGTGAAACAGTTATTCCTCATCAAGGTTGGTGGCGGTTGTTGATTGGAATGACTATTGTGATTGAGTGTTATGATTGTCTGGCATGATTTAATGTTATGAAGTAATGTTTTAACGTGAAAGATTAGTTGTTGATGACGATTATATTTTATGATTTTCTGATTCATTCAAATGAAGTATTGACGAATTTTGTTTCCTCCTCCTTATCATGAAAAAAAAAAGTTATGATTATTTGAACATGTTAGCCTTTATGTATCTCATTGAAATCTATTTTTTAAAAATCCTTTTGTGCACTTGCTTCCCTTTCACACACTTTTTTATTTATGTACTCACTGAGTCGGTGATAAAGTCACTCTTCTTCTTATATTGAGACAATTGTTGAAAGCACTTGTGGTAGCTAGCCATACTTCATAGGCATATGAAGTATTCGGTGAAGAGTCAATAAATCTTATGGGATCCTGTGTTGTCATGACTATTATGAGGGTATTAGAGTCAAATAATTGATATTGACAATGAAATAGTAATGAGTTGATGACTCATTTTGAGGTTTTAATTGGTCATGAACGGTGAAATGTTGTGTAAAGAAAGTTGTAAATTTATTGAGATATTTTGTGTCAGAGGTATATGTTGAATTCAGGGATGCTAGGATAAATGGAAGTAAACTAGCTTAGCCTATGTCCTGGTTACATTCAGATTTTGAGTTGTGACAATTTGACGACAATGATTCAGAGCCCAATGTTGTGTTGCCTCCGCCATACGATGAAAATCTAAGTCTAACCTATCTTGGTTGAGCCTATAAATCATTAAACTACTATCATGATTAGTTTAATAAAATGTTTTGTTTATTATGAATTTTTTATCATGATTTGATTACAATTTTGACCATTAAATAACCTTAAATCAATACTTTAACTGATTCTATTACCAATCTAATTTTTTATACCTTGGTTTTCACACACAATGCCTCTAAAGTCTAAACAACAAATAATCGCTACTCTTTGTTGAATAATCTCTTATCTTATTATGTATAATATGGATAATGCATGACATTAAAGTATGAAATTAATAAGAAAAAAGACTTATTCATACAATGGAAGTTTCTTGTAAATTATTTTTCCTATATTGCGATTATATATATAATGTATAGCATCTGACGATGTCATTCCTTCCCCCAAACATGTTGGTAATGATTATCATTCTTGTATCAAGACTTAGCAAGTTTTTAAATTTGGGCATCATGTCATTATTATAAATCACTAAGGATTTATGATTGTATTGTGGTTGCAAATGTCTAATTTGTTTTGGCTTCACCTTGGTAGGTAGTTTAAGTCAAAGATCTAAAATATTGGAATGAACGGGTAAAAAAAGGTTAATGGATAAAAATATTCTGAAATTTTTTCTTCAAAAATGCTTGATATTCTAAACTTTTTTTAAAGCAATTTTGCCATAAAACTTTAAAAAAGAAAGCAATTTTGCCCTACTATTAGTATGATCATTTGTTGACTTTCTTTATCATGTGGCAGCCATTTGGAATTTTTTTAAAACATAAAAAAAAAAATCCATCATTTAAAACATTCACGACAATGAACCATCGCTGACGAAAACAAGAACCACCATCTGAGGGAAAAAAACATCATTCAACCCAGAATTGAAGGCAAAACAAAATCCAATCATTATCCAATAATTTCTCCAAGGATCATTTCAAAATGGTCGAATTACAATTTCTCAAATTCAAAGGTGTTGCATAATTTCCCATTACTACGAAATGGTAAGCAAAAAAAAAAAAGGTCACTCCGATCCATTTTCACTCCATTATTCAAAAGAACCTTTCCAAAACAAATAGATTGGGAGTTCAAAGAAGGCATCGACAAATGATCGTCAAGAAGCCTTCCCAGATTCACAGTGGATGGCGTCTAGGTATAGGAGATTCAATGATTTATGAGATATGTGTGGGGCAAATCGGGTGACGTTGACAGCGAAGTTGGGGGACATTGTGGAAAAGGTGGAGGAGATAATAAAAAATACCAAAATGGACCAGTGAAGAACGATGAAGGTTTTAGACAAGAACAAGAGTGAATGCTTGATTCTCCCAAGCATTTGTGTTTGAGGTCCATTTAGGGATCTTGAGATCTGCAGAGAGAATATTGAAGATGAAGATGCTAAGTACTGATGGCTCGGCTGAGAAGTCTTTTAGAATCAAGGAGGACGGAGGGTTCTTCCCGAGGCTTGTGGCAAAGGAAGCTTCCATGGCTAACTTTTCTTTAAGAGTACTGTACTATGGAGAAGCTTTCGTCAGAGTTCCTTTCATGTGGGAATCAAAACCAGGAACTCGAAAGCATCCTGAGTAAGAACGGTCAGATCTAAAACTCAAGGCAATGAACAAATTACGTGCATAATCAACGCTGTTGATGTGCTCAATATGTTTTTCGGATGTCAACGGTGAAGACTGCAGCTTTATCAAAGCGAGACCTTCTTTATTTGTGCAAAATTACATTCATTAGGATTTTTTAATAAATATCGATATATTATAAAGAATATGGTTAAAAATCATTTTTCCCTAAATTTTTATCAAAGAGCGTTGAGCACTGTACTGAAAGGTGAGAGTGATATATACTTTTCTTTTCAAGAGTAAAATCTTTCTTATGTTAGAGACCTATCATCTTCTTCATTATTTGTTGATGTGGACTAATTGTAAGATCCACACACAATGATAGCAAGGTATTTTGACCCATTTTGTTATTGTTTTGCTGTTAGAAATAACCCCAATTCCTACCACTGTGACTTCTAGCCCTTTTATTAGATGGTCAAAATGCTTTGTTATCACTATGTGTAAGCCCCACAATTTTTCCACAACAGTAGATAATAGAGAAGATAATGAGTCCTTGATAGAAGAGTGATTTTGCTTATAAAAAAAAATTGTTTAAGGGATATATTTTGCCCTGTTCTTCAATACATAATGTCCATTTAAGGGAAAAATGGAATTTATTGAAAATAAAACAAGCTAGACCAAACCATTTCATCAATCATGAGGGGAAGTTTTAAATCTAGTCTAGCAAAGTCTGCCTTAGTACTCATCACCCTCGATAGTCAATTCACAAAAATTATAAATTTTTTAATCAAAAGTACATTTGAATAATTAATTTGTAAAACTTATAAAATTTTTAATATTAAATTAGACCTTCTATATTAAATTTGTATTGTCTAGATTGGTGATGAGAAGGATTATTAATTTTTTTATAATTTTTACAATTTTTTTAAATATAAAATATAAATTTTAAGTCTGGACTGTCAAATAGATTAAGGACCCATTTGGTTTTGTTATATTTCACTTTTCAAAAGTCCTTCCTCACTTTTCAAATGTTAGATGTTGTTTGGATAATTATAATAGGTATAAATGAATTTTTTAAAAGGACTTTGAAAAAGATAATGAACATGAATTTGGCAACATGAAATTTGGGAGTTTTTGAAAAGCGCTTTGAAAAAATATTGAAACTCACCTTATCATTGACCATGCTATCTTCAGTGCAATGCAAACCACAAGTCTCTTCATCCCAAAGCTCCTTGATAATTTTGTCTTCATATTCTGTGATGAAGGGCCCCATGACATTTTTAATTTTTTTTCACATTTTCTTAAACATTTTTAATATATTGCATTTGTATAACAAAAATTATAAATTATCATAGGTTAATATCTTTTTTGGTTACTGTATATTCAAAGGTACATTTTAAAAATACAAATCATCATTAATTCAAATAACTGTTAGTTTACTAAACTAACTTTAAAAAAAATATATTAAAATATAAATTTTATTACAACAACTAACTTTTATAAATTAATTTTTGCTGAATTTTCAATAAATGAACTTTTGTTAAATTGAAAATCAAACACACATTAAAGCTCATCCTTGATGATCACCAAAGCTGAACTCTGTCTAGCCCGGTGGTTTATTTCCTTTGGAATGATTATCTCCATGCTAGATTGGTCACCCCACATTGCCGTTGGATTGAATTGATTGGGTTCAAGTGTTATGGGTTATTATGGAAGGAGTAGTAATGGTGTAACAACCCCAGATTTTTAAATTAAATAATTTTTTTTGTGATAATTTAGTGAAACTTATGCTATTAATTTTTTTTAAGATCCATAGTTTAAACTCTGCTGAGCAAATATTTGGTTTTTATTTTATTTTTAACTATAAAAAATTTTGTGCTATTTCTTGTAATTTTCCTTGTGCCGTTTCTTATAATTTTCTCAATTCTCTTTTTGAATCAAATTTTTATTCTCCTCTACGATTCTAACTTCAGAACAGATCATGCCATCTTCTTTTTTTCTCCTTTCTCTCCACCGCTAATGTACTCCTCTGTTGTTCACCGTCGATCCATTCTTCAGCTCCCCTCATCGGATTCAGCTGCTCATCATCAGCCTGCGCTTCTCCTCGCCGTCGCATCTCCGCCGTCGGGAGAGCTGAAGGCATCATATTTTTCAGTCACTGTTCTTTGTTTCTTGTCGGTCCTGTGTCGACGTGTGGTGCGTGTTCGGTGCTTGGTCTTCCTCTCTTCTCCCTCTTTAGTTGCTGGCCGTAGCGTGTAAGTGTGTATGGTAGGCTCAGTTTTTTTTTTTTTTTTTTGCACTAGCCGACGCACTTTGCTCTGTTTTATAGAATTTCTACTGTGTTGATTTTGAGGAAATTGAGGTGTTATTTGGTTTATGCTGGCTATTACTTTATTTTGATGATGAACTGAATCTTGATTGTAGAATTTTATGCTGAAACGTTTGAAGGTTGATTCATGACTGAGTTAATAATCAATGTCTTCAAGTTGTTTGTAAAAATGTTTGAGAGAAGAATTTAGTGAATAAATATTGCTAAATGCTCATGTTTATCTTGGCGGAACACGTATAAATATAATACCTATCGGGATATCTCAAGATTTTTTATTGTTAATTTTAGTTTCTTGCCAAAGTTGATTCAAAGGCTTGATTGGGATTTATTTTAGTATGTCTTGTATTATGGATGATGTTTGAGTAGTGTAGGGGAGTTTGACTTATGAATTAAATGAAGAGGAGGTACTAATGGAATTTGAGTTTATAGTGAACATGTGTGAATGCTCTCAGAATGTTTGTTTAAATGGTTGAGAGAAGAGTAAGATGTCAACAGATTAATATAACTAAATTTGAAATTCATTGTCAGAGAGGGAGGAAATTTATATTTTGGTTTAAAAATTATTGTAATAATGAGAAAATATTAATAATTTATATTTGGATATGAAAGTGTAGTTTCTATTTTAAATCATGATGCTAGTTCCTTAATTTAACTTGGAACGTGCATAAAGTGCTTACTAAAATTTTCAAGAAAGGATTGAAATTAGACTGGGAAAGTATTAAAGACCTTTTGGGATGCTTGTTGTAAATTGAACCTTGATACACTCAAGATGTTTGTTGAAATATTTGAAAAGGAAAAGATTAAAGGAACTTGTGAGTTGTAGCACGTTATGAAGTTTTAAGAGAACATGAGTTTAACTTGGCCTATTATATTTGATGTTAAAGAGAATTATAGAGGTTATAATTATTGTTTGAGATTTCTCTTCTAAGTTAGAGTGACGAGTCATTGAAAATAGTTAGCCTGACTTAGTTGATGTATGGATAATTAATTACTATGTCTTTAAAATCAAGACCCTTTTATATTTTACAAAACTAATTCAGAATTACATAACCAGTGAACTATTGGAGTGATTGTTATTGAACTTAAAGAATTTTGGAAGAAGCATAGTTTGAGATAGTTGAATTAAAAATGAACAAATAAGTTTTTTGAAAGTCCGGTAGATATTTCAATGAAGTATAAGTAGATGGTGTTGCAACATGAAAAGTTTGGTATTATTAGCTTGTTGGTTTGCTTGATTAGGTAATTAACAGCAATATTGAGGTAAGTTAGAAGCTTGAAAGGAGCAAGTTATAAAGATACTTGAAAATGTGTAAGGTGAGTGGGTAGCTTTCTAAGTAAATTTTTTATAAAGTGTTTATAAAATTTTTTTATTTAAATTTTAATAATAGTATTCATTTATAAGTTATATAAATACTCTTGTTAGTTCTAAGTTTTTTATAACATTTTTATACTAATTATTTTATTAATGATGATATCTTAATTTTATTAATGATTTATGTTATTGATATGTAATGTTTGAAGTTAATATACAACATATGGTGTTGCTTTTCAAAAACAACCTAATTACTTAACATTATGTTGATATGCAAACTTTTAATACAGCAACTCATGTATGGAGAAATGAAAATGAATATGTAAATGAAAGATGGCAACTCAATTGTATATTTTGAAAATGAAAATTTTGAAGTTGTTTTTTTTTTCAATTCTAAACACACTTAATTTTAACTAGGGGGACTAATTAAGTTTAAAATACTAGATGCCAACAACAATTTCGTTAGCCCTTAACACGTCATGGTACACCTATTTAACAGGATGCGTGCTTAATTATTTTGTGACTTTAAGCTGCACTTGTTGGTGACTTACTCTCATGGACTATGTATTCATGCTTGTTGGTTATTTACCCTTATAGATTATGTGTCCACACTTATTAATTGTTCTAATTAAGTCTCGTTAAGGAAGGAATTTTGAACTTATTTTCTTTAAATTTGATCTCAAAAAGCAAATGGCTATTTTTACTATATGTGTGTGTGTGTGTGGGGATTTATATTGAATGATAGATAGATATATATATATATATCCCAAGAAGTTTAAGTATGTGTAGAAATTACAAAATAAAGGGGTAGAAGGAAAGGAAATTTGAACTTTTAATATCTTTTATTTGGAGTTCTATGTTCATGGTTTATGCATTTACTTAATTATTGATGTTGATATTTATGTGGCATGTGTTTATAGTAATATTTTCAATTAATTATTTTAATAAGTTTATAATTGATTCATTGATTTGCTTTCCATTGTTTCCTTCAATTATAAATTGGGATGTTACTCACAAAAAAAAAAATCTTTGGTATTGAATATTATAGTTGATCCTGCACCTCCTGCTGAGCTTTGAGGGGCTCTATTGCTTTTTAAAACAGTGGAAGCATATGTTAATTGCTTTTGATGTAAATATATTTTGTATTATGAAATTTTAGTTTAGCGCTTCACCCATGCCATAGTTAGGTCCTAGTATTTTTTTGCCGATATGTAATTTGCTGTTATGAAGCTAGTTGCTTTGCCGGATTGATTGACAAGTTGTGTTATTGTAGAAATTTTGGATGGTCCAAATTACAGAGGGTTGCCAAAATTTTTGCAAAATATTTAAGAATTCACAAACTTTATAATTATATATATATATATATCATTAATTGATTTTTTTTGGCATAATCTCTAGTTAACTAACACTTATAAAACGTGAGTTTATTTCATATTTTGTGTCCAATCACACCCTTAGAACTAGGGTGTGACAAATAGTTTATATTAATTTTATTGATTTGTAGATAATTACCGGAAAAAAAAAAATTACATTGAGCCCAATGAAATATTTGAACAAACAATGAAAAGAAAAAAAAATATCCTTAACAAATATATAAATGCTGATAAAAGTAAATCTCATATTTGCAGCTTTGGAGTATGAAGCTGACAATTTTAGTGTGTATTTGGATAAACATCCTAATTGATGTTTGGGTGTCCAAAACCTTAGTTGGAATGTCAAAAACTAGTTGAGAATAATTAAAAAAAAAAAAAACACGTTCGGATTGAAAAAAACACTGAATGAGCAGCGGGGCTTCAACAAGCGTTTTAGTGGAAGCTGCCTAGAGAAGGATTTTAAACACACAATCTATCCAGGTTAGCTGTGTTGAATGAAATTTTGCAGTGAATTTCCAGATTACCCTCACCCTCTCTCCTTGACACGTGAGCTCTCCCTCTCACTCTCCCTCATCCTTCCCTTCTTTTCCTCTCTTCACTTGTCTGTCGTCGCCTATAATATGTTTTTTGGACTCCCTCCTTTTCATAACAAGGGAGTCGAATGACAGTTTCTTGATGGCCACAGCAAATCCATTGGAGAGGTGCACCTTGTAGACGACGCCAAAGCTACCCCATTTGATGATGAGGTCTGGCAAGAAGTTGCTGGTGGCCTTTTCGATCTCCTCTATGGCAGAAAGACCAAGTGGAATGGAGATCGGAGTGGGATGATGACAAGGTGCCTTTCTTCTTGCACAATCACAAAAGCAAAGATGTGCTTGTGTGAGAGGGAGAGGTTTTTTTTTTAATTTTTTACGAACAAAAGTAGGAGCGACGTTGGATAAGAATCTCTATTTAATTCTTTTGTTTAATATATATTAATTTATTTTATATTTTTTTACTCTCTTTTTTAAATAAAATTATAATTTAAAGTTTAATTTCCTTAAACAAAATGTCAAGGTAATCACAAAGTTTAATATTAAAAAAAAACCAAATTAGTCACAAAAATATATAATAAAATTCATGTCTTTTTTTTTATCATTATACATTTAAACTACTTTTAAATCAAATCATCCAAACAAATTTTAATTTATCTAATTAACTTTTAAAAAAATAGTATTCAAAAATAAATCACGTTAAACTCACTGACATTTTTCCTAATTTCAATTTGTTAATCTTAGTTGAGTTCTAACATCAGTTGCAGTTTTTTTATCTAAACATGCACTTAGGCTGCCACCCCGTTTATGACCAAGATTGCCCAGGCAATGGCTGCATTTGCGTTAATTTTACATGTACAAATTGTCCTCGTCACCCTTTGTCTCACGAAAATGATTTAGAGCCCTTTGTTGTGTTGCTTTCTTCATACTATGAAAATCTGGATCAACCTATTTTAATTGAACCGTTAGATTATTAAATTAGCATCATAAGAGGTTTAATAAAATATTTTATTTATGATTGGATTTTTTATCATGATTTGATTAATTAATCTTAAAACTAATACCTTAATTAGTATCACCGATCCAGTTTTTAGTAACCTGGCCTTCGCACACAATGCCTCTAACGTCTAACCAACAAATAATCGCTGGATTCTTTGTTTGGTTATAATCACTTATTCTATTATATACAATGGGGAGAATGATAAAGAATCCTAAAAGGATTAATTAATTTAAGTTAGGTCCCAAGTGTCAAATTTTAAAAATTTGCAAGTCTATCTCTTAATTTTGCAATTGTGTTGTGATAAATTTGTAACTTATTTTTCAAATTTTAACATTGTTGAAGAATAAAATAATTTGTTTTTCCTGTTAAAATTTGAAATATAAGTTTTAAATTTATCATAATAACGTTGCAAAATTGAGAGATTAAGTTGCAAATTCCTAAAATTTAGTACTTAAGACCTAACTTAAATTAATTGATCCTTTTAAGACTTCTCTATCATTCTTCTTATATAATATGGATAATGCATGACATTAAGTCAAGGCAAAATGTATCTTCTTGAAGGTAATTAATAAAGAAAAGGACTTAATAATACATGGGAAGTATTTCCTCTTATCCTTATTGTAGGATACTTCCTCTTATATTGATACTTCTCTTTTGACAGAGCTAATGAAATACTTTACTTTCCCTTCGGTGTGAAGAGACTGAAAAAATTTGTATTATTTTCTCCTTCTACTGGCCATTTGACTCAAACCCTCTGCTTCCAATAGTTGAATTGACAATCGTAGAGGAATTCAAAAAGGTGCTGTTTCTCCAGAAGTTTGTCAGTGAGAGAATGATCCTCATTATTGCGAATGTCTTTAGAGAGTTGCATGATCTACTTTTCCAGGGTTTTGATTCTCTCTGGAATAAATCCTATATTATTCTTACTCCGGTTGGAGAGAGTAGAGAGAGTACATTTAAACTTCCTAACGACATCAAATGAGGCAGATCCAGAACCTTGAGTGGACCAACATTGATTGATTATACTTTTACAATCCTTGAAATTGTACCACATAGGTTCAAATCTTTTGAATTTTTGTCTCCTTGCAGGGGTTGGTAGAGGAAAGAAAAATTGGTGCATGGTCTGAAGCAGCTATACTAAATGTTTGAACGTTAGAAAAAGGGAAAGAGTTCATCTACAGCTGATTACCGAGGGCCATGTCAATTCTTTCCCTAACATTAGCATCGCCTCTTATATTGTTGGACCAGGTAAACATAAGGCCAGATTGATGTATAACTTGTAAATCGTTTTTGAAAATACAATCCTGAAAAAGATAAGCTCCACTAGAGGTGGGATTGGAGCTTAATTTATGCGAAGGGTAAAGGATTTGATTGAAGTCACCAATTATTATCCATGGCTCTCTAATCAGTGAAGATGAGCTTCACATCCAGGACCATAGAACATAACGATTAGAAGTCACAGGCGGTCCATAAACAAAAGATGCAACTATTCCATTCAAATCACTGGGGGTAAAGATATTACAATGAATCACCACAGGGGAGCAATCCAAAATAGAGACACTAAAAGAAGAAGTCCATCCTGAAATGTTACCTGCTCCCCTTGACTGCATCACAGCCAACTGTATTATTGAAACTGAAAGAGGAAAGAACGGAACCGGTAGCATTTAACTTGATCTTTGTTTCAGATAGGAATACAAAATCAGGATTAAGTTGACCAAAGTAGCTGCTTAAGACGTTGAACTGCCGTGGCTTTCCTCAACCCACGGTAGTTCCAACTTAATATTCTCATGGCTTTAAGGGAAACTTTTTGATGGCCGCTTACCTAGCCATTTTGGATTTTGAGGAGTCAGCAAATTTCTTCTGCTGCTCCTTCACTTTGTCTAGAGTCATAGTAACATCCAGCTCTCTTTTCTTCAAGTTTGGTGGAAAGCCTTGAGCAAGAGTTGAAGCAGGCGCCTGTGTTGGGCTATGTATGATGGACTTGTCCAGTCCAGTGACTTGAGCATGATGCTCTTGCACATTGATTCCAAGTACGTTGAGATTGATGGGATCTTGAGAATTTGGTAGAATGATTTCTGTGTTTTCTATAATAGGCGGGTTCATATCAAAGGGGCTTGGGAAAGCAATGGGAGACGTTGGGGGGACTTGCATCAATAGTGTTTTGTGGTGGGATTGGTGGTGGAAGAGAAGGATGGACAGCTGAAAAGTAAATGAACCGTCTTGAACTTTTGGATGGATAGCTGATTTTGAAGCCCAAAATGGGGTATGGGGAGCTTTTTCAAGAGCAACTCAAGCATAAATTGAGTGCAAGATATTTCAACCTAATAAAGCCAAGACTTTGAGTTAGAGGGCGCTTTAAAAAAAAAACTAATAATTTTAAAAATAATTTAATAATTAAAAAAATAAATTATATAGATTTATTATATTATTTGACTTTGAGTACAAAAAGTTGAAAAATTTAGACTCTAGTTTAGAGAAAGAATCAAATGGATTTAATATTTAAAATATTAAAAAAATGGGGTGTAAAATTTAAAATTCCATATCCATTATATGTAATTTTTCCAAGTGAAGGGAGCATGTGCCCACGCTTACTTATATGTGGCTTGGTCACTAGTTTCAGCTCATTAATTCATTAATTATTAATTTAAATAAAGTTCTGTTTATAGTTTTGAAGTGTTTTGACGGGTAAAAAAAAAAAAGAAGATCATAGTCATTAATAAAATTAGAACACCTAATATAGATTCATTATTATGAAAAAATATTTTTTCTAAAATGAGTTTAGTTAATACGTTAAGTGTAGTCATGTTCTTTAATACCTCGAGTTTACATTAAATGTGGGGTTAGCAATGTAAACTCCAGGCACTAAATGATATGACTGCACTTAACGTATTAACTACACTTAACTTGTTAGCAAGGCTTCTGATGACATGCATTTATTGCTATTTTAGAAAGATATTTTTTTCATAATAATGTATCTATATTATGTTCTAATTTTCTTAATTACTATGATATTTTTTTAACCACCAAGACACTTCTAAAACTACAAATATCACATTATTTAAATTGACAAGTAATGACTTAATAAGTTAAAACCAGTGGCGAAGCTACATACAAGTGAGGGTGGGCACTGGGCACATGCTCCCTTCACTTTTAAAAAAAATACATATAATGGGTATAGAATTTTAAATTTTGTATCCTCTTTATATATATATATATATATATATATGTATGTATGTATATTTTGCATCCCATTTTTTAAATATTTTAAATATTAAATCCATTTGGTTCCTTCATTAAACTTGAATATACTTCAACTTTTTGTACTCAAAGTATAATAATATAATATAATAAATCTATATAATTTATTTTTAATTATTAATTTTTTAAAAAAATTATTAATTTTTTAAAGGCCTAACTCAGGGTCTTGGTCCACCAGGATGAAAGATCTTGCATTCAATTTATGGAAGTGTATTTTGCACCTCACTTTTTTAATATTTTATAGATTTTTCTCAAGAGGTTTTCAAAAAATGGAAGTGTACTTCACACGTTAGGCAAGAGGTGTTGACATGTTAAGTAGAAGTTTGCACAAAGCATGATAGAACATATGAAGGTTGTTAACCAATTAAGAAGAAAAGATTAATACATTAATGGTGTGTTTAGATGAAGTATATAATGCTAAGCGCCTAAGTTTTTCTCTTTTAAATTTTTTTTTCTAAAGCAAAACAAATTGAAAATATATTTGATTATGTTAATTTTTTAAAACTATTTTATAATTAAAAAGTGGTTGATAGGAGTGGTTAGTGATGGTCTATGATAATAGTTGCTCATAACTGAATGTAATTTACAATAGTTAAATATAATATACTTTAAAAATAAAATGGTAAATTAGCAAACTATCCTTGAGCTATATGTCCAATAGCAATATAGACATGAAAATTATTCCATCAACTTTTAAAAATAATATAATATAGCCCTTATTATTAACAAAAATTAACTTTAACTATTAATTTATCAGAAAATAATAGAGAAGGGTCTCAAAAATTAAAGAAAATAAAAAATGTAATAAAGGATCCAAAAATTATAGACAATATCCAAAAAATGATAGAAACTGACCAAAAAAATTTTGGGGATGAGCTAAGATTTGAAACCAAAAAAAAATTAAAAATAATGAGTTTGCTTCTATTTTTTAATTGATAATAGATGAGAATGAGAGATTAAAAAAAAGAAACAAGAATCATAGAGATATCAATAATGAAAATAAGAAGATAATGAAAAATTTGAATTCATTAAAATTTTAAATGATTAGGATGTAGTTAAAAGTACAAAGGAAATATAATAAGAAATACATTTGATTCAAATCCATAAATGTATTACAAAATGAAATATTTTGATCCAAATTCAAATCCTTGTTAATTCAATCACACCATTAATGTATTAATCTTTTCTTCTTAATGGGTTAACAAACTTCATTATTATATTATGCTTTGTGCAAGCTTTTACCTAACGTGTTAACACCTCTTACCTAACTTGTGAAGTTCGCTTCCTTTTTTTTTTTTTTTTTGAAAACCTGTTGAGAAAAATCTTTAAAATATTTTTTTTAAAAAAAGGTACAAAATATAAGGAAAAGAGTAGAAAATTTAAATTCCATACACATTATATATATATATATATATAATTTTTACAAGTGCGGGTGTGAATACTGATTTTGAAGTGCAAAATGGAATATAGAGAGCTTTTTATAGAGTAATTAAAGCATAAATTAAATTCAAGATGTTTCAGCCTGGTGCAGCTAATACCTTGGGTTAAAAATTAATAATTTTAAAAATAATTTAATAATTAAAAAATACAGTATGTAGATTTATTATATTATTGGACTTTGTGTACAAAAAGTTAAAAAATTTCGATTCGAGTTTAGAGAAAGAATCAAATGGATTTAATATTTAAAATATTAAAAAGATGTAGTACAAAATATATATAAAGGAAAGAGGGTTCAAAATTTAAAATTCCATACGCATTATATGTAATTTTTTCAAGTGAAGGGAGCAGGTGCCTACCCTTACTTGGCTTCACTATTGGTTTCAGCTCATTAATTCATTAATTATCAATTTAAATAAAGTGATTTTAGAATTTTTTTGGTGAGGAAAAAAGATCATATCCATTAAAAAAGTTAGAACAGTCAATATAGATATGTTATTATAAAAAAGTATTTTTTTTTTTAGACGAGTTAAGTGTAGTCTTATTTTTTAATGCTTCGGGTTTACATTAAATATGGAGGTTGCATTCATTGGTACACTTAACTCGTTAACAAGGCTTCTAATGGCATGCATTCATTGCTGTTTCAGAAAAATATTTTTCATAATAATGTATCTATATTGTATGTTTTAATTTTTTTAATGACTATGATCTTTTTTTTTTTTTTTGTTTAAACCACCAAAACACTTTTAAAACTGTAAATATCACTTTATTTAAATTTATAATTAATAAATTAATAGGCTGAAACCAGTGGCATAGCCACATATAAGTGAGGTTGGCTAATATGAGTACTAGTAGCAGTCACAATTTTAATGAATGCCTGCACAATGCATGTTTGACTAAGATTGTTTAGCATGCCCAAATTTTACCTGGTAAAACAATAGACAGGGAAATGACTTGGGATTGAAAAAACTTGAAAAGGCATTGTGTAACGTAGAATGGTTGAATTTGTTTCTGACTTCTTATGTCAGTAACTTCAGCATGCTACTTATAATCATAGTCTCATCCTTTTCTCATCTCATCCCTCTTTGATGAATAAGAAAAGGTTTAGGAGATTTGAAAATTTCTGATACCACTTTGAGGATTGCAATTCTATCATTGAATCTTGTTGGAGAGATTATGTTTCGGGTCCCCTGCTTTTCAATTCTGCAGCAAGCTCAATAGGACCTTGCTAACTTCGGACAACTAGGGTAAATCAAAAATTGGCAATTTTCAAGTGCAGATTAATGTCTTGGAAAAGAAGCTCCTTCTTTTATCCAACAGCTTGGGTCTTGACAAAATTGATGCCGATGTAGTGTTCCTCAGCATGAAACATCAGCTTGAATTCCTTTATGATTGCCAAAATAGTTTTTAAGGGCAAAGGGCCAAGATTAAATGGAAGACTGAAGGGGAAAGAAATACCAGGTACTTCCACACTGTGGTTTCAAAGAAACAATCTAGGAATCAAATTAGGAGTCTCAAGCGTGCTGATTACGCTTGGCTCATAACCAATGGGAAATACAACAAATTGTTTTGTCATACTTCTCTGATCTTTATTTGCATTCAACCTGACATGAGCACTAGTGATATCCTTGTGCAATTACATCAACTTAAGATGCCAACTCCTCAAACTCCCAAGCGGATTGCTTATCTCTTGAACCCTCCTTTGATGAACTTAAAAAGGAAGTCTTTGACTTGCCAAGGGATAGTGCACTAGGTCTTGAATGTTATCATGCCCGGTTCTTCCAAAATCATTGTGATTTGATCAAAGACGATTTGCTAGCTTTTGTCTTGCATTTTTGGAGGAATGAGCTTTTGTTAAAGCAATTAAACAAAACTCATATTCTTATTCCAAAAAGCCTCCATGTAAATACCATGAAGGACTTGAGGCCAATAAGTCTATGTAATATGGTTTATAAAATCATTTCTAAAGTTATCTACAACATGTTGAAAGGTGTCCTTTATGATCTTATTTCTTTTCACGGATCTGATTTCTCTTCACAAGAGTGCTTACCTTCCTAATAGATTGGTCTTGGATAATATTCTTCTTGTAGCTGATTTAATGAATCAGGTTCATTCGTCTAAAGCTAGGAGGAAAAACAGGTGGCTTTAAAGATTGACTTTTCCAAGGCCTTTGTAGGATTTCTTGGAGTTTTCTTGAAGCTGTGATGACTAGGATGAATTTCCCAAGAAAATGGATTCAGTTGATCTTACAGTGTATCTCCACAGTGCAATATCGAGTAAGGTTTAATAGCACCTTATCTGCTACATTCAATCCAATTGGAGGGATTCGACAAGGCGATCCTCTTTCCCCATACCTATATATTCTTGCTTCCAATGTTTTACCCTGTTTGACCAAAAAATATGAAATTGAAGGCAAATGGAAAGGGTTTAAGGTATGTCAAGCTGCTGATCCAATTTTACATTTTTTACATGCTGATGATATCATTTTTTTCCCTGAGAAGCAATCATTCCCAGGAGTTAAAGAAGTTTTGGATACATATTGTCAGTGGTCTGGTCAAGAAGTCAATAATCACAAATCATCTTTGGTTTGTAGTCCAAACATTACAAAGGTAGATGGAGAAGATTTATCTAATTTCTTTGGAATTCATATCTCTGTGGAACTTGGAAACTATCTGGAACTTGGATGGATATTAAAAGAAACAAAATCAGTTATATATTCTCAGGTTTTAAACTCTATCCAGAGTAGAATAAATTCATGGAGTGGGAAACTTTTATCAAGCTTCCAGATTAATTCTCATTAAGTCAGTTTTCTCTGCCTCCGATGTTTATATTATGTCATGTCAAGCTACCCAATTCTATTTGCAATGCCATAGACTCAGATTGTATTGACGTTTTTTGGGGTAGTTCTAATGAAAAGAAGAATATGCATCTGAAGCGCAAAAATGTTCTTTTTGCTCCAACTGCTCAAAGTGGGCTTCTTATCCATCCAGCAACACTAATTAATAAATCTTCAATTGCTAAAAAACTTTGGAGAATTACCAATGTTGATCCTCATTCTTTGTTGTTTAGAACTTTGAGGGTAAACATATATCAACGTTAATTCTGCCTCCATATAGTGAAAGAACCATGCAGCTCGTCATGGTTTTGGAAGGTACTTTCTCTTGTGCTGAATTAATTATCTCTAGTTTGAAATGGAAAATTAGGAGTGGCTCTGATATCCCAATTAATCACTCAGTTTGGTTTTACACTCGTGGTGGTCTCTCACCTCAAGATCATGATGTCTCCACTATTAGAGACTTCACTATTCAAAATGTCACTTGCTGGTATGCTAATTCATGGAACAAGCCTCGTATTCGTTCTCTTTACACTAACCAGGTTGGTTCCACCATTGTTAACTACCCATTGTCCTTTTTTGAGCAGAGAGACTCATTATCTTGGTCAGACTCTACTTTTGGGATCTATACAGCAAAGGATGGTTTTCGTCAACTCATTAACCAATCCAGTTTTCACCATCCTCTGTTACACAGAATTTTGAGTTTTTTGGTTTTTTTGTAAGGTGTTCACGAGACGGGACAGGATCGGAACATCCCCATCCTGTGTCCCGTCTTGAAAAAAAGATAGAGATTAAATTTTGGTCTCGTGTTCCATCCCGTCTTAAAAGTCATCCCATCCTATTAAGAGTCGGGAAGGGACCAAAACAAGATCGGGACGTTCCACAGTTCCGATAAATGGGATAATATTAGAAAAAATTTGAATAATAACGTTCATTAAAATTTAAAATTATATAATTTATTAAGTTTAAAATCAAAACAATACAAGTACATAAATCACAATAATTTAAAGTCAATTATTGAATTATATTAATCATAACTACATAGTATAATAGCAAATACAAGCAATCTTTATGCTATAAGAGTAGCAACATCAGGCAAGTCAAGCACAACATCAAATCATTATTCTTCTATTTTAGTGGAGATGTACTAAGCTAATTACTCTTCTGAAAATAAAGCAAGAAATACGTTATAAATAAAAGTTATTAAATAAATAGATATAAGAATAAATTATATTAATATAATTAATATATTATAAAGAAAGATATCGCCATGTTTACTCCATGTCATTAAAATTATCAATATAAAAAAACTTTAGTTTTAAATAAGAATTGTAATTATTGAAATTATAATTAATATAATTAATATAAATATAAATTATATTAATATAATTAATATATTTAAAATAAAAAATAATATATATATATATATATAATATTTGGGATGGGACGGGATGTCCCAATGGTAATCCCGTGTCTTATCCCGTCCTGAACCCCTTTCCTATCCCATCTCATAAAGTCCCACCCTGATTATTTTTAGGCCGGGACAAGACTCATTCCAATATGATCGGGACGATACCAGGCCAATCAGAATAGGTTCAAACTTAACACCCCTAGTTTGTTTTATGGAAATTAAAGTTCCCTTTGAAGTGCATCCTTATTTGGAAGCTTTTTCATCAAACCCTACCTGTGAGAGATGTTTTGCGAAGACATCATTTACCTTACACACCTTAATGCCTTTTTGGTTGGGATGAAGCTGAATCTTTGGATCATATTTTTGTGCAATGCCCCTTTCCTCATTCACTCTAGTTTACATGTCTTTCTTTTAATACTTCAAGTATTGTGGAATGGCAACCTGCCATCTTTAGTCAGTTGCATCAAGAAGGCCTTATTGATGACATTTGTTCCATTATCATTCTGATAAATTTGCTCTGGTGGTCAAGAAAAAGTGCCAACCATTGTGGAAACCTTATTGTTCAACATCAACTGATTCAACAATTCCATGGTCATCGTTTTCTCTTAAAAAATGTGTGTCAATGGAATTTGACTCCTTCAACTCACTTACATCATGAATCATGCATGATTAACACCCCCGTGGAATGCCTTTATGGTTGGTCAATTTGGGTAAAGAAGCTCCAAAAAAAAAAAATGTTATACATTGTCCAATCCTACTTCAGTTGGAGCTTTGCTTTGGTGGATTAAGAACTTTTGCAGCAGCCATCATATAGGCTTCACTTCCTTGCGACTGAATTGTATCAATTAGTTCTACATCACTCATGATTTGCTTTATTGGGCCTCTACGCATCTTGTTTCTAAGGATGCTCTTTCTCTACTATATCCCCTCTCACATTTTAGTATTAAGCTTATTGATGTCGATCTTTTCTTTTCAGTTTTCAGTTTTCTCCTTGGACTCTGCATCTTGCACTACAATTTTTGTTATTGTAATATAATTTTCTATTTGCTTTGCTTCAAAAAAGAAAAGAAAAGAAAAGAAAAGAAAAATTACGACTCAAAAAAAGTCAAATGCTAAAGATTTAAGTCTTCTCTTATATCTCTTCAACTTGATCGTTTTGTTGAACAATATTGTAATAATCCCTGCAAAACAATCTTTGTACTGCTTTTATTATCATCAAAACAAAGTGATTTAATAAAAATACATCCAAGAGTAGTGAATGAAGAATGAAAGAGTGATTTTATTAAAAAAAATGAAAGAAGGATGCACTTTAGTATTAGTAACAATTTAATAAATCTATTATTTATGAAAGAAATGATGTATTTTTTCCTCTATTTTCATAGAATAAAAAATAATAAACTATTAAAGGATGTTCTAGTTTTTTAATTTTTATAATAGATGAAAATAAAACATTTAAAAGTTACTTTTTCTCCCGTTCTCCTTCAGACATTATTTTATTTTTTTAATAAAATATCCTATTAGACAAGGTTAATTATGAAAAGATGATGTTAATTTGAGAATATTTGACTACTTTATTATGGGAAATATTTATTTAAAAATATCTTTTATTTTTTAAATAAAATACTAGTAATATTTCTTGTATATTCTGAAATAAATTGTGTGAAAATAAATAAAATATTTATATTTATATATTCTAATAACTAAAAAAATTATTATATTATAGTAGGAATAAAAAATATAATTAATAGAAGTTACTAAAGAAATTAAAATATATAGTTATTTTGTCTTGTCTGTTAAAAAAATTAATAAAATTTAACTTTCACTCTTTTTTATTCCATTTCTCTTAAACAATGTGGATTCATGCTTTCATGCATCACACAGATCTAAAATCTAGTAAAATGCATATCATGGTACGGTCTATCTATAGTCAGATGAACAGGTTTTTTCTTTTTTTTTTAAATCTTTTTGGTAAATATATTTTTTCAATTCAATATTTGTATATTAAGAGTTCATATGGGACTCATAACAAAAATTAAAAAAAAAAGGTGTGGGATCCATAAAAAATTTATAAAATAAAAAAATTTAGTTTTGATGTCTAAAATATTTTGTTTTGGTAATGAATTTTTTATGTATAGAATTTTAATATACACAAAGTTTATGTGTTATTTATGTTTTCAATATATACATAAAAATTTATAAAATAAATTAATTTATTTTATAAATTAAATGGAATAATAAAAAGTATTCTTTATATTTTTAATATGAATTGGGAAACAAATATTTTATATATAGATTTTTAAGTTACACGAGTATGTATGTTATTTATGCTATCAACATATACATGGAAAAAATTATAAAATAAAACAAGTTATTTTTAAAATTTTAATTTGTGTGAGAATAATACAATCAAGCAACTTGTTGCTTATATTTGTTATATTTACAAGAAAATATCATAAAATAAGTTGTATTTAGGTAAAATAAGTTAATACTTATGGCTAATTATAAAATATTTATTTTTAAATTTTGTTTATAATTATGATTTATAGATATTATTATGACATAAATTATTGTATGTGGTTTATTATAGAACATTTTTCATTTTTTTTTCTTGGGTGAGGAATGAGCCAACATATTTTAAAAGAGATTAAGTTAATTTTATTTTAATTTGAAAGAGGTGAGAAATTTAAAAAATGTTTATATTTTTCGTTATGGATGAAAGTAATACATAATAACCAAAAGTTCTTACTCACATATTAATTTGTAAGAGCAATAATGGATAGATGTAATAATATTTATTTGCAAAAAATTAGCATAGTGGCCATAAAATATACGAGTTTCAAAAATTCTAGACAGGGTTTACAAAAATTTGGAGCATGGCCCTTCACAAATTTAGTTAGAATGTGATATTTTTTCTTTGCCCAACAAAAACTCCCTTCAGCAAATATCTAAACTTTTTAACATGATATATCTAAACTATTTTATTATTTTTATAGTAAAATAGTGTTGGTAAGTTTTCACTAATATGGCTTATATATCAGTGATATACAATAGTATATCACTTATATACTTTCACAGAATAACATAACCAGACAATTAGATACAAATTTATTTATATTGATATACAGCCGTATATAGATAATATAGTCTTGTAGATTAGTAACACAAAAAACACATAATCATTTATTCAAAATAAATCAAACACAGTCCATGAGAAATTCTAAACTCTTAGCTTATCATGAAAGATCAAATACCTGAACTAATAAAATAAAAAAATCATCCATATACTAGATTCCGTTGAGTACTATCAATGTCTCTCATCGCTTGTTTATCTCTCATTGTCATAACAGTGGCTCATTCACACTGCTCTGCTTTCTCATAGTTGTCTCTCTCGCATCAAGTTCCATCTTCTCTCTTACGTTTATCTCCCTTATTCACCTGATTTCTTGCGTTTTGAGTTCCTTCTATTATTTGTAGAAAGCATATATTAAAAAAGGTAGTTTTGTAAATTAAATATTAACTAAATATTAAAAAAGTCATTTTTAAAATTTAAGAAAGGATAGGCTATGTTTTTATTTAATTTTATGATATGACTATATGTGTAAAAGTCCCTAATATTTGATGGAGGATAAATTATATTCTTCAAGATTGGCCAAAAAACTTCATTATACTAGGCATAGCTTAATAGTGAAATTATTTTTAAATTTAATTTTAAAATTTTCCTCATATTGATTAAAAGAAGAGCACAAGTATGAAAGACCATTATGTTCATTATAGGGGAATACATTTAAAATAAAATAATTTATTATTTATATATTTAATAGGATTAATAAGTAAATAGGACCTTGAACTCTTGTTCAAAAATCATCCTAGACCTTAAACTCTTAAAATATATAAAATAAATTTTAAACTTTTAAATTCATAGCAAAATAAACTCTGACCGTTAAATTTTTTAACACTGATACTGTTAAAGATTTTTTTTATTTTGCATATTTTAAGAGTTCATGATTTAGGATATTTTTTAGTAATAGTTCAGGGTATTATTTACTCATTAACCCTATTTAATATGTATATGCAAAATAAAATTTAAAATAAAATAAAATACTGTTTAGATTTAATTTAAATAACAAATTCTAATTTTAAGTAGACTCAAATAAATTATTTTTTATTTTCATTTTATTTTTACCTTTAAATTTTAAATTTTAATTTTAAATAGTAAAATATCCTCCGCATGGGGAATAAATCTATCAAGTTAATCAGGAAATGAGGAGTCAACTGTCCAAGGAAGAGGAACGTGGGATGCGAGTGTGCCAAGCCTAACGTGTATGGCGTCTCTCGAGCCCAACGATGAAGATCGTATCGTAGAGCTAATCGTGCGTGATGCCTCAGCTTCGGCAGGCGATGCTGATGCTGATGCTGTTGCAGTTTCGGAGGACTTTGGCCCTCTGCTCACGCAGCCCGAAAGACCCAGGATCAACATCTTCAGCATCTCTTATCCCCGAAGAAAATACAGAGTAATTTTTAGTTTGTCTTTTTCTGCTTGTCATCAAGTCTTCCAGATTTTAGTTAAGAAAGGTGAATTACTCGGAACTCTCTGAATGTGACTTTAAAACTGGAAAAGAAAAAACAATTTATTAAAATTTCAATTTTTCGCCAAATAATTCTTTGTGGTTAATTAGTCTGTTATTGTATTATGACGCATCAGTTTTTGCGAAGATAATAGTTTAAAATTTTGGTTTGTGCGTAGATAATCTCTATTAACTTAAAAGTCCAGCGCAGATGATCTCTTCTCACGCTCTATTAATAATTAATAAAATAATAGAATAATAGATTGTTTTGGTAGTGGGGATTTATCTGCACGAATTTAAAAATTTAGAGGTGTTCATTTTGAAATTTTTAAGGAGAGGGAAGTTTATCAGCACATCTTTTATTTGTGAGGTATATTTCTGTCTTCAACAGCAGGAAGAATTCTTTATAGGATGATTAACAAATTGAAAAGATTGAGTGAAAGGGGCTTCCAGAATGTGTGTTTGCCACAAATGAGTCACAGGAGTAATTAATGTCTGGCAAGTGCCAAACGGATTACAAAACTAGTATCTTTCTTCCTTGCGTGGGTCTGTCCTTCAAATTGCCTATGATAAGGACAAAAATCAAACTTATCTTATTGATTGCCTTCTTCTTCTTCTTCTTTTTCTTTTCGTTTTTCATTTTTTTCTTTTTCTTGGCCACATAGTTATTTACCTGTTGAAATACAGTTACAAGCTACAAAATATAACAACAAATACAAAACGGGGGAATTTTTCATTTAAGATTTTGGAGTATATTCTCGTTGGACAACCTTTTGCTTTAGATGAATGATAGATATTTGTAATTTGGAAAGAGAGATAAGAGAGGGAAAGAAGAGAGGTCGAGAGGTTAGAAGAGATTAGACAAGGGAAGAACAGAGGAGGATTCAAACTGAATAGTGCACTGAGGATTCTTGTTCATGTCATAGTCAGAATTTACAAGCAGGGAACATCTATTTATAGCTTCCTGTTCACTCCCCTACCTAGCGGCTAGTAACTAACGTTTAACTAACTTTTATAACCCTGAATCCTGTCAAATCCGATATGACAATTAATAACAATGACTTAGCTTTGTCGTACAGTTAGAAGAAAATATTTGTTTTTAATATTGTCGATCAAATTTGAGAGAGAAGAAAGTGAAGCAGATTTCTGGAATCAATATTGTCGCAGGATGAAGTAACAAGATTACTTGAGTCAGAGCCTTCTCCTTTGACTCATTTCATGTTGCGGGTATGGAGCGAATCCAGATACTCTAGTTTACTTTGTATGGTCCTTTCATCTGCTACCTACTTTCTTATGGAAGTTCTTTCCTACTTTTTTTCTGGTAAGTTCTTCAGTTCTGCACTGTATTTTACTCTGCAAGATATTAGTGTCTGCAGAATTAATTAAGCAACAAAAAAGGAGTTTAGATGAATATAGCTATTTTGGTTGCACTATCATAACTGTGCTGATGAAACATGTGTGCAATTCTGTTTAGGAAAAAAAAGGATACACCGAGACCTTTAATGATTATTTCATTTGCTGTTGCCCAGCCCTATAGTATTCAGTCAATTAAATAAACATATATTTGAAATTTCCTGATATTGTTTTTCTGTATTTCTCTATCATACTGCATCTATCCTTAAAAATCTAGGTTGGCTTCTTTTAAATCCTTATAGCAACAGCCTTTTACTATATCCCCCTCCTCCCCCTCCATGTTTTCTATTTGCCAAAAAAGGGATTATCATATACCTTCTTCAGATGGGTTGGTGGAGTGAACAGAAGGAATATCTTATCTTCATTATTGGAAGTGTAGTTATCCTTGAAGAGTCTTCATCAGATAGCTATGCTGATTCGGTAAATTACACTGACATTTACTGAGGGTTGGCAAGGTTACGGATCCTTGCCCTTTTAATAAGAAACTACACTGGTCTTTTCTTCTTTGACATTTCACCTGTAAGGAAGGCAGTAGTAGGGAGTATATGTGTCTACATAAAATTTATACAAGGTCATATCTCTAAATTGTCCTGTATGTAATTTAAATAGGGTTGGTTGGTGCACATTTTAAACCAGGAGGGTAGATGCAAGTAGTTTTAGCAAGCCTCAAGTAAAGTCACTGTAATCTACTCATGCTAGATTTACAGTCCTGTCCAGTAAACTTTTCACGCTTTGTGGTTGTTCAGATATATATATATATATATATATATTTTACATGCTTTTCCAACTTCAAGATTTACCATTATCTTCATATAATCACTTTTCTTGTCTGTTCATTATTTTGATTTTTAAACTAAATTTTTGATTTGGCAGTTCAGGGGATTCCTTTATTTGAGGCTGCATTCACGAGATGTACAGTTATGTTGGTACTGTCGTATATTTGGTTGAGAAGGGGTGAGCAGCCACTTTTTGCAACATCCCATGTTAGGAATATTTTGATTTCAAGGGCCCTTGTAGGCTGTTTTTCTTTGTCCAGTTTTGTATATTGGTGAGTTGCTTACTTGTTTTATGAATTTTTTTCTCTCAATATTTTTTTAAGCATTTCATAGATCACTCTTGATACTATTGCCTAATTTCTTCGTTGAAGATTTTTTCACTGGACTTTTTTTTTTTTTTAAGAAAATTTATCATAGTTTTAGGATTATGGGATCATAGATTTTTTTGAATATTTTGAGTGTTCCACAGATGGCTGATGGCATACCATCAAAAGCTATTGAGTCTATACAAATACAGTAATTGCATTAGCAGCCACCCTATATACTATCCAGTAAAAGCATTTGTGGATGTTGCATTGCATTTGTATGTTTCTTGTAACTCATAAGTATGAAGTAGTAAAGGTCTGAATGCAGGATGTAATTCTGTCTTGATGCTCCTTTAGAATTTAATTAGTTGCAAACTACTTTGATAACAAGAACTCTGTTCATTTCAGTGTTCAGAGGTTGCCTTTCTCTCAGGCTATTGTATTAAATTTAACAACTCCTATTATGGCATCAATTATAGCAAGGATCTTTTTGCATGAGAAGTTGAAAATTGCAGACATTTCAGGTAAAGTGTTTTTATTCAGTTCTTAAGATCCAATGCGATTAAATATGTATATTTCTGTGAAGAACCCAAAGAATTGTAGTCTGGTTGGGCAATTTTTAGGTGGAATAACCGTCTCCTTGGTTGATAATCATTTGACAAGGTCTTGTTTCCATACATGTTTTTGACATTCTATATTCTTGGACTTGTTGTTATTAGATATTTCAGGCCATGCCCATGAATCCTTACCCCAATTAACAACCCTAAAATTGTATGCTTCAAACCTTGAAAGCCTTCACTTTCTCTTTGGTTGGGGTTCGTTTCTTTTCTATCGATCTCTGTATTTGTATGCAAAGAGGAAATGTAACTATTATCTTACTAACAATAAGATATTTTATATAAAACATAGCCATTGTTGTGGAGGAATAAATTGTACTAAAAAATTCTGAATTAGTGTGTCACTGCTGAGAACAGCCAGACACTTGGTTTAGCAATAAGATACATAGTAATGATTGGTTATTATTGTCATCTTTATTTCAGGCCTTGCTTGCAGTTTCTTTGGTGTGCTCTTCATTTTCCATGAAATGCTTGCTACGCAAGGTAGATTTCTGTTCTAAGTCTCGTGAATGCATCATTTTTCATATAATTTATGAATTTGAATATTTGTTCCTTCATGTTGTAGTTGGCTTGCACAATTTAAATCTATGTATGTACTGGGTGAGTTTGAATTCATTTTTTTGTGTTTTAGATTCAGGGATCTTGCTCATTGTTATTTTTTGTAAATGCTTTAATTCATCATATTAGAAGCCTTCCCTGGATAAAAATTTTAGGAGTGAGCTTTGGGCATCTTTAAAGGACTTGCATGTCCTAGACTTTGAGAATGTTGAGGTCTATGAGTTTATCTAGTTCTAATAAAATGTTTTTTGTTTTTTATTTATTTCTAATAATTGAGAGGTCTAGTCTGCATTTTATTGTTTGATGCTTTCAGTAAGAACCGCATGTTCAGCTTAACTACTCTCTATTTTTGGAATTTCAGGACAGCTAGTTAAAGCTGAGGAGCAAAGAGATGCAAATTATAAAGGAAGTCATCTATTTGCAGTATTACTTGGTCTCGTTTCATCAATTACTGGCGGAGCCAGCTACTGCCTTATAAGGGCTGGAGCAAAAGCTTCTGATCAGCCACTGTAAGATCATAAAGTTTTTGGCTGGTATATAATTTGTCATTATTATTTTCTTGGGTGTCTATACTCTGACTCACATGCTTTTTGGGGACTAGAAGAGGATCAAATGCAAAGCCCTTTGGCCCAACCGGAAGTCAAAGTATAAAAAAATAATTTCCAAGCTATTAACTTTATGCCTTACTTTTCTTCATTTGTAGTTTTATTTTATTGCCATTATTATGGTAGGCAATGTCCTAGGGTGGCCTAAAACTTTGTTCCAAATGTTGTTGATTTATAGTTTACAATTCTTTTAGAATCTTTCAGTATATATACTGAACAAGAGCATGGGGAAAATCTCTCTTATACTGCTAATGGTTTAGGCTAGCAACAGTCCTGCTGTCCAAGGCCAAGACACATGACGTGATTACAGGGGGGAAATAAAAGCAAGACATTGAAACTATCTATTCCCTAAAAATCGGCAATATAATGATCTAGACAGAGAAGAGAAATAACAAAGATAAAAATATAAAACATTAAACAGCAAATTTGCAAGAACTATATTTCACTAAGATATACTTAATTGGAAAGGTTAAGATTCATGAGCAAGTTAAGCAACGGCAATGCTAACCTGCTAAAATGATGGATGGGAGACAAAAGGTTTATTTATAAGATAATTGCAATGATCTTGAGATGGTGAAAAAACTGGCTAACTTATTATTTAGGCTTTGAGGTTGTAGCCTGGATAGAATACAACAACAACAACAACAAGTCTTTATCCTACTAGGTGGGGTCGGCTATATGGATTGCAAGACGCCATTGTGCTCTATCATTTATCAAGCTTTTAGGAATATTATTAATTACGAGATCGCGTTCAACAACTTCCAAGAGTGTTCTCTTAGGCCTTCCTCTACCTCTCTTAATCGGACTCAAAGTTATATGTTCCACTCTTCTCACTGGTGCCTCCCTTGGTCTTCTTTGTACATGCCCAAACTATCTCAACCGATTTTTTACCATTTTTTCCTCAATAGGTGCCACCCTAACTTTTTCGCGTGCGTGCTCATTTCGAATTTTATCTTTATGTGTATGTCCGCACATCCATCGTAACATTCTCATTTCTGCTACTCCAACTTTATGCTCTTGCTGTCCCGTTAGAGCCCAGCATTCACTACTATATAACATTGCCGGTCTGATAGCAGTGCGATAAAACTTTCCTTTAAGTTTATTAAGCACCTTACGGTCGCAAATAACTCCTTTAGCTTTTCTCCAATTAAACCACCCAGCTTGAATTCTATGTGAAATATCTCCACTGATTTCGCCATCATTTTGAATAATGGCTCCCAAATATCTAAACTTTTCCACTTGAGGTATAATTTGATCTCCCAATTTCACTTCCAAATTATTGTCCAATAGTCCTTTGCCAAATTTACAATATAAATATTCCGTCTTACTTTTATTCAGACGAAAACCTTTCGACTCCAATGTCCTCCTCCATAACTTAAGTTTGCAATTAACCTCTTCTCTTGTCTCTGCCATAAGAACTATATCATCCGCAAAGAGCATACATTTCGAAATTTCCCCTTGAATATGTTCTGTCAAAACATTTAAGATCAAGTTGAACAAATAAGGACTCAGAGATGATCCCTGATGTAGTCCAATCTTTATAAGAAAATCTTTTGTTTGACCACTAGGCGTTCTTATACTAGTTTTTCCCCCCTCATACATATCTTGTATGGCTTTAATATAAGCAATCCGTACTCCCTTTTTTTCCAACGCTTTCCAAAGCACTTCTCTTGGCATACGGTCATAAGCTTTTTCTAAATCAATAAAAACCATGTGTAGATCTTTATCTTTACAACGATACTTTTCCATTAATCCCCTTAGTAGATAAATCGCCTCTGTAGTTGATCTACCTGGCATAAAACCAAATTGATTCTCAGAAATACTTGTCTCCAATCTCAACCTATGCTCAATTACTTTCTCCCACAATTTTATTGTGTGGCTCATGAGTTTAATCCCTCTATAGTTAGTACAATTCTGAATATCTCCTTTATTTTTATAAATAGGAATTAATGTACTTCTCCTCCACTCATCAGGCATTTTCTTGGATCGTAAAATCACATTAAATAACTTAGTTAACCATCTCACCCCTTCTTCACCTAAACATTTCCACGTTTCGATAGATATACAATTAGGTCCGTTGGCTCTACCATTTGCCATTTTCTTAAGAGCTTCCTTTACCTCCTTATCACATATTATTCGATAGAATGACAAATTTTGTTCTCCTTCACCAGTTACTAAATCCTCCAAGTTACTAGATGAATCCTCTCCATCATTGAAAAGTTTAGAAAAGTAAGTCTCCCATCTATTTTTAATTTCATCGTCTATAACTAAAATTCTTCCCTCTTCATCCTTAATACACCTTACCTGTTCTAGATCTCTTGATTTTCTTTCCCTACTCTTGGCAATTTTATAAATATTTCGCTCTCCTTCCTCTGTCTCAAGGCTCTTATAAAATTCTTCAAAAGCTTTAGAACGAGCTTCACCCACAACTCTCTTAGTTTCCTTCTTAGCCATACGGTACCTCTCCCAATTTTTTTCATTGTTACACAAATGTATGGCTTTAAAACAGTTCTTCTTATACTTGATTTTGTCCTGTACACTATTATTCCACTACCAAGACTCCTTATCTCTCGGACCAGAACCTTTTGATTCTCCCAAAACTACTTTTGTAACCTCCCGTATCTTTTTAGCCATATCCTCCCATATGATGTTAGCACTTCCCTGAGATTCCCAAATTCCTTTATCCAAAAGATTTCGCTTGAAAATATCTTGCTTCTCACCTTTTAATTGCCACCACCTAATCCTTGGTGCTACTACTTGTCGACGTTTTTAGATTTTACTCACAATACACACATCAAGGACTAGGACCCTATGTTGTGTCGTTACAGCATCTCCGGGGATCACCTGATAATTTTTACAAAGTCTTCTATCTGTGTTCCTAACCAAAAGAAAATCAATCTGTGACCTTGAGGCTCCACTTTTGTAAGTGATGAGATGCTCATCTCTCTTCTTGAAACAAGTGTTGGCAATCTTAAAATCATATGCCAATGAGAAATCAAGAAGAGTTTGTCCTTCATTGTTTAGCTCTCCAAAACCAAAACCACCATGCACCCTCGCATACTGACCAGCTTCCCTCTTGACATGCCCATTAAAGTCTCCTCCAATAAAAGTCTTTTCACTCTGTGGTATGTGTCGAATCAACCCCTCCAGATCCTCCCAAAATAATTCCTTAAGATTGGCTTCTGTCCCGACTTGCGGCGTATAAGCGCTAACAATATTAACAGTCTCACGTCCAATTATCATTTTTAAGAAAATAATTCTGTCTCCAATTCTGCTAACTTCTACAATGCTCTTCTTCCACTCCTTATCTATAATGATGCCTACTCCATTGCGTGCACTTACTTTTCCTGTATACCAAAGTTTGAAACCTTGAATATCCTTAGCTTCTTCTCCACGCCATTTTGTTTCTTGCAGGCAAAGGATATTGATTTTCCTTTGAATCATAACCCCTACAACCTCTACAGATTTACAATTTAATGTCCTAACATTCCAAGTACCAAATTTAATTTTGCTCTTATGGACTAACTTCTTTAGCCGCGTGCGTCCAGAATGACGCGGTAGTCCTTGCTCATTTAACACTACATCCAGGCGCCGATGCAGCGGCTCTAACTCACTTATCACTGTACTCGAGCCATGCAGCGCGTTACTTACGGGCAACGACCTAGCATTAACATTATAATGTCTATTGTCCATGTTCATGATAGATTTAACAAAGTTTTACATTGGCTGTTGATGGCCTAACACAACCCTCCTCCTTTACCCGGGCTTGGGACCGGCTATAAACATAGGCGGAGTTAGCCTGGATAGAATCTTTGCAAAAAATTGAGAAATAAGGTCATAATAAGTTGTTGAGAGTTCATGACCATTGCTCTGTTACAATAAAAAAGGGAATGAAACTTGACAAACGGGATTTTTTTTTTTTTTTCAAATGAAAAACACGGACCTGTTTTTTTCTTAGCAACAATTGGAGTGTTTTGTTTAACGTTGAAAAATAAATCATAGTTAGCTAGCTATATATTAACAACATATCAAGATTCACGTATCTGATAACTTTGGAGTCACACCATATACATCATGGAATGTCCAGTTTGGTGGATTTTGACATGCATGTTGCTGATTATGTTCCAAGATACTCTGACAAATTAAAATTTGTCACGCTGCATAGTGCAATTGCTGTGGTATGGTAGGTAGAAGCGCGCTTGATTATAAAATTGTTACATGCTTTATCTAACCCATGAGACACTAATAGTCAGTGAAATTAGAGGGGACGTGGCATATTAGGAAAAATATGCATGTGAGTTTCTCTTTCTAATGGAATAGTTTAGAGAGCTTTTATAACGCCTGTAACCTCTGAAATTCTGCCTTCTTCCAGGGTAACCGTCCTTACATTTAGCATGCTGGCTAGCCCGGTGATGGCCATATGTACATTTTTCTTTGAGGTAAAGTCATGGTGCATTTAAGCTGCTATTTCTGGGTAAATGCTTAGTTATACGACCACCAAGCCATTGGTAACCTACTCCAGGTGGACGCTGGTCAGAAATGTCTGGTAACAGGGTAAAAGAGCAGCAAATTCCATGAAATTTCTGATGTTTTTTCCTCCCTTACTATGCCAGCATTTTAAAATCATCATTTAGTATTATTAGCTTTTTTACCATCTATCCTATAACCTTTTGCTTTAGGATATGATTTTTCATGATGTTTTACATCAAATATATTTTCCTCGTTAAATACCTTAAATGGGTGAATAAAAGTTATTTTAGGAATCATGGAGGACAGATAGATGGTTGTATGAGTTCCTAGAAGATGATTGATGCCCAGATAAAAAAAATTAATTTATATGTCAAAGTTCTAAGGCACCATAGTTTTGTTGAGTACCATCATCTATTTTATATCACATTTGAAAGGAAAAGATGGATATAGGTGAGAAATGAACATCTAAGAATTTACATATGGCTACCTACCTTTAGGACACATCAGATGGGGTTTGGTCAAGCCAGTTATTGTTAGCATTTTTATCTTCACAAAATTCCTTGTCAATATTAGTCTCTGTTATCTCTCTTGTGAACTTGTTAATATTTCAACAAATTAAAACCTTGTCTTGTTGATGCAGGATTTTGTGCTCCCAGGATTTCAATCAATTATACTCATGCTTGTACTTAGTGTTCTTGCCTTCTTTGCCGAGGTGCTATTCTAGACTATATTATGATCCTGTTCTTTTATTTTTCAAACAAAATTGTGATATAAACAGTCAGTGAGTTGGATAACAGGCTCATCATGCTTATTAGTTAAGGACTGCATAGAATTTTTGGTTTTTTTGGTGATCATCAGTTAAGGGGAAGTGAGATATTAGAAGCAAAAAGAATATCCTGCACTGTGTTACTCTAATATATTGCACTTTTTGATCATCGTGGAATACAGCTTCAACAGTATTGTTCTTGGTTCACACTGTATTATGACATTTTTTAGAGAACTACCTGTGAAATTAGATTCATGAAGTCAATGAAATAAGTAACCGGCTATTTCTTCGTTTAAAGTGACTTTAACATTTCTTCACTTTTCATTTATAAACATGACATGCCATTTATACACGACATCTGATGTGTTTCATAGACAAGCATGATTAGGGTACATGTTCAAAAAATATTCATGTATGAACGGTATAAATTAATCCTCCTGCATCCTACTGCTATAATAACAACCTAAATTTAAAGCACCCTAAGTTATAGCTAGCCAATAAAAAGGAGGAAATGAAAGATACTTGTTGAACAGCCACCAGAATAGGATGCTAGCATTTTGACCATTCCACTTGTATTGTTGAAAGGTTTGTGATGGAACTTTTTCTGTAATCTGTATATGAAAACATAGTTTGTGTTAATTGTGATGAGTATAACGGAAAAGACAACCTGAACCAGGAATGAAATAGAATACGTCAGCATGCATGACATTTTTTGCGCTCCCTGCTCACCTCTCTACAGTTTGAGTTCTGCATTTCTTGACATGATACAAAGTTAAAGGAAGCTGAATACAGATTGTCAAAATAGACATCAGTGCATGGATTCACATTTTGCATTCTTCATGCCTTAAAAAATGATGGCAATCAAAATACAGAGAATAGAGATGGGAGAAGGAACTGTTTGTGTACCTAAAGAATCAGGATGTGTCCTTGACGTCTTATGAATTTGATCAATTTAGGATGGGTAGAACCTCTATGCATTGCATAGAACCTAAAGAGTTAGTTGTGTCCTTGACGCCCTATGAATAATATGACTTGTTATAGATTTTATATTTTATATTGATTGTTCTTAAATAGAAGCTTATTTATTAATGGAGATGAGAGATGTCACTTCAGCTTCTTTATGGAGCTCAATTAGTGCTTACGCCATGTTATGAATCCCATGTTAGGGGTCTTGCATGAAAAGTGGGACCTATCAGTTTAGGAGTTTTTCCTATGCAATGGACTAGTCTTTTGACATGGTTTTCCTTTCAAACTTGTACTTATAACAATGGTTCTTTCATTGGGAGGCCAATACTACGGAGAGGGCTATTTATGGAGGGTTCAAACTGTTAGATGGTTCTGACTGATGTTGAAATTGAATGAGGTGCCACTAAGTGTCGTGGAGTGCGTCTACCAATGATGTTGATTTTTAAATGAAGGTGTATTATTATTTGTTATAAGTCTTGTATCAAGGAGTCTCACATGAAAAATGGGAATTGTAAGTCTAGATTCCCCGACCTAATGGACTAACAACTGATGGTGATTAATTGTTTATTATGTTGTGAGATTGAAGAAGTTTCTTGTATTAATTTGTTTTCCTAATTTTTGCCTATTAAAAACAAAAAGAAAAAGGGACAATTCTCTTTCCTTTGCCCATATTCTCTTTCTTTTCCTCCAATTCCATATTTTCTCCATGTTCAAACACTATCAGCTCTTCACTGTTGAATAATCATTTGTTCATAAATCTCTTGCAGGTATTGTTAGCACGTGGACTGCAACTTGAGAGGATTGGGAAAATTGTCAATCTCCTATACTTGGAGGTATGCTAATTATACTGCCAGTTATCTTATTTCTATTTCCTTCGCTATAATTTGGAAGTGTTTCCATTCGCTTGAACTTTGAAAATAGAACTACTTCAACAGAAAACTTTCCATTTGTTCTTTCTCTTCATTTCATCACCCAACTTAATACAGAAAAGTGAGGAAGTAACTTACCAAACCCTATATAGTTGCTTACAGTTAATGATGGAAACAAGAACACCCGTAATCCTATTAAACACTTCCTATCAATCTTATGGACCAATGTTTTACAGTTTTGACCCTCTGCTATGGTACTGTGATGTTGTAAGACAGAGTGTGGTACGAAGAAATGGGAGTGTATAAGAGTCGTTTCATTTATTTATACACATCCAAATTTTTTCTCTCTGCTACGTCTTTTTTCAGCACTACATGCAATAATTTATTTATTATAGAGGATCTGGACTAATGTTATGCTGGGGGAAAAAGTTCTATCAATCATGTGAAAATTGTTTAGAAACTAGAGTTTGTAAGTAGGCAACATGGCATTTCATATTAGAAATCTTACAGATCATTTGTTCAGTGGCTCTGTGGCATTATGCTCACTCTGTGTGGTGTAGATCACAGGTTTGGCCCCTCTAGCAAGCTACTTGCTTGCTATAATAATAATAATAAAAATAATAATAATTAAAAAAAAAACAGTTGCCGGCCTTAAATGAAAGGAATTGTGGCTGCTTAAACATGACGTCTCAAGTTTGTGTGAATGTAGAAAATATCTTCGAGAAAACTATTTTCAATTGAGCCTAACAATACTCAAATTTACCCCAATCATTTAAAAAACAAAGAAAGAAAGAAAGAAATCATACGGGACCAATCATTTGTCTTGAATTCCCATTACTTTATATTTATTAGCTCTTCATTTTATATGTCCTTTTTTTCAAATACAATGCAGGAAAAAACGTGTAGGGGTAATAATTAGTTCGTATTAGAGCATATAAAGCTTCTACAATCTAATGGTAGTTTCTGAAAGATCATAGTGACAAGATTGTCATGAGGCACATGGCAAACAAGCCAATCCTTACATCTATTTGCTTCATGAAAAAAAAAAAAATTGATTAAAAGTAACAATCCAATCTTTCATGATGGAGTTCCTGATTTTATTAATAATATTCGAGAGATTTTATATGCCCCTTAATAGCTATGTATATCTGTCACTAAGCAAGAACTGCTTTGCTCGCCTTGTTGTTTTCCTTAGTTTGAGACTTGAAAACCTGTTCTGGTGACTGATACAGGCAATCCCTTTTAATTTCAGGTGGAATTATCACAATTGTGGAGGCTTGCTTTTTCAAGAGCGGCTCCATCTTTCAGTCAGGTTATTGGATTGTTACTTGTTATTGTTTCTGCATGTTGTACTTTGTATTTGGGACCTGATAAAGAGTTGGAATGATAGATTTAAATCAGCTATTTGTGTTAGGATTTAGTTGCTGTCATTTGTTGTATTGGACTTGGATCCTCTAAATTTGAGGATGGTAAACCTGAGTACATTTTACTATATTCGGAAAGATAAAAGAGAACCAAAAGAGCTTATATTTCGCCACCAAAAAAAAAAAGAAAAAAGAAAAAAGAAAGAATAAAGAATAGGGAAAATTACTCAGTTTCATGGTATCAAACTTCACCGGCTCAGTTTGACTAGATAACCTGTTTTGGCGATTGGACCATTTTTGAGCGTGACAGTTTAGACAAAATCAGAATTAATGTGGTTTTTTCTGCTTTTATTTTAGTAATAAAATTATTTATTCAATTTCAAAATATTGATTTTTTTTTTCAGGTTATAATAAAATTTTAAGTGCATGATTTGTTTATAGGAATTAAATGAATTAAGTTGTAGAGAAAATTGAAAACTTATTTGTAACAAATAAAGTAAATTAAAAAAAAGTATACATACGAAAAAAAAATGAAAAAATTGAAACCTAAGATGTTATGGTTGAATAACTCTGAATTAAAAATGATACTAAGATTTTTAATATTATATATACATGCGTGTACATATAAATATTATTTTTATTTAATTATTATATCAATCATTTGATTGTCAATCTAACTTGTAGGGGACGTGTTTCTAATGGAATGATGATTTTGTTCTTAGAAGGAATATCGTCACACCTTTTAGTATAGGATGCTCATTGTTATTTTAAAAAAAAAAAATCAAAGGAAAAAATGGTCTTTAAATGTAGAAATTTTTGTTTCTTAGTTATGGCATTAGCGGTATGTGTCAAATATGTCTCTTGTTAATATGATACCAAGATTTTTAATATTATATATATGTGTGTACACGCGTGTGTATATAAATATTATTTTTATTTAATTATTACATTAATCATTTGATTGTCGATCTAATTTATAGATGACGAGTTTTTAATGAAATGATGATTTTGCTTTTAGTGGGAACGTTGTTACATTTTTTAGTATAGAATGCCCATCATTTTTCAAAAAAATTAAAGGAAAAAATGGTCTTTTAAGTGTAGAATTTTTTGTTTCAGTTATGACCTTAGCGTTTATGCCAAATATGTCTTTTGTTAATATGATTATTATATACTTAATTGAGCCTCAGATATTAACCATAACAGATTGTAATCTAACTGTGTTGAGGGAGGAGATACAATTTTAATTTTTTAACTAATGGTTCACCATTATTTATTGGCTCTTCCTGTGATGAAGCTAAAAAAAATTGCTCATGATCTTTAAATTAAGATGAGTTAAAAAGCAATTTTCTTTAAACTATAAATTCAAAAGTACCTAAGATTCTAAATTTATTTTTAGTATAATATATATCTTAAATATTTAAAAAGGTGTAATATTACCTCTACCTTTATGTTAATTTAAATCGTTAATTAGCTAGAAAATTATAAAAAATATCCTCAAAATTACCACAAAAGAAACAAGTCCAAAAATATTACAGAAAAAACTTCAAAATTACAAACAAATAGAAAATTAATACCAAAAGACAAATGCTATTTCCTTTACATGTAAAAGACTAAGTTTTAATTTTGGCTCTAACAGGCTACTAGATAATTATTGGATCATCATTGTTGATGCTAGTACCAATAAGTAATTAAAAATGTATTTTTTTAATAATATTGTATTAAACATTAAATATATATTTTAAATATTATTATTATTATTTATAAATATTTTTTCCAAAATTTATAATTCTTCTTTTAAAAATTAACAGTTTAACTAGTATATCTCAAATTTATAGAAGAATGATTTTTAAAAAAATTAATTATTATTATCTGTAAAAGATCACATTTACTTTTAATCACGAATACATTAGTTAAATTGTAATTTTTGGAGAAATTATAAGTATCATAAGTTAATTTGTAAATTGTGTGTTACGAGTTGTTATAATAATAATAATAATAATAATAATAATAATATATCAATTATTATATGTATGTACAATAAATTATTAATATTTTAGTATGATATTGTTAAAATAAATATAATAGTTTTATTTATCGGTTTTATTGTTAGTAATGATGACAAGACTTGATAGCCTGTCAAGTAACTGGTTAAAATAGTATTTTGATAAAAAATAATATTTGTCTCTTAATATTTATTGTAATTTAAGAAACTTAATTTATATTAATTTTCTTATAAGATATTTATTAGTAATTTTTTGATTATTTTCTTTAATTTTTGAAATCTTTTTTTATATATTTTGTCCACTAACAATTAAAATTAATTTTTATTACTAGTATGTGCAACATTGCATAATTTTTAAATATTAAAAGAGAATATTGCATTAAAATAAGGGTTTGGGGTCGAAGATACAGTCTTAGATTTATAATTTAATGGCAAAACTGTTATTTAACCCAATTAAGATTTATCCATTAACAAAGAAAAGCAAAAACATGCATTCTTTTGTCACCGAGACACTTCCAAATTTCAATAGTCATGGTCAGCTGGACACTACGGTAACCAGTAATCACAATATAATTGACGTGAAAAATACAAAAATTAAAAAAAAATCATACCAATAATAATTATTTAATGTATATAAATAAAAGGAATGTATAGTATTTCTGAAATGGAATTTAACCGAGAACAATGCCACCGAGGCGATGTCGTTCGTGGCAATAATCATTTTTTTTTTATTTTGAACAAAGGGACCCTTAAATACATTGTCGTGCAAATTAATAACAATAATTATGTTCATAAAAAATAATAACAATGAATTTTCTTGATTTGCAGGATATTAATATTTTAAACTTACCGTATCCAATGCATTTGCGCTGGGTTTCTTCTAATTATTCTTTGAATAGTGATATGCATATGTAGAATTGTAGATGGTTTAGGAAATGACTCATGGAAGAATGATAACGAAAGATTTTGTTCATTGTATATTATTTATTGATTATATTTATTAAATGAGTGAATTATATACCTTCAAAAAAAATCTCATTGATAATATACCTAAAATAATGTGATTCATCTTCTTCCTATTGTACCAAGAAAGGATCCAATTCAACACTATCTAAAATGACATGCATGATGCATCTTTATTGCAGTTGGTACATGCAATATATATTTGGTTATATATTTATATATTTAATATTTATTTTAATTGTGTGAATAACATACATTTTGAAAAATTCTCATAGATAAATATACATAAAACCAAAATTATGTAAATCATTGTCTTCATATTATAAATTTGGTCTATTATTGTCGAGGCTGATTAAAATCATTTGTGAAACATACATGTCCCACTCATTTTTAAAGGAGTTCATGGGACTAGACGAGACTCTGATAATTTTTGTTTGTGTCCTGATTCAGTCATTATGCTCAACATCCAAATGAGATTTGGAAAGTTCAAATTTAAAAATTTTTCTTTTATATTTATCCCATCATTTCATTTGCCCAAATTCTCCTTTTTTTAGCTGTTATTTTTTTTTATTATTTTCATTGGGTCAGCCTCGTCTTAGCCCAACTATATTGTGGTGCATGCATGTAATTAATGAAACTTATGTGATACATGTATTGTAATTAATGTGTGTGTATATACATGTATTAGCTATCAATAGAGGGACGAATCCAATCCTTCTTGTATGTATATATATACTCCACTGGTGATTTGACTATTCCAACAGTTGATTGCACTTGTTTTAATATTCTTAAAACATAATCAAATTGAAGATCCTTGAAATAGCTGGAGATCTCTCCATTGAAGCATCGAAAAACATTCCCATGGACTTTTCTTCAACAAAGAGCTTACCAGATTCCATGCCCGTTGTGGACCTCAAGGATCCGAATGTCAAGGAAGCAATAAGACTTGCATGTGAAGAGAGGGGTATTTTTCAACTAAAGAACCATGGAATACCATTATCTCAATTGAATGATGTGGACGAAGAGATCAAACGCCTCTTTTCCCTCCCAACTGAGCAAAAGGCAAAAGCCTTAAGGTCTCCTGGTGCTAAGTCTGGGTATGGTTCAGCTAACATTTCACCATTCTTCTCCAAGGTCATGTGGCATGAAGGCTTCACCATTGTTGGTTCTTCCTATGATGATGCTAAAAAAGTTTTTCCTGATCATGATGATAATGCACGTTTCTGGTATGTATGTCTACATATATATATATATATAATATTATTTATAGCTACTATCAAGGTCGTGCATGCTATTAGGCTATTAAGGCTGTCTTCTTAGGCTTCAGAAAATGTTTACTTATACCCTATATGGGAAATCACTATTTTTTCTGCTAAGCATTAATTTTAGAAAAATTACATTTAGGTCCCATAAAACAAACTCATTCACAAATAAATTCTTTGAAGTCTCTTAAAACTTGAGTGTAATTTAAAATTATGTTGCAAAAAAAATAATATCCCTATTAAAATACATTACATTAATCAAATAATTAATTTGCAACTACTCCATTAGCAATTTATAATTATAATTTTAACTTTTTACAGCTGAAAATAGTTAAATAATCATACATTATTAAAAAAGTTAAACTACTTCATCAATAATTTCAACTAAAAAAAATTAAAGTAATAGTTGTAAAAAATTAAAATTATGGTTATAAATTACAAACAAAATAGCTGTAAATTATTTGACTGATATAATTTTTACCATAATTTCAAATTGTACTCAAGTTTCAAGGGACCTACTTGTGATTTCTGAATTTGTGAGACTTATTTATAAATAAGTCTACTCCACAAAACTTATGTTTAATTTTTCCTTAATTTTGATTATATTTTTTCATTAAGAATTTGTTGGGTGGTTATACCCTATATAACCCACCATTATTTTAAATATTAATGTTAATTATATATTCCCAATAAAAATTTATTGTTACTTCTGAAGGAGTTTTTCAAAATTATAATTACTTAAATCTCATTTAACATCAATCATGTTATAAAATAAATTAAATAGAACATCTATACTATTTATTAAAAGTAAAATATTAAAATTATTTGATTACAAAATTTTATTATTTAATTTTTCTGATAAAAAAGATAGAAAAGTGATATAAAAATATATGAATGTATAATAGGCCTCTTAAATAATTTCATCTTATGCCCTAAAACTTCTTCACACAGCCTGGCGACTATGTACAATCTACATGCATGTGTGACATACTTATAGATACATTTATATATCATTTTGTTGTTGAATATTTTTGCGGACACATGCAGTGAAACAATAGAGGAAATTCAGAAGCAATTGAAGAAATTAGCAGAGAAGGTCACATGTGTGATATTGGAGTTATTAGGGGTACGTGATGAAGAGAATAAATGGGTTAAGAGCAATAACCATACACTTCGAATGAACTTGTATCCGAGCTATCCAGACCCAGATGAAGCCATTGGTTTAGCACAACATAAAGATACATCAATAATCACATTCCTCCACCAAACCCAAGTCTATACCCAAACCCGAAGCCAAGTCCAAACTCAAGACCAAACAAGTGGGCTTCAGTTCTTTAAAGAAGGAATCGGGTGGGTTCCCGTTTGCCCGGATCCGGATTCTTTTGTGGTTCTGGTTGGTGACATCCTTGAGATATTATCTAATGGAAGGTTCACTTCAGTGCTACATCGTGTCACAGTGAGTAGGGATGCTAATCGGTATTCCTATGCATTTTTTCATAGGCCCTCATATGAAACTCTTATTTCTCCTTTTCACTCTCCTTCTCGTTTTCATGCTGTAACATTGAAGGAATATGACGCTATCAAGGCGAAGGACCGACCCAATGCATTGGCTTCCATCTCCATTTAAAGTTTGAACAACAAAACTATATTGGCTTCATTGCAGTAATGAAGAGTGTCAAACTCTCAGAGTGTTTTGTTTGTTTGAAATATATGTTTTTCTTTTTTATGATGATATATAATAACAAATTCATTTGTTATAATTATAGTTTATATATATAATTACAAAAGTATTTAATATTATCAACTAAGTTATTATTATATCACACACAGAAAAAAAAAGTTGGTTTACTGTATCGGGAAAAAAGGATCATGTCATTTACATTGAAGTTGCACCTAGATTATGCTGCGACAACCCAAACTAAAGACCAAACCATGGATTTAATTATCTCCACACAAAAACATACTCTTATTTCATTCAATTTATTTAGGTTCCCAAAAACATTCCTCATACTCGTAGGTGACATCGCTTAATTTAGGAGTTATTATACTAGCGTGGGTTACATGCTTAGCTATATATATATATATATATATATTGTAAATAAATAAATCTTTCATATGTAAATCAAAGCTCCAACCATTCAATCAAGACTAGAGAGTAAACAAATGTAGTTACTTCTTTTCTAAGAATCCAGATAAAACAACTTGTGGTATCCGTGTGCCTACAGTAATGCAATAAAGTCAATGTACACAACCTATAAGGGTACAAGTGACATGTACATAGATCTCAAAGAACAAATTTAAACTAAATTTCAAGTTAAAGATCCCCCAATCATCTTAATCTTTTATATGAACTGGTCTCTCCATATTTATTTATATCTCTATTAAACTCTTCACTACTCTAAAACATTGATTTTAAACATCTATTCATTTCAAATCCTTAATTGAGCTCAAACTTTACTCTAAGAATCCTCAAATCTGATAAATAATTCATATATATATATATATATATCATTCTAAAACTTCAAAATAGATATAACTTCGTTACAGTAACTATTTATTAGCAAAAAGATTCAAAGAGTTTAGATACCAAGCCTAAAGCCTTAATTAGAGAAGTTTAAAATTCAGATCTACCTAAATAGATGCCAAATCTAAGGTTAGGGATATTTACTGAGTGTTTGGGAGCTTAAGATCACTCTTTTTTTTTTTTTGCTTTCTCTCTCTATTTCGGCTTACTAGCCCTATTTACACAACTATTATTGGCACATGTTCAGCAAAAGATATGCATGTTCAATTTTTGTTTGGCAATGGACATGTGATGAAGGGCAATTCCTTGCCTTCAACATTCCTCTACGGCCAGAAGTGCACATTGTAACATCCTCCTCCCAAAAAAGTCCTCTAGAACTTGTTTTGAACCTCAGGAATGCCTTGAAATGGGATAAAATGCCTTAGAAGGGTTTTATGAAGAGAAAACATATTTTATGGATGTCTATTCATGGACGTGACAGTGTGAGTCACGTCTGTTCGCAAAGAGAGATAGAACAAAGATTTTGAGCTCTTTGTTCATGTCCGTGAGCAAACATGACATGTTATGTCATGCTTGTGGGTGAATATGGATAGAAGAGTTGACTTAGCAACTCATGCTTATTTGTGAGTAGATAAGAATTGCATTGTCTCCATCATCAACAGATATGCACAAAACCAAACCTGCATATAGTATCCTAAACATAAAACTAAGGTTTCAATTCATTCTAAACCCTCCCATGCAAATGGCTATTTAGAATAAAGTTATGTTTGGTTCGAGGGGAAGGAAGGGAAGGGAAGGGAAGAGTTTTTAAGTTACCTTGTTTGGTTTTGTTGGAGGGGAGGGGAACGATTTTTAATGATCCTTTATTTGGTTTAGAAGGGGAGGGAGGGGAGGTAATAATTAAATTACCATTATACCCTTGTATAAAAATATTTTTATTTTTTAACCTTTTGTCACACAAATCAATTTTACATATAAGCTAAAATTGTATAATTTTTTTTCTTAAAAATCACCCTAATCTTATCATTGTTTTACTTCTTCTCCCCAAATAAGTAAATTAAATAATACTATCAAATAATCTTATCAGTAAATTAAACTAGATATTAAATCAATGAAACTAATGATTTCATTCAATGATTGTCTAGTAAGAGTATAGTTGTATTTGTATATGTAAAAATGCACACATTGAGGATCATATATAACTTAACTAGGGGAGGTAATGATGCTAGCATAACACGGATAAAAAGAAGAAATTTTTAATAAATGCACAAGACAATTGGTAGCCGTTCCTCTTATATTTATACCCTCAATAATTGCACAAGACAATGCTAGTCCTTAAATCACCATAATCATTTTTTTACATAAATACTAAGATCAATAATTGTCATCATTAATAACAAAATATAATGAGCAAGAGCATCTAACAAAATATAATTGTCATCAAGAGCATCTAACAAAATATTAAAAATCATTAGTAATGCTCAAGAACCACATTTTGAGCATCTAGCTAACAAAATATACAAAAGTTATCATCTAATTAGAAAAATAAAACATTCTCATTATCACTTCCTTTCATACTGATGCTGGACATTGAGTTGTTGCCTTAAGCATATTATTATCAGCCATAAGAAATCAATATATGTCAGGTAATCTTACAGCATCAATCCCACACTCTTCAATTATTTTTTAAATTTTTTCACTTGACAATTGTGGCACCTTCTTGAAACTTCATCCCATGATCACATTTCCTTGTTGAATTACCTCAGCCATAGCTAACACTATGGCTGCACAAAAACCAGGACGGCACTGGACTTTGCCCTAACTCGAAGTCCAGTCTCTTTCATGAAAAGGACTGGATTAGGCAACTCATAGTCTGGTCTTGTCCAGTAATAACCTGAAGATTAACAAATCCGGACTTGGTCCATAGGACTGGGAGACTGGTCCTGTCAGTCTAGTACTCACTTAGCTTTTTTTTTTTATTCTATGAGAGGCAATAATCCATTTTAATATAATAAACTCAATTAAGATAATAAAAAACTTATAATAATAAATTCATAATAATTTCCAACAATAAGAAAAAAATATTTCTGTTATAGTCCAAATGATTTAAATTTATAACTTTAACAAAAACAGCACTCAATAAAATTCAACAACACTATATTGTAATAATAATTTAAAAATAAACTTAACAAATCTTCATACAATCATCTCCTCGGCATCAATTACACTTCAAACATTTGTCAAAAATAAATTAATTATAATTGTAATAAAAAATTTAATAGGACTGGACTGGATCAAGTGGTCCGAATGCCTAGTCTCTTGTCCAGTCCAACCCGAAGAAATAGTCTGGTCTTTTTAGTCTTTTTGGTCATGAAGGACTAGTGTTTATACGGACCGAACAAAACTGAGACCATCTCAAGTTGGACTGGACCAGACAGGACTGGAAGACTTTTGCACAGCCCTAGCTAACACTACTCTTGTCAACTCATTTAGATTAGCCTCCTTCTCCTTAGACACCCTCTTTGTCTTCTTGCTACATGCACTATTAATAGTGGGTGAGTGCTCTTAGTCAGGTGAGTTTTTTTTTGTCCCAATGAGTTTTCTTGTTCATTAAGCTCAACATTAATTGTGACTCTATTTTATGAGACAAAGTTGTTAATATCATTGATAGTTTCAGTGACTTCTTCTCAAGAATGACGTCTCTTTCCCTACTCACATGTTGTCTCCCCCTCATCTCCATTAGCTCTATCTACTCCATATAATATCATCATTTTTTCATAGTTTGAAAAAAGAGTAGTTTTCCACAACGTTGCTTTAGGTTTAGCCTGAAACAAGTAAAATAGCATGTTGAATTGATTTGGTAAAAAGTAATTCAATTGCAAATGTACACTTTCCCATTTTAAAAGACCATTAAACAAGTATAGCCATGAATATGTAGAAAATTACAAGAGAATAATATAATCAATGCATATGTAGCAAATTTACCTCAATTAATGCATCCCAAACTTCAGGCTCAGCATCCCATACTTGAGTTGTTGGATTCCAAGTGAATCTACTCAAACTTTTGAAAATGTCATGTACATCTGAAAAGTTTTTCTTTAAAGTCTTCCATTAATTTTTCACCTTTTCCTTGTCAATTTGTTTACCGAATAAAGCACTGAAATATTTACATATATTATCATAAGTTGTAGTGGTAAAAGTGCCATTAACATTATGGCCTTCATTATATTCAGTCATAAAAGCATTAACAATGGCATCATCCATTAATCTTGTCTAATTCAATGTCTCCTTATTATTGTTTAGCGCCATCCTATCTCATAACAACATAATTACATAATACCAATCCCAATATGAAAAGCTAATCAAATTTCAATGTCTAACTAAACAAATAATACAAGGCAAATAAAGTCAATGAAACAACTAATTTCAATGTCTGATCAAGCCTCAATTAAACTCAATAAAAGTCAATGTAATAATACAACATATTTTAATGTCTATAATAATACAACAGATTCTAATTTATTGAGAAATAAAATTTCAATCATCAAGTTCATCCTCAAAAGCATCCAAATGTTCCTAATAATTTGCCCACATCTGATTGCTATATTTTCTCTAATCAGCTCACCTCGAGCAGCCTCATTATTGTCACCTCTTTGAGCACGGTTATTATCATTCGAATGGTTTTCTCTTATAAGGGCAGCATCAACTTCCTTTAAAATATTTTCAATAAGGTCCATACTTATAAGGAAGTTATGAAGAATGCAACATACATATATTATCATTTTTTATGCTTTGATTCCATATTTAAGTTCAATTGCATTAGATAGAATGGCAAATCTTTTTTTAAAAACACCAAAAGCATGTTCAATGACATTGCATAACTCTACATGTCGAAGGTTAAATAATTCTTTATAATTTAAGGGTGGATTCCATTTTAAATATTCTTTCAAATGATAGCGGACTCCTCGATAAGGTGTTATAAGTCCTCTTGTTAACATGAATCCAATATCAACAAGGTAATATTTACCTATCATAAAGGAAAATAATTACTATAATAATTTTACAATCACAAATGTAAACTTTATCAAAATTGGTAAAATATTTACTTTCAGGAATCATAAGCCTATCTTCTCGTGTTAATGCATTTTTAATGATTTTTGAGTCAAATGCAGTACCTTCTCATTTAGGGAGCACATGAGTGAACTTTAGATCAAATGTACACGCTATTAACATGTTCTATGTCTAGAGTTCCTTCCTACCATGGTATCTAGGAGCATCTAAAAAAGGCACCTTGACTCATATATGTGTTCCCATAGCACCAACACAATGCTTAAAATATGGGTAGAATTTCTTATTTTTTTCAATTTCAGGAGGGATGGTTGAGCCATTAGGTTGAGCAAGAAATTTTTCTTCTAAGTCAATGGTAGCTGTCAAAACTTGATGAACATGGCGACTAATTGTCTCACCAGAATGCCTAAACCAAAAATTATTATATCACACTAAGTTATTATTATATCACACAGAAAAAAAGTTGGTTTACTATATCGGGAAAAAAAAAGGATCATGTCATTTACATTAAAGTTGCACCTAGATTATGCTACGACAACCCAGATTGAAGACCAAACCATGAGTAAACAAATGTAGTTACTTCTTTTCTAAGAATCTAGATAAAACAACTTATGGTATCCGTTTGCCCACAGTAATGCAATAAAGTCAATGTATGCAACCCATAAGGGTACAAGTGACATGTGCATAGATCTCATAGAATTAATTTAAACTAAATTTCAAGTTAAAGATCCCCCAATCATCTTAATCTTTTATATGAACTAGTCTCTCCATATTTATTTATATCTCTATTAAACTCTTCACTACTCTAAAACATTGATTTTAAACATCTATTATGTCACACCCTAGTATTTAAGGTGTGACTGGCACAGAATATGAGATAGACTCACATTCTATAAGCCTTAAATTACCAAAAATTTATTTAAAGTAACAATATAATTTACATATAAATTTAAAATTTATAAAGTTTTCACTATTTTGTAGAAATTTTGGCAAAGTTTTCCCTTTAATTATAAAAAAATTATAACTTAAAAAAATTGTAAAGATAGTAACTAATAAATTTAATTCAAAATAACTTCATAAAATAATGAAACATATACCTAAGCTAATGATAGATAACAAGTTTTCCTAATAATATAACAGTGAAATTAAACAATGCTATTAGAATAATATAAATGTTTAAATTCTGAATAGCTCATAAAATATTAAAATTTTCAATAATAGTGCATTTCGATAAAATACTTTTACAGAATTAATAGAAAAATAAAAATTTAAATTCAAATTTAGGAAGGCTTTATCAGAACGAATAACAAGCATGGATATACAATCCACGAGAGTAAATAACCAATCAAGTGTAAACATATAGTCTATAAGGGTAAGTAATCAATCAAGCGTGGCTGAAAATCACAAAACAAGAGCGGCAAGAGCCACGAATCAAGCGCAGGCATGAAGCCCACGAAAAACAAGCGTGAGTGCAATGCTCATTAATAACTGTCCCTCTGTTCCACGTGCGTTAGCCATCGCACGGGGCTAATACCTCCTAAAAGCACTCTGCTAGCTAGGTGTACCATGGCACGCTAAGGCCTAACGGGACTACCATTAGCATTCAACGTTATAAACTCAGTCCTCCTCAATAAAATCAAGCATGTATGGAGCAAGAAAACAATTTTAAATTTTTTTAAACATTATTCAAATATCATTTTCCTTTGTCTAAATTTATCATTATTTTCTCCATACATATATCATTGCATAAAATTTTTTATCAACATAGAATTCTATAATTAAACTACTTTTAAAGAATAAATCATTTATCATATGTACATTTCAACCATTACTTATCAACAATATAATCACTAGTAAAATCAAGATATTTTTGTTATCTAGACAATTGTTAAAAAAAATAGGATTAACAATGATATTTGTACAACTTATAAAGGAATGATAGTAAAATTTAACTAAAGGATTTTATAAACACCTTACTAGCACTTTATTTAAAACACTACCCACTCACTTGAGAATTTTTCAAAAATATTAAAACGTACTTCTCCTAACTTTTTCACTTTAATTTAATGATGCCCTTACTTTCCTAACAAATAAATCATAATACTAAAATCATTCATGAAATAATTTTTCAAGTACTTGGTTGGCATTTAAATTCAATCCAAACAATATTAAAGATAATATTATAACTAATGATGTTTCAGATATTCTTGAATTAGTTAAACCTTTACCAACTCTTAATTCATCATCATATCTTATTGTAACCTATTCTCAACCCATGTCATAATAACTCGTATCAACCTGCCTCATGCTTTCTTTAGATTTAATAACATATCATACCAGCATCCTATGTATTCCTTTCTCTTACTTTGATATTTTAAAATTTTAATTAATAACTTGAGCCAAAATTTACATAGGCTCCTTCAAACTATAACATGAAAACTTAACAACACTTAATTCACCAATTTCTTCTTTCATACTTCTTTTACAATTATCTTGAGGGCAAGCATTTATAATTGACAAAATTATAAGATAAGTAACTAAGAATTTCTACAACTTCCAAACTTTTACTTTCATTAAGTATACTCAACTCAACATAATCAAGCAATTTCTAATGCCAACCAAAATCACACTTCAATCCTCACTAAAAATAGCACATCAATAATAATGAACAGGGACCACATCAACTAACTGAAGGAAGAAGAGAATATGTTGTGTTGTTGTTTCCATTGAAGAAGGAAAAGAGAGGATCAACGATTTACCTCATCCTAAAGTGCAGCAGCGATAGCTCATAACCAGCAGGTGGTCGATACTGATAAAGAAGAAATTGAAGAAGGAAGAGTTCTAATCTGTAGCTCAAATGAGCAAGAAGAAAATCAAAAATTGCAGCCAAGAAAGGAAAGAAATTTGGCTTAGTATACACATATACAAAACATTTAGCAACTAGGAAGCAAGAAGGATTGAAGCTAAATACACACACATACACATACGGAAGCCCAACCTGAACAGAGAAGCGAGAGATGACAGCAAAGAACGAAGAGATTCCAGTGACTCCACTCTTCTAGCTGCAAAGACGCACTAGTAACGTGAGGTGTGGACCAATAGTGAGAAGAAGAACAAGTCGAAGGTAAGGAGAAAATACCGAGAGTGATGAGAGAAAAAAGATCTAAGTCAATGAAGATAAGAAAAGGAAATGCTCTATTTTTCTTTCTCACAAAAGGATAAAATCTAATCCAAGAAATATTTGCAAAAATTACAAGAAAGGGCATAGAAAAATTATAAGAAAGAGCACAAAAATTTTCTAAAATTTAAAATCAAACTTTTGCTCAAAAAAATTTAAACTTTGGACCCTCAAGAAAGTTTCTAACATAAATTCCTCTAAATTACCAATTTCTATATGCTATAAATCTTATTTAAATAAAATATCTATTGAAAGAAAATTTTGTTCAATGTAAAATTTAGGGTCATTATATATTCATTTCAAATCCTTAATTGAGCTCAAACTTTACTCTAAGAATCCTCAAATCTGATAAATAATTCATATATATATATATATATATATCATTCTAAAACTTCAAAATAGATATAACTTCGTTACAGTAACTATTTATTAGCAAAAAGATTCAAAAAGTTTAGATACCAAGCCTAAAGCCTTAATTAGAGAAGTTTAAAATTTAGATCTACCTAAATAGATGCCAAATCTAAGGTTAGGGATATTTACTGAGTGTTTGGGAGCTTAAGATCACTCTTTTTTTTTTTTGCTTTCTCTCTCTATTTCGGCTTACTAGCCCTATTTACACAACTATTATTGGCACATGTTCAGCAAAAGATATGCATGTTCAATTTTTGTTTGGCAATGGACATGTGATGAAGGGCAATTCCTTGCCTTCAACATTCCTCTACGGCCAGAAGTGCACATTGTAACATCCTCCTCCCAAAAAAAGTCCTCTAGAACTTGTTTTGAACCTCAGGAATGCCTTGAAATGGGATAAAATGCCTTAGAAGGGTTTTATGAAGAGAAAACAATATTTTATGGATGTCTATTCATGGACGTGACAGTGTGAGTCACGTCTGTTCGCAAAGAGAGATAGAACAAAGATTTTGAGCTCTTTGTTCATGTCCGTGAGCAAACATGACATGTTATGTCATGCTTGTGGGTGAATATGGATAGAAGAGTTGACTTAGCAACTCATGCTTATTTGTGAGTAGATAAGAATTGCATTGTCTCCATCATCAACAGATATGCACAAAACCAAACCTGCATATAGTATCCTAAACATAAAACTAAGGTTTCAATTCATTCTAAACCCTCCCATGCAAATGGCTATTTAGAATAAAGTTATGTTTGGTTCGAGGGGAAGGAAGGGAAGGGAAGGGAAGAGTTTTTAAGTTACCTTGTTTGGTTTTATTGGAGGGGGCTTTTAATGATCCTTTATTAGTTTAGGCGGGGAGGGGAGGTAATAATTAACTTCCATTATACCCTTGTATAAAAACATTTTTATTTTTTAACCTTTTGTCACATAAATCAATTTACATATAAACTAAAATTGTATAATTTTTTCTTAAAAATCACCCTAATCTTATCAATTTTTTTTACTTCTCCCAAATAAGTAAATTAAATAATACTATTAAATAATCTTATTAGTAAATTAATATGGATATTAAATCAATAAAACTAATGATTTCATTCAATGATTGTCTAGCTGAGAATATAGTTGTATTTGTGTATGTAAAAATGCACATATTAAGGATCATATATAACTTAACTAGGGGAGGTAATGATGCTAGCATAACACGGATAAAAAGAATAAATTTTTAATAAATGCACAAGATAATGGGTAGCCATTCCTCTTATATTTATACCCCCAATAATTGCACAAGACAATGCTAGTCTTTAAATCACCATAATCATTTTTTTTACATAAATACTAAGATCAATAATTGTCATCATTAATAACAAAATATAATGAGCAAGAACATTTAACACATTGAGCATCTAACAAAATATAATTGTCATCAAGAGCATCTTAACATATTGAGCATCTAACAAAATATTCAAAAATCATTGGTAATGCTCAAGAACCACATCTTGAGTATCTAGCTAAGAAACATAAACAAAAGTTATCAATAAAAGTCATCATCTAATTAGAATCATAAAACATCATCATTATCACTTCCTTCCGTACTGATGCTAGATATTGATTTGTTGTCCTAAGCCTATCATTATCAGCCATAAGAAACCAATATATGTCAGGTAATCTTATAACATCAATCCCACACTCTTCAAGCGTTTTCCAAATTTCTTCACCTGACAATTGTGGCACCTTCTTGAAACTTTATCCTATGATCACATTTTCTTATTGAATTACCTCAGCCATAGCTAACACTGCTCTTGTTAACTCATTTAAATTAGCCTCATTCTCTTTAGACACCTTCTTTGTCTTCTTGCTATATGCACTATTAATAGTAGGTGAGTGCTATAGGTCAAATGATTTTTTTTAGTCCCAGTGAGTTTTCTTGTCTATCAAGCTCAACATTAATTGTAGCTCTATTTTGTGAGACAAGGTTGTTAATATCATTGACAATTTCAATGACTTTTTCTCAAGAACGATGTCTCTTTCTTCACTCACGTGCTGTCTCCCCCTCATCTCTATTAGCTATATCTACTCCATATAATATCATCATTTTTTCATAGTTTGGAAAAGGAGTAGTTCTCCACAATGCTGCTTTAGGTTTAGCCTGAAAACAAGTGAAATAGCATGTTGAATTGATTTGGTAAAAAGCAATTCAATTGCAAATGTACACTTTTCCATTTTAAAAGACCATTAAACAAGTATAGCCATGAATATGTAGGAAATTACAAAAGAATAAGATAATCAATACATGTGTAGGAAATTTACCTCAATTAATGCATCCCAAACTTCAACCTCAGCATCCCATACTTGAGTTGTTGGATTCCAAGCGAATCCACTCAAAACTTTTAAAAAATGTCATATACATCTAAAAAGTTTTTCTTTAAAGTCTTCCATTGATTTTCACATTTTCCTTTTCAATTTGTTTACCGAATAAAGCACTCAAATATTTACATATATAATCATAAGCTGTAGTGGTAAAAGTGTCATTAACATTGTGGCCTTTATGATATTCGATCATGAAAGCATCAACGAGGGCATCATCTATTAATCTTGTTCAGCTCAATGTCTCTTTATTATTGTTTGGTGCCATCCTATTTCATAACAATATAATCACATAATACTAATCCCAATCTGAAAAGTTAATTAAATTTCAATGTCTAACTAAACAAATAATACAAAGAAAATAAAGTCAATGAAACAACTAATTTCAATGTCTAATCAAGCCGCAATTAAACTTAATATAAGTCAATGTAATAATACAACATATTTCAATGTCTATAATAATACAATAGATTTTTAATTTATTGAGAAAATAAAATTTCAATCATCAAGTTCATACTCAAGAGCATCCAGATGTTCTTGATAATTTACCCACATCTGATTGGCTATATTTTCTCTAACAAGTTTACCTCAAGCAGCCTCATTATTGTCACCTCTTTAAACACAGTTATTATCATTTAAACACTTTTCTCTTGCAAGGCAGCATCAACTTCTTTTAAAAGATCTTTAATAGAGTCCATTCTCACAAGAAAGTTAGGAAGAATGCAACAGACATATGTTATCATTTTTTGAGTTTTAATTCCATATGTAGGTTCAGTTGCATTGGATAGAATGGCAAATTTTTTTTTCAAAACACCAAAAGCACGTTCAATGGCATTGCATAACTCTACATGTCAAAGGTTAAATAACTCTTTATAATTCAAGGGTAGATTTCCTTTTGAATATTCTTTCAAATGATAGTGGACTTCTCGGTAAGGTGTTATAAGTCCTCTTGTTAACATGAATCTACCATCAATAAGGTAATATTTACCTATCATAAAGGAAAATAATTACTATAATAATTTTACAATCACAAATGTAAACTTTATCAAAATTGGTAAAATATTTACCTTCAAAAATTATAAGCCTATCTTCTCGTGTTAATGTATTTTTAATGATTCTTGAGTCAGATGCAGTATCTTCCCATCTAGGGAGCACATGAGTGAACTTTAGATCAAATGTACATGCTACTAACATGTTCTATGTCTAGAGTTCCTTCCTACCACAGTATCTAGGAGCATCTAAAGAAGGCACTTTAACTCGTATATGTGTTCTATTAATAGCACCAACACAATCCTTAAAATATGGGAATAATTTCTTACCTTTTTCAATTTCAAGAGGGATGGTTGAGCCATTAGGTTAAGCAAGAAATTTTTCTTCTAATTGATAGCTGTCAAAACTTGATGAAAATGGCGACTAATTGTCTCACCAGAATGTCTAAATCAAAAATTCACTTCATGATTTTTTACATTGTGTGTCAATATATATAGAGTTTTTACAACCATTTCTTCCACACTTGACCATTGAGTGGGTTGCAGGCCAACCTCTCTTTCTAATATACCATACAATTCTAAAAAAGTTCTAGGAGTCGTTCTAATGATATTTCAACTAGATGGACAATTACTAATTCGACTCATTATTTCATCACGCATCATTTCTCTCTTACCACTTAAACTGTAACTTATTTTCTTTGAACACATCTCACTTGCATATACTTTTACAAGGATACAAGCAATAGAGCTAGTGCTCTTCGACACAATTCAAACCAATGTTATGCCAGTAAAAGATATTCAGATTCCTTGCTCATCTAACAAAGTAACCAAAAGCATAATGCAAATCAATAAACAAGCCACAATTATCATAAATAAGGGCAGAAGATTCAATTTCATGAACATAAAACAATGAATAATTGTGGTTAAAATCCTTAGCAAAAACATACAAAATAAAATTATTAGCATCATAAAGGCAATGTGGTTACCAAAAATGTACTAGTCAAACTAGATCAACAGTAGGCATGAAGCAAAACAAAAACATGAATAAACTTTATCATGTACTCATCCAAATATACATATATACATACAGTAGGAATTTAATTATTCAAATTAGAAATAGTAAGATCTCAATGTGACTCACTCATGAATGAGATTTTAAAGACATGCTTGTGAAATCAAACCTTGGTTTATCATATTATGAGTATTTCTATACTTTTTCCTCAAAGTAAAACTAGGAAACAAGTGATTAAAGAAAATGAGACACTCTGATTTTAGCTCAATTGAATTAATTTCTTTCAAACAATATCAGGATTACAATAATCACATATTCACGATACTATAAATGGAAGTCCAAAAATTTGACACTTAAATCAGTTTAATTAAGGGCCTAATTCAATGTATTGATGAACAAAAATTTTATTCATCAAAATGGAGAATCAACCCATGCCCTATTAATCAAGCAGAAAGAGCAAGAATAGAAGAAGCCAAACCTTGGTAGAGCAAAATGCATAAAAAGAGGACTCTAGGAGAACACCTAGGAAGTAAAAGCTGTAGAAGCTTCAGAATTCCTAGAGAACTTGAGAAGTTGCGAATTCGATTAGCAAGTAGCTGTGAATCAGAACAGGAGGAAGCGACAAATCAAAAGCAAAGATCATGTGCTTAAGATGAATCTCAAAACAAATCAAACAAAATGCATGGAGAAATAGCAGATCCATAACTAAGCAAAGATCGAAAGAGGGCGACAAAACAGGGAAGAACTCACAATTCAACGAGATGATATAGGGCGGGAGCTTCGAAGAATTTGATGGGACGACTCACAACTAGAGCTCTGAACACTCTAGACAAGACACACAGTAGGAGCTCTGGAGAATCAAAGAAGACAAGGATCTGTGATAGAACGAGAATGCTCCAGTCTCTCTTTACTTAGGAAAATCGGGGATATGTAAAATTGCTCCAACTATGTCCGTGAGCTTATTTTCTTCCAAGGGCAATACGAGAATATAATAAAAATTATAAGAGTACATTAGTCAACAAATTTAGCTCCCCTTCAAAAAAACTCTAATTTGAAGGGAGCCAAAATAAGGGCAGCGAAAGGAAATTTTTGGCTCCTTCCCTTCTAAAATTTTTTAACCAAATGAGGGAAAGGGAAAGGGCGCCCCTCCCCCCTTCCCTCCATTTTCCCCCAACTAAATAGAGCTTAAGAGAGTGCCTAAAATAATTGTCTAAGTGTCCATAGTTCAAATTAAGTGAGTTTTTTGAATTGAAAGCAATTCCCTTCCTTCTCTAACCTTTAATCTCTCTTTTCCCTCTAAATTCATGTTGCTTATGTTCCTCCTTTATGAATTTGAATTCTCCATTGTTTAGAAGTTGAAATTGGTTAGGAATTGATAATAGGTTGTTGTTATGACTCTAGGAACTATAGTTAATGCTGATTAAACTCTAATTGAACCTAGACTAGTGAATTGTCGTGTTAGGTTTCCTAGAACACCAAGATTTCATTTTTGTAGAGACTTGAAGAGGCGAATTGGTAATTTATTTAGGTTAATTAGGATGAGTAAAGTAAGATAGTTGAGTTTTTACATTTTCATAATCAGTTACAAGTATACTCAAGATACTTCTGCCTAGTTGAGCACTTTATTGAGAGGGATTGGGACAACAATTTAGTTAGACTTTCATAAATCACTATCAATACTTGTTAATTAGGCTTAGAAAATAAGAGGAATTCAATCAGGGTTCTAGTGTTATTTTCCCCCACTTGATTTTTTCCCCCAACTAGATCTTAACATGATTGCATGATTTAACTTTGTAGCTTCTAACTTGTAAGGAGTTCTAACTAGGGAGCTCCTATTTCGTTTGATTGGTGGTTCTTAGAAGCTCTATTTGGAAATCAAACCTCGAGTTATTGTGTTAAACTCGAGTTTAGGTAACCACATTTGAGTTTACATTATGCGCATGTGTTGGTAAGCGATTGTTTTCCGACTAATTATCAAATAAAAATAAAGGTTAAATAGCAAATTAGTCCATAAACAAATAAGGGTTAAATGGAAAATTAGCTCCTAAATTATAAGTCTAAAAATATCTATAACTTTAAACTTATTTTTTATATAATATCTCCCTTCAACTCTTAAAAACGATATAATGTTATATCTACTATTAATAAAAGTTAACTTTAACAAATAATTTACTAGAAAATTACAAAAAAAATGACATCAAAAATTATAGAAAAGAATCAAGAATTTCTATTAATATGAATTTTTTTTATTGCTCATATATATCCTCTTGTTGAAAGAAATTCGAAACACAATTAAGCATTAAGCATGAACACCTCTCAAAGTGAGGATTTAAATATTAATTTATCATGTTATAAGAAACTAGCTTCTTCCGTTAGATCTAACATAGTTGGTTCTAGTAATATAAATTTTAATTTAATATAAAATTAGTTTAATATAGTTTAATAAATATCAATGTAAAATATAAAATTTTTGTTATCATTTGTTTTGCCAAAATCTGTATTTTATTACTAGTAAATGTTTAATATATTTACGTATGAACGAAATTTTTAAAATAATTTGAGCAAAAAAATTTGTAAAATAATAGATATTTTATTTATTTATTTTATGAGAATAATTATTTTATTATTTTACATTTCTATATATTTTTAAATTATTATCTTCACTATTCATATATTTATTTTGCGTTAATATAAAATTATGTGTTACTATAACAAATTAAAATTTAAAATATATTTAATACTCTCCCGTTTAAAAATATAAGATATTTTTAATTAAATTTTATTCCTCAATAAAGTAATTACCTACTTTTAAATTAATCTTATTTTTTTATATTTATTTTTATTAAATACTCTATAATAAATATAAAATTATTATTAATAGGGATACTTTTAGAAAAAAAATAATTACATTTTAAAAAGTTAAAAATATTTTATATTTTTAAATATTTAATTTTTTAAAAAATAATTTATATTTTTTAACGAAGGGCAAGAGTTTGAATAATTAATTTCGTTCCTACACCAAATTCTTCCTAAAATTAATAATTATAACCCCTGATAAAACCCTTCCTCGTGATAGCCGCTACCGTTCTCTTCGTCGACGAACAACCATCCCATGCTCCATTCCTGTAGGACCCCGTCCACCGTTGTCAGCCCTGCGTGGTTCTTCTCGAGCAAGCAGTGAATAAGGTTCGAACCGTAGGGCTTTTTCTACTCCCAAAATCTGCTGAAAATGATTTATTCAATCTGATTTTGAATCTATATTTGAAATTGTTCCCCGTGTCAGCTGTTCCCTGCGTGCTGTTCTTGCTTTGTTTTAAATTTTTCATTTTAATTTGTCTTCGAATCTGGTCGTGTAATGGTTGAATATTGACGCCTTTGAATTTGGGATGAATGGTGTCTAATTGGCTATTACTTCTTCCCTCTTCATTTTGATTACTAGCGACTTGTATGATTTGGATATTGCTTTTTTGCAATGCTAGATTTGTTGTGTATTGGCATTCTCTTTATTAATCTTTTTATATTATCAATTTTGGAATTTCTCGAGGTATTTGTGATGTATGATCTTGTAAATGACATGGCTGGAATTGTGTCAATGTATTTGGAACAAAAATTAAAAGGATATTATATCAACTCTGCATATTTCAAAGATTTTTCCCGTCATGAAATCAGGATGTCTACAACAAAACAGGTTCGTTGGTTCCAATTATATGCTTATGTTTTTTGGGAACTCAGGATACTTAGGTGTAAGTGACTGTTTGAAATGGAAGATAATATCCCTGTTATAAATGCTACAAATTGTATAACTAGAGCTTATGTAGATAGGCAACTTCTAGAGAAAGGTAACAGTAATAAAAGAGGCATTCTTCAACACTAGCATACTGGCAACTCCTTTCACCTGGTTTTGTGAGAGTGGACATTGTTACGAGAAATGGATTAGCAACTTGTGGAGGTGTGGTTACAGATTCTCATAACAATTGGCGCTCTGGTTTCTGCTGCAAGTTGGGTGTCTATTCTCCAACTATTGCTGAACTTCTTGGAATCAAACTTGGTCTAGAATTCTGCTGGCATCATGGATTAAATAAGGTGGAGCTATTCAGTGACTGTGCTGCTGCTCTTAATTTAATTACAAGAGATCAAAATGGCTCTTATCCCTACCAAGACAACACTGAAGAGATTATAAAACTTTTGAATAGGGACTGGTCTGTAACCGCTAATTTTATGTTTAGGGAGGCTAATTGTATAGCCAACTCCTTAGCTAGAAAATGTCACGAGTTAGAAAACAACATGCACATCTTTGATCAAAAAACACCCTTCATCTAGGGTGGTAGTTGATGAAAGATCTCTTTTGATTTCCTCTTGTATCTGTTTTTCAGCTATAATAGCACGTTTTCCATTCAAAGGGAAAAATATTTCAAAGATTTTTACTGCCCCCACTGAGTGTAGTATAGGTCTGCCTATGGTTACAGCTACAAGTCACTGTAAATGGATATTGCGAGTAATCCCAGTTTTGAAGGAAATGAGAGTCTCACTCCCAATTCTGATAATCCAACTCCTAATTCCAATACTTGCATTCGTACTCCCAATACTATTGTGAGTAGTATTGTTCCATTTACTTGAGAATTAATGGTTTTTTATTTAAATATTAATATTAATTTTTTCATAGTCAAATATGAATATTTTTGTATATTTTAATTAAATTATATTATTTTAGTGATGACCTGTCTAATCGTAAGTTGACACTTGGTTGAATCATTGACCCTTGACGCATTGTAATGACCAGGTACCTTGTCTTTTTGTCATCATTCTTTGAGTAAACTTTGAAAACCTAATTGAGTGCTCCCATGCCACTATGGGCCTGTCTCCAGCCTCAACATCACTCATCGTCTCACCCTTCATGCTTTCATCTTGTCTCTGACCCTCAGTCTCACACTTATCTGTGCATCCTCAGCTCGCCGTCACCACAAAGCTCACACTCTTACACTCTATTGTGCTTCCAGGTTTTGCCTGTATTTTTTTATCTCTGTTCTCACCTCTGTTTTGTCATCTCTTGTGATGATTACCTAGCGTCCTTACATTCTTTGAATAAGTTAGAGAAGAAAGTGTTCTTTACAGAAGGAAATGACAATGAATTGAAAGTAAACCAACCTCCCTCTTTGCTGTCGTATCAATTTTACTGGTATGATGATATATTTGTGCTGCTCAGCTGTGATCTTTTTGCTGGATCAGTTCTGCATATATTTGGTTTTAAATCTAACTAGATGACAACTGTGCGATTAATTTTTCCTTATATTGTTTTCCCCTAATCTGCCTAACCTTTTAGGTCTCTGATCGCTGTTGTGGTTCAAACCATTTAGTTTGAGCTTTTTACCTACTCTTGCTCTGCATCAAGTAATCGGGAAGACACAGCACACTTGGCAGTTAACTGCTATTTGGGATGAATATGGATGTCAATGTCATTGCAGATCCCACAGAGAAGCTTAAGGGTGTCCAAATCTCATCCCTTGATGATAATGATGATGAAGAGGTCCATATTGATGATGAGCATGAAGAATATGACTCTAACGATGAGGAGGAGGAAGACCCTATTACTTTAGGTTTCGTTGAGAAACCTAAAAATAAATGGTCTCTTCAACGGCAATATTTTCCAAGCAAAGCTGGAGGTGCCCCGGTAAATATATTATTTGATCAAATTCTTTTTTGATTGCAATAGAAAATGAGGGTGAGAAGGTGGAAGAGGAAGTTAATTTGTGTGTGTGTGTGTGTTATGGGAATAAGGATAAAGAAGAAGCTATTCAAGCCTTGCATATTTTGAAAAAATAAAAAATAAAATTTTTTGTTTGTGAAACACTAATTTATGACTTGATGGTTTTATTTGTTTATAAATAGGCTTGGCTTGACCCAGTAAATATACCGCTTGGAAGGTCATGTACATGTGACATATGTGGAGAGCCTTTGCAATTTCTTCTCCAGGTAGGTTCCTTATGAAGCTAATGCCTCTTTTATAAGTTTATGACTTTCTTATTTTTTGAGCAATCTTTAGTTTTGATGGCCAATATTTATTACCAAGTTTGATGAAATATATCCTTACTCTTGAAATTATCTCTAAATTGTTGTTACATCTTCTTTAGTACGTGTCTATTTGGCTGAGTTTTGCTGGTGGATGATGATTTTCTTTAACCTTTGTACTACAAGGTTTATGCGCCAACTGAAGAGGAAAGTACATTTCACCGGATGTTATTTGTTTTCGTGTGTCCTTCAATGAAATGTCTTCTTAGGGATCAGCATGAGCAATGGAAACGTCATCCAGAGAAGCCATCTAGAAGGTATTGCTGACAAATCTTAATCTCTTTGCTGTTTGCGTTCTTTGATCAATTTTCATTAGCTATGACTATGAGACAAATCTTCCTTTCACTTCGTTTTCCTGTTGCATAGTTCTAATTATGCTATGCACTCTGAAGTGTGAAGGTTTTCCGTTGCCAGTTACCACGTGATAATCCTTTTTACTCCAGTGAACGTCCTAAATATGATGGGAGTGACAAACCTGTTGGCAGTGGAGGTCAGTTCTATTATGCTTCCTTTTTTCTCCCTGAAGGGCAAAAAATCTATTTCATTTTGCTAGAATCATTAACTCTCAAAGCAATCTTAAAATTTTATTACGAGAATTCATGCAAGTTTTAACTTATTTTTTCTGCACACTTGGAAGCAAAATTTGCTACCTTTTAAAACACAAGATAGTGCTTATATGGATTTATGAATGTTTTGGGGGACAGAGAGTGAATTCCTAACTATGAAGAGCTATCATGTTATGTTGGATTGATAATGTTTTGTGGTATAGTTTGATAGAATGCTGCTTTGGGGCTGTACTTGTTGGATTTCTTAGTTTATGTTGATTTATGAACATTATTGTCCCTGATTGCATGCTAGTGGGGTGAGTCATTCAAAGAATCCATTGTGATTTCAAAATACTTTATGATTCATATGCTAATTGCCATCTGCCTTTCTGCTTAATGTTACATTTCAACCTCAGTTAAGTCAAATTTATTAGCCTGAATGAGTCGCTCATTACTTTGCTTTCTTTGGTGCTGTAACGCATGTTCTACCTGCATTTTTCTAAACTAAATTTAATGACAATCTGTATTGCCTACATTCATCTATATATTTATAATTGGATTAACTCTTACTAATGCCTCAAGAAGTAATTGGAATAAATGAACAATGTGTTGACCAGCTTCTTTGAACTTTTAGCTGCTTTATGTGATTGGTGTGGTACATGGAAAGGAGATAAACTCTGCAGTAGTTGTAGACAAGTGCGGTATTGCTCTGAGAAGCACCAGGTAACTATTTCTTAAATTTGTTTTAGTTCTCTAATTATAAATTTGATTAGTAAAAAACTCCTTTTCTCATTCAACTTTCAGGTCAGGCATTGGCGTTCTGGTCATAAAATTGCTTGTCCGCAGATGAAAATTTCTTCTCCTACAGCTACATCTGGACCCAACAACTGCAGAACCATTTCAGCCGAGTCTAAGAAAGGTTGGTGGTCTAAAGCTTTGTAGACTATTACAGGGGCATACAAGGTTGTTGAGAAATGAAAATTGCGGTCACATCCTTGAAAACTCCAAATGTGAAGAAACCAGTTATAATGATGATGTTAAACTAGTTAAACTCCAAGGCATAAAATCGTTATAAATTAGTCCAATAAAAGTCACGTAGAAACATTCATTGTAGAGAGCTATTGTCTAGAGGCATTTTGTGATATTTAAATTTTTGCATGTTTAACAGTCATTCTTTATGCAATACAGGTGCTAGCAACACTCTGTGGCCTGAATTTGAGATCATTATTGAAGATGAAAGTGATAACACAGACATTTCTGAGAGCAATGCTTTAACTAGTTCTTTGATCTCAAAGAACAGAATCGATGACGCAATGAATTCCATATTGGAGAATTTTCAGGTATTGCCTCAAATTCACCTGTAATTGATAGTATAGTTTATATGCAACTGCATTCTTTGTCATTTGTTTTTTGGGCCTGTGAACAGGGTGATGATGACAAAAAGAGTTGGGTCTACTTCCAGGAGCGTATTGCTTCAGCCCCTGAACAAATATTGAGGTGATTATTGCTTAACTGACTGAAATTCTGTTGGAGAATTGCTTCAAGCACCCCAGCAATGTTTGGTGAACAGAATTCATTGCATCTTGATGTGATAAAAAAGCTTGAAAGTGAGAGATTTTTTCCCGACTGGTCTAGAATGGCATTTATGATACTTATATTATGAACAGATTAACGGTTGTGACTATGCTGCATTATGTAACCTGACAATAACTGGTGTGAATGTTTGGAGTCACAATGTCAGAAACTTAGATTACCCAATTTAAATATCTACACTTGCCAATACTTTGATCTAATGGCAGTAAGAGGTGTGATGACAAACATGAACGAGTTTTACCTGTCTGAGGAAATTTTGGCTAGTCTTGCCGCTATTCATTGTACACTATACTTTTTTTCTTGCATTTTTAATAGCTTATTTTGTAAACAACAGGTATTATAAAAATACTAATGCAAGACCCATATGGCCTGTTTCAAGTGGTCGACCATCTAAAGCTGACATCCCTAAATGCAGTTACTGTGGTGGTTCTATGTCTTGTGAGTTTCAGGTAAGATTTCGAGGATTCGTTGATGGAAACCCAATGTATATACAATTTGTTACTCATGTTCGAGATATTGTTATAAAATTTATAACTAAGATAAAAATGTTAAGATAGATGTATGAGAATACATGAAAAGATACAATCCATATTGAGATGATGGTAAGCTATCGTTTGAGATGGTTTGAATATGTATAAAAAATATCATGAGAGATTCTGATTGAGTGAAATAGATAATATTGAATCCTGTTAAGAGAGGTAAAAGAAGATTAAAGAAAACATTTTTGGAAGTTGAGCAAAATATTAGGGTTAACAATATTTTCAAAGGTTTAGTTGCTAATAGAACATAGTAGTATCATACAATTCATATAATCACCTACAGTGGGATAAGGGTGGTTGTTTCTTTGTTGGTTACTAATTTGTGAATGTTGGCGCTAGGTTCTGCCACAGCTACTATATTACTTAGGCGTGGACAATGAGGTGGATTCTATGGATTGGGCTTCAATTGTCGTGTTTGCATGTGAAGCATCTTGTGACTCCGTTGTGGCTTACAAAGAAGAATATGCTTGGGTTCAACTTTACCTACCTTCCACCGCCTGACTTGACAGTTGAATTGTCTTTTTTTTTGTTTTTAAATAGAGCAAGTATGAGATAGAAAATGTAGTGATGTGGTATGAAAAGAAAATTGTTTTTTATGTTGTTATAGGATATTGATTTTGTAATTGAGAATATTCAGTTTTGATTCATATTTTATTCTTATTATGAATGCCCATGATAATATTGGTTTGAAGTTCTCTACAGCTAATGCCTATTTTGAGACTTATTTGGATTACCGGGAAAATGGGGTAGTCCTTTGATGATTATGCTTAAAATAAAAGCTTTTGATTAATGGGAGATAAAAGACTATACCTTAGAAGCAAGTTGTTGAAAACTAGACTAGTCATGAACTGATTAAGTCACTGATTTAAGGGTTAACAATTAAAATTGTAGTCAAATTATGATTAAATTGATTATAAATAAAGTATTTTATTAAACCAATTAAGATGTTAATTAAATGGTTTTCTGATTTAACTGGACAGGTTCACTCAAATTTTCATAATACGCCTAAAAGGGACATCAGAAGGCATTATTAAGTACAAAGGAAAATTTTTAATGCCCTGTATAAATTAATCGACCAATATAAGATCCAGCTAGCTAAAAAGTATTAAGTTCGATGCCAGGATAGATTATTAAAAGTTGAGGTGTGACAATATATGAAGGAAGGGATACAAGAAGGACAATTTGCAACAATCTTTTTTTATGACAAAATATTGGGATCATGAAATTTTTAGTCTTGAAAATTTGTCTCGGTTATTAATTTAATAGCTTAAATTTAATTTTTGTCAATTTTATTCTTTACATTTTTAAAATTACAATGTTAGTTTTTTTAAATTTTAAAACACAAATTGATTCTCAAATTAATTTGATATGTAAAGTATATTGACGGCTTGACATGTATATTTAATGAAATGAGAATAAATTAATCTTTAAATTAGTTTAATTTTTATCAAATTAGTCTCTTATGTTATATTTTGTTCTTTTATTTTTAAAAATTTCAGAATCCATTTTTTCTTACCTAAATAATTATTTTTTTTTATTAATCTACATGACTATCACTAATACTTTGTTATCCATATTAACAGTTTTAACAATGTTACAATATTTATGATAGTGTGTTTATATATGTTTGGCAATCAGCTTAGGTTAACCAACAATGATTTATGCGGATTGATTTGATTGCCCCTATGTGCTGAAATCAATATTACGTGGATCAGTTGCAATATCGTTTTTTATTTTTTTTGGGGTATTGTTTTAGAGTTGCAAGTGTCAATTTACTTAGCCACGTTGCATGAAAGAGGAGTAGGAACTATCAAATATTTGGCTAAGACGTTGGTGGAGCTGTATTACAGTTTATGCCATGGTAATTTCTTAATTCACTCTACGGGTTAGGTTAGGATCTAAGTAATACGTTAGTTATAGGTAATTTTGAAACATAGAAAAATTATTATAAATTTATTCAGGAGTAAGAAATTTAGAAAATAAGTAAAATAATTTAAGAAACAAAATTTACCAAGAACAGATTAAATTATAAGGATTCAATTTCAACAACAACAATAATAGTGTGTGTATTACTCCCTCCATTTAAAAATATTTTACATTTTTAATCGAATTTCACCCCTCAATAAAGTAGTTGTCTATTTTTAAATTAACCCTATCTTTTTATATTTACCTTTATTAAGCTCTCTACAATAAATATAAAAGTCATTCACCAATAGAAGTACTTTTGAAAAAAAAAAGAAAATAATTACACCTCAAAAAATTAAAAATATCTTATATTTTTTTAACATACAACCCTCAAAAAATACTTTACATTTTTTAATAGAGGGAGTACTTATTTTCTAAATTACTTGCTACTTAATAAATTTATAATAATTTTCTATCCCACGAAATTTCCTTTCTATACCTCAAAATTATCTATAATTAACTTATTATCCATAAAATAAAATCTTGAATATTACAGGCCCCTTGACGGAAGATGGTGTTATTGATAAATATAGCATAAACTTCCTTTATAATTGATGGTGCAGTGTACGATACTGACCCTAGGTTTTCTAAGCGAAAGGTTTAGAGTTCGTTAAGTCTTTATTAGTCTCTCTCCAATATCAAAGGCTCGTGCACACCAGAGACCAGGGCGTGCTGGAAGAACTCGACCTGGCATTTTTTTTACTTTTACAATAAAAGAAGAATTTCAAAAATGAACTTTAGCCCCCAAACTATCCTGAAATTTTAAAGACACGTCATGCCAACACTAATGTTGTTACCTTGAAAAAATTGGGTATTAGATAACTTAGTGCATTTTGATTTTATGGATCCTCTGCTTCCAAGCAATGTTTTGGAACTCAGATCAAAAGTCAAATTGAAAAGAGTAATGGGTCGTAGTTTTCATGATTCAACTAATTAGAACAGCGATTGAACTAGTAAAATAAAAATTAATATTTATATATACAAAATATAAATAAAATATTAATTTATCAATGATACTTGGGATTTCAATGCTAAATGCTAGACACCTAAACCTTTGGAGTTGAAGGCAGATGCATGTCAGCACAAGATCATGATCTTGAAGCAAAATGCTAGAGCTGAAGGCATGCCATCATGTCATGACTCACAATCTTTCAATCTTAATACTAAAGGCTAGATTGTTAGAGCTGGAAGCAAAGACTTGAGGAAAGGTCAGAGGTTGAGCTTGGATAGAAAGATCAAAGGTTAGAAAAGAGAACACAAAAGAAAACTAGATATTAGAAAAGAAAAATTATAAATTTGAGCGACTTAGCCTGAATTTTTTTTTGTTGCTTTGACCTGAGTTGACCCACTCTGATTTCTAGGTCAGATCAAGTTCTCTTAAAGCTAGTCGAGTCAACCTAGTCTAAATTCTATATCGGTAGTTAGACCAAGCCATTTTGATTAGCAGGTAGCGATTGGATTGTCTGGTCTGATTCGATTTTGAAAACAATACTTCCAAGATCTTGATGTGTGCATTGGAAGCATTCAGTTACTCAGTTGCTCTGGATGATAATGATAACTTAACAAAGATGGGAGAAATTATGAATGGATTTCCCTTGGACTTTGGATGTCAATGTTGCTTTGTTGTGAGTTCTGACACAACCTTCCACACAATCTACTAATCAATTCAAAATCATTTACTTTGAAGGATTGGAATCCCAATATAAAACATTTCTAAAATAATTTCATAAATACTCAAGTTGTAAAACCCTACATAGTAGAAGTATCAAGCTTGTTTTGTAATCTAACCCATGACATTGGTTTTGTTTAAATCTAATTTCTTGTTTAAAAATTGAACACCCAAGTACATTTTGATATGTTTTATGTCAAAATTTGCCACTTGAATATCACCATTTAAAACCACAAGTCATTGGCTATTTCTAAATTCTTGACTGCATCTAAATAGACATTGTACACCTGATTGAATAATTTTATAAACAATATAACACACCCATACACATTTGGCCTATAAACTACTATATTGCATATATTTTGACACAATTCATTTCTTTTTTTTTTCATTACCATACCAGGCCAAAGTTCACATAACACATGTATTGCCTTTTCACACACACATAAACACATCCACTAGCCTGCACTACCATTTTCACTACATACACACATATATACATAATGGGATAGGATATCAAAACTTATCACATTTACAACTAAACATGTAAATGCACAATAGAACCATCTCTATGGCAACTTACATATATAAACACTACTATATATATATATATATATTTATATCCAAATTTATTACATCAATTTACAATGGATTTTTCAAAGGAATCTTTATTCAACATGTTTCCTTTCCTTTTGCACTACTAGTGTCAGAACCTGAAAAATATAAATAACCATGGGTGAGATAATAATTTCATTAACCAATATAGCTCATTGAATGTCTATTATCACAAATAACTATGTCAAAGTAACAAAACTAAAGTAATAGCTTATATATATAAATATATATATATATATATATATTAAAAACATATAGAATTTCCTCTTTCCAAAGCATTTCTACACAGTTACCACAATAGATTGATCATCTAACCATCGAGCCTCCAATGTTCCTCGACACGAAACCATAGGCTTTACTGGATCAATGGTGTATTGACCTGAGCACACTTTCAGTGGTAGAAACACTCAACTAAAAGTAATCTATCCTACCTATGGATTATGGTTTCCCACATCTCACATACTTGTGATAAAGGTGTTGTTAACTCCTAACCACACCCTAACGAGCACTAGGGAGTTGCTAGACTTTCCAAGTGTTCCATGGTAATAATCTTAATATAATGCTGTATTGGATTACCTATAGTACTAGCCCTAAAATGTTATACTGGATGTCCCATGGAGCCAGCCTAATTATATGAATTTATTCACTCACATCTCCACACACACACGCACATCCATACATTTCCTGGGTGAACTCCCACCTCCTATGATCATGCTTCTCACACACATATCACTATTTTCCATAATTTACCCTACACACACACACACACACACACAGACACTTACATATATTTAGATTAGTCAAAGCCAATAATCATTGAACTTTCATTTTATAAAACCATTTAATGCTAAAATCAAATGAAACAAAATCATGTATAGAAACTAATAAAACAATGATTTAACAATCATACAATCACTTTTACACAGTTATAATAGCTAATAAATATAACAAACTCTATGGTTACTTCAACCTTTTGTTTGCAAGAAAAGGTAACCCATGTACCAAAACCTTACTCAACTCCTCCTCATGATTTCAACACGTCTCACACGAGAATCTGCACAATTGAGGCATCTGTAGTCAATTACCTTATTAGCTAAAAGTGTTAATTACAGCAATTTACGTACCTACTCGTTATCATTTCCCCTATTCACATTTATCTCTTTACACCTAATCACCTCTCAATTCAAGTATTAACACACCTCTATCCAATTTCTTTCAGTTCTCTCTCTCTCTCTCTCTAAATTAGGTTAACTTAAGCCTATAGTTTTAAAGCTTTATCGTTTTGACTCAAACTAGTTGCAAAATTCTAATTTAGTTTCTAAAAACCTTTCTATTACTATAAGGTAAGAAATCAACTCCTTAAAACTTTCAAATTCAATTTTCTTAGTTTAAACTAAGAGAAAAAGGATAGAATTGGAGGTTAAGATAGTATGAGACTTACTCAATAAGTAATAAGTTAGAAACGTTGTCCTTGATCCCGATTTTCATTGCCTTAATAGACCACCCTTTCTTCTCCACGCCTAATCTCTCTTTCTCTGATCTCCTTTTTATTTTCCATGAGTTCTATGTCCTTACTTATCTAAATTCTATGCCATGCGCTGCGGCGTGTGGTACAGTGAGGAAATTCCTCATCGCACTCACACACTCTGCTTCTCAACATCATCCTTCTACTTATATCTATTCATACATTATCCCAAAGACTCAAAATAATATATCACCATGCAGAATCCTAATTTCACATTAGTTCATTAATTCATCCCTTAATCAGTATTATTGCTGAAATCAAAAAGTTTAGGATGGTACATGAATTGAACTGTTTGAATGAAATTCTTTCAATCTTTAGATGCTTGTATGTATTCTTATTTTAAATTCATTCATGGTCTATCTCCATACTTGAGTCCCACCATAATGCCAAGGAAATTGAAATAGAGGCCTAGCAACTGTGCATGTTGCCATAGATAGTCTTGTTCATGTGTTGTTGATATTTGACTACTTACTGGGTATGGGCAAAGGCATGTAATATGTCTTTATCTAATATTTCTTATAATATCTCAACTTTTTAATTTTATTTTTTTTCATTGGATCATTGGATTCTATATAAAATAAGAAATATTTTAATATTTTAAAATCTTGAAATGATAAAGATTCATATTTTCTATGATTTTTGTAAAGAACAATATTACAATTACAACCTTTTATTTTTGAAAAATCATATAAAATACAAATCTTCATCTTTTTGGAACTTTAAAATGTCAAATTTTTTTTTATTTCATGTAAAAGCCAATTATTCAAAACAAAATGAAATTTAGACGTTGAAATATTATAAAAGCTATTAAAGGTACTTTAAAAGCCCTTGCTTGTTCATTACAAGGGGTATCAAAAAACGGTACATTAAAATATAATAATCATTATACTACCATCATTTTAATTCTTTCTCTATTTGAAGGGTAATATTAAAAAATATTATTAATTAAATCTTTTTTAAATTGTCTTATATTTTGAGACAATAAAATTTTTTTAAAATTGTTTTATTGAGATGAAAAGAGTACCTAACTGCTTTTTCTTTCAACCCCTAGGGAGGCATAAAAAGTAGTGGATGAATTGAAAGCTAGGTTTGGCACATTGGTGGAGATCATCTCACTCTCTTGAATTTGTGCCAACTTACAGGCAAAATAGCAAGCGCTCATTTCTACAACATTCCTTTTGTATTTTTAACTATTTGCTGTGAATATGTTCCTTGAAGTGAGGTACATATTTTGTGTGTATGTGCCTTTTAAGAGGATGATCCCTTAAATCAGCTGCTAATGTTAGATAACAAATACTGCACCTGCATATCATGGCCTGTAGTGGCGGATTCAAGACGGCAAATTATTAAAATTACAACTTAATGGGGTCAAAATATTAAAATTAGTAAGGTCAGAAAAGGTAAATTTTATACGTCTCGCATGTAATTTTTGCAAAAATGAGGGGGTCAGTGCAAGTGCCCACCCTCACTACATCACATGTTCACTGTTGATGGTCTAGTTTTACCTGAAGTTACGCAGCATAGACTTCAACAGTAGGGATTGCTATATCAACATAAGAAAATCTATGTTAGTAGGATATTCTTTACAGGTAGCTCACCTCACCTAGACACTAGTATGGGTGTTTAAAATCGATCAAAATTAATTACATCAAATAAATTGAATTGAAATGAATTGATCAAAATTAATTATAAATAATGTTTGATTTGATTTTTTTTTAACAAGGACCGATTGATTTAATTAGGTTTCGTTCAAATTTTAACCGAATCAAACATTATTATATTTATTTTATATATTTTTATAAATTGATTTAGATGTTTTCTCATTCCTATGTTTAGTTATTTGTAAATCACTAATAAAAAATATATTATAATTAACTAATTTTTTTTATAATTGTTCTTGATAATTTCTTTTAAATTTGTGATCAAGTATTTTGAATATAATATGTATACTAATTTTTAACAGTTAAATATTGCCAACCAATTATTTTAAAAAAAATATTCTGTTGTCCTCAAGAAATATTTTTGTTGAAAATAATAACCAATAGGTAAAAATTATTAGTAAATATGAACCAAACATAACTCAAACCACTTAAAAATCGAACCAAATTTACTAGAGAAAAAAATTATATAAATCTTAAATTTTAATAAACCAATTGATTTGGTTTGATTTAATTTTTTTTTCCTCAAACTAAAATGAATATTCTAAACGGCAGGAATTTTCTACTACGGACATGCATGGGAGTTGATAATGTTATTTGTTGCATTTTTGACAAACATAATTTTACAACCTTGAACTTATGGACGCGTAAAAAATCATGCTCAAAACAGATCCAGTGAAAATGTTCACAAACTATTTGATTTGACCTACAGTAATTCAGCTTGTCCACATCAAATAGTTTGAGATAAAGGATTTAAATCCTTTTGAAGTTAGAATTAGTAAATTTGGGTGAAGTTTTTTTTTTTAATAAAGCGAGAGAAGATCTTTTTATAAAATATTTTTATAAAATAAATAATAAAATGAGCAAAAATATTAGGAAAAAAAAAACTTCACCTAAATTCACCAATCTCAACTTCAAAAAATTTAAATCCTAAAATAAATATTGATTAAATATTTCACATTTAAAGATGATTAAGTTATACATGCTCACTTTTTTTTTTTTTTTTTGCGTTTACAATGCGTGATCACTGATCTTTAGTTACAACTTACCACGCAATGCATTGAATATAATTTAAGAGAATACAAAACATAGTTTGATCTGACATAAAAAGAAAAGTACACGTGGCTTATTTAGACTAGCACAAATGGCCTTTATCTTTTATTCTTATCTCCCGACAAATCTTGGTATAGTGCATCTATTTGCTCCTGGTAAATGGAAAGATAATGTGAGCATTTTGTAAGTAGATAAGGACTGCACATAAAAAAGGGTAATTAAATTATCCATAAACTTTATATCAAGTACCATCAACAACAACAACAACAACAAGCCTTTATATCAAGTACCATCATATATTTAAATTTATTTATTATATAATTATTTTTTTAATTTTAAAAACAATACAATTTAATATTTATTGTTAATAAAAATTAATTTTGACTGTTGGGTAATTTAAAAAATGACAGAAAAATATCTTAAAAATTATAAAAAATGATTAAAAAATTATAGACAATGACCCCTTTTTTTTGTCCTTTTCTATAATTTTTTGAGTCCTTTTCTATCATTTTTTTATTAACTAATAATCAAAGTTAATTTTGTTAATGATAAAAGCTAAATTGCACTGCTTTCAAAATTAAGAGAACAATTTGCACAATAAAAAAAATTTAAGGTCTAAGATAATACTGGATTTAAAATTTAAAAAGTAATTTATTTATTTATCCTATAAAGAAACAAGAAAAAAATGGATTTCAATGTATTTTATATTGATGCCGACAAAAAAAAAAAAAAAGAAAGGAGGGTACCTTGTAATATTTAAGCAGGATATTTCTTTTCTTTTTCAACGTGGCAGTCACTAGATCTCTCTCCATATCGAATGGAAGGGGTTCCAAAATCACTCCTTTGATGCGTTCAAAGCCCTTGAGCTAATTTTGACAGGAGAGAAGAATTGTTGATACAGGGAAGAGACAAAGAAAGACATGCATAGGATTGGAAATTTAAAGAAAATGGGAGCCCATTGGGCTAAGGTTTTCTATTAATGTTATAAACAATTGAACTGCCCATTAAATCAGTTCAAATATTGATTCACAATTTAATAATCGAACCATAATTTAAATCATTATTCAATCAATCATGAATAAATTAATATATATTTAAAATAAAATAAAATATTTATATATATTAATAAAAATGCGTTTTTTAATTTCAAACAAAATAATATAAAATAAAATAAGTAATATCCATTAATATTCCATCATTTTAATCCAAAATATATATACTTTTTTCATAATTTATGATTTATAAGTTTAAAATACATACATATATACATATTTATTGCCTTTTTTCATTTTTCTTCATTTATCAATACATATTAGGCATAAATATTAGTTTAAAAATATGAATTAAATTTTTTAAAAAAATTAAAAATTATAAAAATAGCAAGACCAGTTCAACGAGTTTGTCCACCAGTTTTGTCAATTTTAATTGGTTCAACCAGTTCGTAGAATGAGCAGTTTTTTGTTGTAATTGGACTGGATCTATAATTGGTTTTCAATTCAACCGATCAAACCAATCAATCTAATCCAATTATGATACCACTCTATAACGAACTTTTTTTTAATATTCTTTGTAATGTCCTAACTTTTTAATTTTTTTTCTTTGAAATATTAGTTTCTACATGAAATAAGCGACATTTTCATATCTTAAAATTTTAAAAAATTAAAATTTTGTTTTTACAATTTTTCAAAAATAAAAGAGTGTAATTGTGATTTTAAAAAAATCATAGAAAATGCAAAAATCCATCATTTTATGACCTCAAGGTATGGAAATGTTTCTTATTTTATATAAAAGCCAATGATTCAAAAAAAATGAAAAAATAAAATTGAAATATTGGAATATTATAAAAACTATTAGAGAAATCCACTCCTAATTCAATAGCATTAATCCCAACGGGTGTCACCTGATTCCTCTCAGCAGTAGAGTGGAGCTCAGACAGCACATGTTTCTTCAGTTGGTCAAGACCACATAGCTGTGAGAAAGGAACAGTGTGGCCTTTTGAATATGCCCATTTCTTGGTCACTTCCTCATTCGGTACCACTACTGCAATCAGCATTGACTTGAAGCTATCCCCATAAACCCATATCTTGATTCAAAAATACCAACTAATAGTTAATTACAAGCTATTATTCCACAGTGTGTCTGGTAAGGATTGAACTGGTGACCAATGTGACTGTGAGCACTTACATCTTCAACAATTGGAGTGATTCCATAGATGTTCTCCAAATGCTCCAGAGCAATATACTCTCCTTGAGAGAGCTTTATCAGATTCTTCTTCCTATCAATGATCTTGACAGCGCCATTAGGAAGCATTTCTCCTATGTCCCCTGAGCATGTCAGCAACTGACACAGTGAGATGGCCTCAAAATAAACCAGACAAAGGAAAAGGAAAGGAAAAATAAATGACAATTAAGGATCCCATAAAACTATTAATTACAAATAAGGACCTCAAATTATTGAAATTTCAATAATGAACTATGATTTTTATTTGGAATTAAAAACATATATAAGTTTTCAAAATTATCCTTCCTTGAAAAATCAAGCAAAAACATTTCTAAAATTACTATCATGAGTTGGGACTATTGTTAATCTTAGTTGGAAAAACTAGAATCCATACTTTAGAATGTGATTAATAATAGTATCACTCATAATAGTTAATCCTAAAATGAAATAAATAATTGTACCAATCCATAATAGTAATTTCAATAATCTTAATTCATAACACTTAAAATCTTGATTTTCCCAATTAAAAGTAATAATAATTTCAACCCATAATAATAATTTCAAAACTCAGAAATAATTTTATAAACTCATATATATTTTTAATTTTAAATAATAATCATGGTTCATTATTAAAATTTCAATATTTTAAATTCTTTAATTGTAATTAATAATCTCATGGGTCCTTAATTGGTATTTTCTGAGAAGGAAAAGGAGTTTACGAAAGGACCTGTGTGGAACCAGCCATCTTGAATGGCTTCTCGGGTCAGGTCGGGATTCTTGTAGTATCCGGTAAATACAGTTTTGCCCCTGACGCATATCTCACCGCATGGAGGAGTTCCCAGAGGATTGTAGCCCATATCTGGAACCTCCTCTAGCCGTAATTCATTGTATACGGACACAGCTCCAACAGTACCGATCATGCACATTTCATCAGGAAATCCCAGAGTAGTTGACCCACAAGTTTCAGTCAGACCTGGATTCACCCCGAATACTATTCATCATGATCATGACCAATAGGATTTAGTTTAGCTTATGTGGAAAACATGATATCCTCAAAAAATAAAATAAAAAAAATAATTAAGCAAGCCGAACTTATTCTGACCGACCAAATAAACCTAAACTTATCCAGCCAAACTTTAATACTTGAATTGTCATTTTCTATTATTTTTTTAAAAAATATAATTTTCATTTTAAAATTAATTATTTTTTATTATAATAAAAAATAAAATATATTTTTTAAAATACTTAAAAAAATTTTGCATGCCTTAAAATTTAAGTTATTTTATAGATTGAAAATAATTAAAATATAAAAATATTAATTTTTTATTTTTTTTTTGAGAAAATATCTATGAGAATGTACTAAGATATATGATTTCTCAGTACAAAATAACTTCAAAATGAAAGAATTAATTAATATTTAATATAATTTTTTTAAAAAATAAATATTTATTCAATCAGTCATCCAAAGCCTAAACTCCATTGAGGTTAGCCTAATTTTTTCAGACATATTCCAATCAATCCAAATAAGTCCTAATTATAAAAAAATATGGAAATTTTTTAAACTCAATTCTAAATTTCTTTTAAATTTATTTGAGTTGTTCCATCAAACTTGACTTAAATTATTCACTCTAATATCGTTCAATGTAGTTTATGGTACTAATAAAGAGATATGATTACCATAGCCCTGACATACAAAGGCACAAGAAGTTACGCGCAAAAATTCTTCGACCTCAGTGCTCAAGGCTGCACCTCCAGATATTATAAGCCGAACACGTCCCCCTAGCCGAGCTTTGACCTTGAATCCCACGTGGCACAACAAGTCATCTATGTCATTGACTTGTTTAAGATAAGAGGCAACAATTATCAAGTGAGATGATTTTATGATGAATAGTGTACAACCTTTCTAAAGGCCAAGAGATCTGCCAAACGTGATGCTTCGCTGTGTTTATATCCTTCCTTCATCCAACCAAGTTTGCTGTGTCACGGCACAAACGTAAAGTACATATCAATATCAAACCCCGAGAAAAGGGCATGGAAACATATGCGAAACGAAATGGGTCCATCTTGGGTTTAGATTTAAAATATTATTTATATTTATATTTATATTTTATATTTATTAAAATAAAAATATATAAAAATCATAAAAAAATTAATTTTTATTATCAATCTAGTTTAGATGTAATTTTAAAGGTCCAGTTTAATATTAAATTTTTATAATTTTTATATATTAATTATTCAATTATACTTTGAACAATATTAATTTAATATTAAAATATTTTATAATTTTAATAAATTTTTATTTTGATAAGGGTCTCTTACTTATATAATCTATATTATAAGTTCAAATTAAATAAATAATTCAACATTTATTATATTTTGCATTATGATTGGTTTGTTATATTTGTTAAAAATATATTGTTATATATCAATAATAAATTTTTTGTAAATTTTTAAATTTTTAATAATAAATTCTTTATATATCAATGTAAACATACTTTTAAATTTTAAAAAATTGATTCATATTTTTTGAGTACAAGATTTTTTAACCAGCGAGCCAATTTAGCCTTTTGATAAATACAATATTAAAAATTAAAAGATATAAAACTGGCACTTTTTTGAAAAAATATTTTTTATAAAAAATTATAAGTTAAAATTTTTAAATCTGAAATGTACAAAGGCATATCTAGAAAGCTAATATATAAAAATTTAAAAAATTAATATTAAATTGGGCTCTTCAAATTAACTCTAACCCAGATTGATGACAAAAAGATTTATTAAATTTTTTTATAATTTTTAAAATTTTATTTTAATAAATATAAAATAATATTTTAAATTTGGACCAATAAAATTAAAATTTGAATAATTCAGATATCATCATCATGATTAGTACTCTGTTGCCGAAGATGAATTCGAAATATACTAAATTATCAGCTTACTAATTATAGAGCCATCCGAATACTGTTCTCCTTATTGGATTGAGTTCCGCCACTGCACTCTTGATTCCTGGCACATAAGTCGATTTTGAATCAGTTTTCCTGAATTTAAAAAAAAAAAAAAACACACACACACACACACAATTAATGCTGATAATTCGAGCCAAATTTGACAAGTCAATCAAAATTTACCCTAAAAAATAAATGTCTAACTTAATTATATGAGTTTTTTCAAGAGGGTAGGATACTTTAAATTTAATTCAAATAAATTCGACTCGAATTGAGCTCAATTCAAATAAACTTAATCACTAAAATTTCTAACTATATATATATATATATATATATATATAACTTTGGTAATTTTAACGAAACTTGATTAGTTAACCTGAATCTATTCAAAAAGTTAAGAATGAGTTTAACTATATAAATTTTTTTAAAATGATAGAATAATTTAAATTTGATCTAAATAAATTCATCATAAATTGAGTCCAATTTGCTTAAACTATCGACTCTACAGAAAAACTTGCCTTCGTAAACTTTTTCAAAAACACGCGGGACTCCAGCGAACAATGTGGGCTTCAACTCCATTAAGTCATCCCTCAGTGCATTAAGATCCTTCGTGCAAATGATTCCAAAAATTCGTGAGATCCAAAAATGCAAAACAGATTACTTCGGAGGAAAAAGTATAACAAAGAACTTGAAAAAATTAATATTTATTGGAGAGGACATTAAGAATAGTTATTATTTAAAAGGACTAAATATTAAAATATAATTTTAAAAATATTACATTATCCCTAATCATATCTCCTAAATTTTTTTAACCACATCTCACATATTGTATTGAACAGTTACTAACAAAAACATATTATTTGAGAAAAATTTATTTTTTAATATAAGAAGAATACAGTTACTAATACAAACATGTTATTTGAGAAAAAAAAAACTTATTTTTTATATAACAAGGAGATAAAAAACAACAAACTAAAATAGCTAGATTAATACCCAAGAAAATCAGCAACTTAATAATATCATCTTTCTTAAGAATTCAAGAGTCCAAAAATTGAGACAGCTTTCTTGACAAAATTGAATAATTACTTTAAAAGTAAATTTTTTTGAATTATCTTATTTTAATTACATTTAATAGAATTTTTTGGTTTTTGGGTATGAAATCGAAAACTATACAACTTTATTTTTAAAAGAGTTTTTTTTTTTGTAATTCGGACAGCACCTTATGTTAATTATAAAGCTCACAAATTTTATATTAAGGTTATAATAATCAATTGCATTTTCATTGTTCCTTCATCCTAATTTTACTTTTTATAATTTTTTATAATAAATTTTAGTAGTAGATCCCTCTCCCCTAATTTTCCCTATTTTTGACTATCCCTCAATTGGAATGTTGACACAAACATACACATCTCAGACACAAGTAAACATTAAGGGTTTGTTTGCTTACTGAAAAAAAATTGAATGAAATGAATTAAAAAATTTAAAATAAAAATAAGATAATTAAAGGAGATAAATAAGTACATTTTAAGGAAAAAGGGTAATTTTTGTTTATGAAATTAAAAATCAAGATTCATGATATTTTTAGAACATTTGATAACTCTCATATTTATAATATATATTAATGAATTTTATCGTAATTATTATAAGAGAAAGGGTGATTTAATTTATTTTTATCTTAATTTTTTTAATCAATTTTTTTCTCATAACCAAATGAGACCTAAATGTTAAGTATAGCATTGGGAAACTGTAGGTAACAGATCATCAGGAATTCTGCAGCTAACCGTCGATGATCTACTTGAATACGATCATCATAATGTCATCAATTTTTCGAGTGGAACTTGAAGAACAATGTTGGGAAATCATTCACACAGGTGGTACCTTTTACCATATTTTTTGCCTATATCTATTAAAACGTTTAAAAAAGCCGGTGCAAGAATATATATATATATATATATATATATAAAAGTTTATATGGGGTTGACACGGGTAACCCACTAGAATTAAAATAGACCTCTCAAGGCTATGTTTGATAGAGTGAAATCATAAGCTTGGAAAAAGAATTAGGGCTGGAATGATAAAACATTAATGTTTGATACATGTAAATTTAAATTCTCAAGAATCTTGATTCAAAAAAAAAAGGTTGAATTAGATTCTTTGGTAGGAGTTATGAAATTGAAACAATTCTATGGAATTATATTTTTTGAAGATAATTTTATCCTCATATAAAAATTGAAAAGACAACTATGCCTTTGCTTCTTTATGATTAATACTAGAAGAATCAAGCATACTGACGGTTGCGATAGGGACAATTCAAAATGCACAGCTCTTGTGCTTTCATTCCTCGTTCTCTCAAATATACATAAATTATAATATGTGTGTGTGTTATATAATTTATATATTTATAATATTCTTTTACAAAATATTTTTTTATTTTTAATATCTATCATCTATATAATATTTTATTGTAATACATTTTAATTTTAATTTTAATTTTTAGAGGTATTTTTATCTTTTAAATATAATTTTATTTTTATGTCTTACATACCAAAACAGAAATAATGTAAGAATTTTATTTTTTTTTAATATACCAAACGTATTTTTAAAATTTAATTTAATTTTAATTTTGATTTTAATTTTAATTTTATTAAAAACTATTTGACCATGCCGAATGAGGCCTAACTTTTTTAAGGATTTTTTGAAGGAATCGTATATCTCTCACCAACAAATACTTCACATCAGTCTGCGGAAAGAGTTTTAGAGAGGAGAAGGAACTTGTTCGGGAAGACCCCACGGGTTCTTTCTTCAGGGCCACTAATGATATGGTCCTAAGAAATCATTTATCTAAAGGAAAAATTTGGGGTAATTGTACTATTGATTTCCAAGACGGTGAAAGGGCTATGATTTTGGAAGCTGATGAGTCCACTTTATCTAATGGAGTGGGCTCATGTGGAGGAGTTTTGAAGGACAAGGAGGGAAATTGGATACAAGGATTTATTAACTACCCACCGTCTCCCCCTCTAAATGCCTTGCACTAGCAGCAAAAAGGTACTGGGCTTTCCTCGTTTTCGGCTTTTTTTTTTTTTGTCTTTTATAAAAAGTCAAAGTACCCTCCTCCAATATTTCACAATTTCACATCTAGCATCCTTAAAATTTATTAACTATATTTAAAAATTTAATAAATTTTTAATTAAAAAAATTATGTATAGATATTGTGAAGTAAACTTATTTATAAATAAATTTTGAAAAACTTAAAAGCCATAACCAAGTTTTTTAAGATTCAAGTATAATTTAAAATTAAATTACAAAGATAATAATATCCCTATTACACATATATTACATCAATCAAATAATTAATTTATAACTATTTTATCAATAATTTATAACTATAATTTCAAATTTTTACAGCTGTAACTTCACATATTCAATAGTTAAACAATCATGTGTTACTAACAAAGTTTAACATTAATTGTTTACAACTACTTCATTAATAATTTATAATTATAACTTTAATTTTTACAATTATAACTTCAATTATTCAATAATTAAACTAATCATTTTAATTATTAAATATATAAATTATAGTTGTAAAAAATTAAAATTATAGTTGTAAATTACTGATAAAGTACTTGTAAATTATTTAATTGATATAATGTATATATACTTAATAGAAGTATTATTATCTTTTATCTAAATTTTAAATTACATTTAAATTTCAAGAGACTTAATTATAATTTTTAAATTTTGCAGGGCTTATTTATAAATAAATCTATTTCACAAAACCTATATATAATTTTTTCTTTTTAATTTTATATTTATTACATATATATGTTAATAAAATTTTTTCTCTCCAACATTTAATAAAAGATAAAAGATAAAATTTATTATAAAAATTTAATAAATTTGACTTATAAATATGTCCAAAAAGATCTTCTTTATTTACCTTGTAAATATGACCAAAAGGGGTACATCACTTATATTATGCTCTCTTTATTTTAAATTATAAAGCATCTTTAAATAAAATCAAACATACAAATAAAAATTATTAAATATATTTTACAATCTTACCTTTTCAAAAAACATATACCAACGTTCAAAAATATTATTTATTTGATATTTCATTTATTAAAGAATATTAAAAAGAGAAGATATATGATAAATGTAATATTAACAAAAATACTATCAATAAAATTTTATTTTTATTAAAGTGTGTTATATTTTAAAATATTAAATTTTTTTAAAAAAATATTTTATAATTTGACATGAAAAGATTAGTAAGTCAAACAAGTGGTAACTCTGCACAAAGTAACAGCTGATTTGGGATGCTTATACTTACCCCATGGTAATAGCCCACAGATGCACCCTTATGGAAAAAGTACTCTTCAATTGTCCGATCAAGTACGTGGGCCAAGGGCAAAAAAGACAAATACACGTCATCGACAGTCATCTGTACAAAATAAAACCTCCCCGTCAGAAAAGCTGAAGAGGACAAGTGTCAAAATTTAATGCAAATAAATATGCTATCAGGGATTTGGTTAATTTTCAGTACATCTTACATTTAATCTTACCTGCTCTCTCCTGTGAAAATAGCTACAGTGCATATGCAGAAGCAACAAACATATTGAATATGGATATCAGTAAATTAGTGGGCAAAGGATGTAATATTATCATAATTTAATTACCTTATCCTCAAACTGTTCCATGAAAAGATCCATTCCTCTTACGAGTGCTGCTATATTCTCATGCGTTAAAACAACTCCTTTAGGTTGTCCACTGGTCCCACTCGTGTACATTATTGTGCAGATGCTATGAGATTGAGGGGGCACAACGTCTGACGGATTTTCTTTCCCCTGTATGATATTAAGCCCGTTTGATTAACTAGAAGTGCAGAGAATTTGAAAGGAAAAATAATAACTAAAGACTTTATAAGATTATTAATTATAATTAAGAATCTCAAATTATTAAAATTTTAATAATAGACTATGACTTTTAATTGAAATTAAGAATATACATGAATTTATAAAGTTCACCTCACTTAGAAGGAGAAAAAAAGACACTTCTAAAATTACTATAATAAGTTGAGACTATTGTAATTTTAGCTAAAAAAATTAGGATTCATACTTGAGAGTAGATTATTTTTCAGTATGAAATTAAATATACTTGTGAAACTTTTTAAAGACACTTATGAATATATGATAGTCACTTAAAAATTTGCTAAAATTACTTCTGAATATAAAACTAATCACTTATAAATTTTTATATTTGTCAATATAGAGGCAAACTACTTGAAAAAAAAAAACACTACTAAAGTTACTATCATAGATTGAGACTATTAATCTCAATTAGAAAAATCAAAATCCCAAATGTTATGGTTAGAAACTATTAAAATTACTATTATAAGTTAAGACTATTATTAATTCCATTTTCAAGTATGATTCTTGATTTTTTTGACTGAGATTAACAATAGTCTCAACTTATGATCGTAATTTCAATACTTGAAATAATTTTGTAAACTTATATTTTTAATTTCAAGTAAGAATTATGGTCCATTAGTAGGATTTCAATATTTCAGTCTCTAATTGTAATTAATGATTTTATGAGGTCCTTAGTTGTCATTTTCCAATTTCAAAACTAGCCAAGACTTTTAAAGAACAGCCAACAGGCAGCACCTCAGTCTTGCGGAATCTTGCATTCTTACCACGCTTTTAATATTAACTAGCAACTAACCAAATGAAAGGACGAGGGTATAGTTATACTATTATAATAAAGACAAATCCCTTAAACACCAACCATGCTCAAGAACTCATCCCATGAATATTGCTTCACTCCAATGCTAGATGCCATATCTTTCTCTCCCTTCGTTAGTGAAGTGAAGCACACCACAGCTGTAACCACAACCTAACTCAGTCATCTTGCAGGACATGTATGTGCCTTAACACATGCATTATAAATTCGTCATGCAACCTCAAAGTAGCTATACTTTTACCTTTCAGTCGCTGAGCAGATTTACAATCAGAATCCAAAAGCTGCATAAGTAAGTAAATGCATCAGATGAGAAACTCCTAATTTACTTTTAAAAAAAAAAATCCCAAATTCGGAACCAGCGAGATTTAGATCAAGAGAGTGATTGATTCTTACTTTTGCAACCTTCTTATCTTGGACGAAAACAAAATCTACTTCTGCGTGATCTATGATATAGTTCACAGCACTAGGCCCTGCAGGTGTTGTTAATAACTTATTTCAAATTTTGAACAATGACATGGAAAGTAAATTGAATAGATAAAATGACCAACAGAGAGTTGGTCTGAATAGGATCATAAAAAAGAGAAGTGGGGATAACAAAGGAAGCACTCAGAACATAATATAGAAGAAGCTCACCGAGGGTGTCATAGAGAGGCACACAAATTAAACTGTGAGCACTGGCAGCCTACAATCACATATAAAGTGTTATGCTTGTGTTGCCATCACAAGGAACGAGCAGAAGTTAAAATCACAATAAAGACCTCTGCAGCAACTTAATCAAAGAAAAGGATCAAAAAATTCTAAAATTACTCTGCAGGATCAAGAAACTGGTCCCACGGAGCGACTTCAAAATCCTTTGGTCCTTTTCTGTGATTAAGTAGCAGCAGAGGTTTGTTATTCTCGTAATTTAACACAAAACTAGGGGAAGTGACAAACCTCCATTGCCACAATCCACTGGGGACTGTTAGACCCATAAACTCCAATTCGAGAGCCCTACACGAAAGATTTCCCTTTAAGAGTATGTTACTATACGCAGGGTATGATGATGGACTTTAAACAACTACTTACAGGTTCGGCACCAGAAGCTCGTAGAGCAGAGCCAATGGCCAGAACTTCATCATAAACTTGCTTGTACGTCTTCCAAGCATAAGGCCCTATCTATAGTAAGAAGTCAGTAATCCTTTTCTGATACTTACGAGTTGATTAAGAAAATGCAAAGCAATACCTTTCCATCGACGACTGGACGCCATCCCAGCATTCGGTTCCCGGGGTGCTTCTTGACAGACAACCTGGAATCACGAAGCAAATGCTCAATTTAACTTGAAACGAACAAAAATCCCGATGACATGATGGTGAGAAGGGACGAAGAAGTTAGAGAAGAGGGAATAAAATTACTCGAAAATATCCCAAGCGGTGTTTAAATCGGGATCCATGGGAGGAAACCGATCTTTGGAGAGAAGGTTGCAGTACACGGGACCGACGGTGGGCTTTCCATTGTGACCTTCTCTTCCTTCCTCGACCTTGGCTGAAAAAATCTTCATTCTCTGGGATGCACGAAACCTGAACCAGAGATACGCATCCACTGGGCACCAAGCACTTTGGTGAAGAAGCTCTGACTCTCTTAAATATGAGTGGATAATTGAACCACTTGTGTCGCCGGTCTGTGAAGGCAGACAGGATAATTACATGCTACGGGTTGATGACTTCTGAAGTCCATATGAATGAAAGTGACTGGAATTAAGGGTGATTTAACCCAAACTCATCACAGTACGTTCTTGAAGTTTTGAATTTTACGTACCCAGTGAAACATGAACAACCAGCCAACCAACTCCAAGCGTAATTAAACTAAATTAAAATAAAATATATATAATGGCCCAAAAGATCCAAAATTATTGGCAGAAATAAATATCACTGCGACGATCATGAAAGATACAGTCAGAACCCTATAAGAGTGACCATAACCTGCAGCAGAAGGATGGGCTCTGACGACGGCGCCGAAGTAATTAGTAACCGGCGGACAGGCAATAGGAGCTGGTGCGAGTGAAGTGTTGTTATAGAATTGGCCAAACAAATAGGAACGTAAGAAGATAATTGTTGAGAACAATTAATAAGAAGAGAAGTAAATGAGGTAGTTGAATATGTGATGAGCACATTATTGCCTCGACGTACATTCGATTTATCACTTTTGCCTTTCAGAGCACTTATTCATCCATAAAATATTCCAGTCCCAGACCAAACGCCTCTCTACTTTCCTGTGTCAGAAGTGGTCCCCCACCAACACTTATAAACAAAGTGTTTATATGAATGAATTGCTAGACAGTTTACAGGGACCCAGTCCAAGTCAAAACCGTTTGTTTTAATTTAAAACAACGATGGAAATAGAAGTCAGTAACATACCGTCCAAAATTTACAAGACATGGAGAGAAAATTAATTTTCGTCTTATTTATAAGACACTGCATTAACTTTTCTGCCATTATTAAATGTTATGAAAAATTGTTAAAAGTAATTCTCTTTATTACGAGTAGAGGAAAAAATTTTACGACCTGGTTAATGGAGTTTAATTTTTTTTTTAATTTCAATAAAACATGTTAGGAATAACTTACAAATAAAATAAGAAATAATAAAAAGAAAGCTTTGTTAAGGTGTGAAGGGGCGAGAATGTTAAAACAGAACGAGGTTATGGATGGATCATGATATGTGAAGTCCGTTGAATTTTACTGGTGACGTGAACGAGAGAAACGAAAGAAGTGGTAGAGATAGGAAGGGTTTTTCCATTTCCCTCGTATTTTTCATTATGACTATATACGGCAAGGTCTGGGAAATTAAAGTACAGATTCAAATCTTTAAGATTGGTTGATGGATGAGTGGATAACGGATAAATGCATACTAATTAATGATGAAGAGGCATATACTATATCATTCCTTAAAAAAAAAAACTCAAAAAAAGAAAAGAAAAAAAAATGAGCTGCAATTGATGACCGGTTCCACATCGGGCGAGTTTGGTGGCAGAATTTAAAGAGGAAGTTCCGTGATTCATCGACGGTTTAAATGCGCTTGTTCGTCTAACAAAGCGATGAAACCACGAATAGGGATGAGAACAAGGAACAAGCCACTGCTCGTTTAAATAAGCCTGAACTTATAACAAAGATTCAAGGTCTAAGCTATGGTCGAGTTTGTCATAAGTTTGACCATGCTTAACCTTTTTAAAGGTATGCTTATTACGTACGCCTTTAAATATATTTTAAAAAAATAAGCTTTGAATAATTTTCACTAGATTTTGAGCCTTCTTAAATCATAATCAAAGCTCAATCATTTGACAAGAATAACATAAATTAAAATATAATACTCCCTTCATCCCAAATTATAAGATATTTTTAAAAAAGATTCAATGTTCCAAAATAAAAGATAGTTTGATGAAAATAAAATTCATTAATTATACTTTTTTAATATTACCCTCCCCATATATTCTCTTTCTTCAATATCTTTTTATTGATAGAGTATTAAATAAAAGATATTTTTAAAAGTTTATAATTTTAATTTAAAAAAGTAAAATTATAAAATGCATTTAATGAGTTTTATTGGTATATGAAATTTTATCTAAAAGCAAATTTAAATATATAGAAAATTAAATAAAAATCCTAAATAAACCAAACTTTGAAAAAATAGGTCTGATTTATTTAGTTAAATTGTTTAGGTAAATAAGCTAGGCTAAATTCTAATTAGGTTTGTCATTAACCCAAGGTTTGATTTGACTGTGCTTCGGGCTAAACTTTGTAATCAGCAGAGCGGTCAAGTTCGAAAGAACGTGACATAAGACTTGACTGGGTTTGGTCTTCCAAGCTAGAGACAAGGTTACCAGACCAATAATTGTTTTTTTTGCCAATCATTTGAAAATGCAAAAGATGAAGAAGCTGCTCAAACAGTTTCAGAAAAAAACAACGCATCAATATCCGTTCACTAGTTGGCAAAAGAAATTGTAACAAGTACAAACCAATAACAATCGAGATGTGTTTGGTTGGAGAGTTTTGAAGGGGAGCGAAAATGATCCTCTAAAAGTTTTCTATGAAAAAACAATAAGGGAAACGCTGTCATAATTGAGTCTGACTCATGGACAGTTGTCCAAAGACTGAAGAGGTTATTTAGATACGGGGAATTGGGGATTGGTAGGCTACTGAGCAACAGGTGGCAGATTAAAGTAACGCACACATTTAGAGAGGGGAACAAAAAATTTCAGATAGGATTGCAAAATGGGGATTTCTTCAATCACAATCGATCCAGATTTTATGCGAGCTTCCCGATGGACCAAAGCAGTTGTTTCACAGCTGTGACATGGGCCTGACAAGTGCGAGAGTTTCAAGTGTTTGAATTTTTGTTTGGGCTCGTGTCCCGTCTTGTACACCAAAAAAGGAAGATGAAGAATCAAACCACTAATTGACAAATCCACCTTACCCACTCTGCAAATTAATTTTTATATTGATGGAACAAAAGCAAAAAAGCACGGAACAATTTCTAGAGACGAGTCAGATCTGATAATGACGCCTGAGATGAAGGAGGCAAAAGACATACCAGATCTGATAATATGAAGACATACCAGATCTGATAATATGAAGGCAGATCGATGCTGGATTCTTTGGTCGTTCCCGGTGACGACAACGACCCCTGAGATGAAGGAGGCAGATCAACAATGATGGTTGGAGAGTCTCCGATGAGAGGAAGAAAGCATATTTTGTTATCGAATTGGCTGAGGAGAAATGCTATAAATATAAATGCCTTTGGTGCCTCAACTGTGAATGAGTAGCTGAAGGTGGACCACATTGATGTAAGGAAGCTCTTGAGGTAACTGAAATCTACCAATGGAGATAAGGATGTTGATGGTTCAGTCAATCAATTACAGAGCAGATTTGGAAATGTTGGGTTTGAAAAGAAGACTGGAGATGTGCAAACAGTACCAAATTCTCAAAGATTAAATGTCACATGGATTCTCTTGAAGGTATTCAACCTACTCTCAAGTCTGGAGGTACGGGTTAAACCATCCATTGCATACTGAAATTCACATATTTCACCTACTCAACTCATGCCATTAATGAAATTTATCCACCAAGATTTTTGCATTTGATTTATATATGTAAGAAGTATTGATCAGAGGATCTTTATTGAATAGTCCAAGAGGAGTGTTAAAATTTTGACGGGTCAGGTATGTGGTGGAGGCTGCATGGGAAGAAGGGGTTTTGGTTTGAGGACGTTATAATTAATTACAATTAATAGGCGATGTTTAAGTTTTACCTGCAGACCCTACTAGTAGTTGCAACATGAGATTAGAGTACTACAATAACATTTGCATTGAGACATGGGTTCATTATTAATAGCATTTGGTGGGCAAAACTACTAATCAGTCTGATGGATGAACTGGCCACTGATATATTTGATCCTTGATTAACGAGCCTCCTTCAGGTTGTTCTGTTCAGATGCTATTGGAGGATATGAAGATTTCAGATTGCACACCTTGACCCAATATAATTTCAGTCAACTTCCGAAAATTTTGAAACTTAACTACACATGAGAGATTAAAATGAAATTAAAGAAATGACTCAAATGATCTTATTATTTTTAATGAAGTCAGGTGCATGACTAATTCGTATAACCTGTCATTTTTAACCATCATGTACGGAAACGGTCATACTTAAATATTTGATCATGATTAACGAGACTACTTCAGGTTGTTCATATGTTGTTGGAGGATATGAAGATTTTGGTTTCAGATGACTTTTCTGTTGTTAGCTCGCAGTAAGCGTGGCTTTTCAGTCTCCTTTAAATTTGCATTTAAAGAAAAATAGTGAAATTTATCCAATAGAACGGTATTTGAAAGTATGGGCCCGAAAAAATTAATGCATACGGACGTACGGTACCAACCACCAAGTAAGCCTCTTGGTTGGTTTATGCTTTGTTTGGTTTTTTGTTTTTTAGATGGTTTTCAAGGCACTGGACAGGGGTTTTGAATCCTCAACAAGGGTATTTAAAACTAATCCAAACCAATCACATCAAATTAAACTGAACTAAATTAATCAAAATTAATTATAAATAAAGTTTAGTTTGATTTTTCTTTTGACAAAATTGATTGATTCGATTTGATTTAAGTATTTGTTTTTAGAAACTTAAACCAAATCGAATCAAGTTTTATTATATTTATATTTTTATAAATTTGTCAAATTGTTCTCCTTTTTCGAGTTTAGTTATTTTCAAATCATTAGTAAAAATAAGTTATAATTATATAAATGTTATTTATAATTGTTTAAGATAATTTTTTTAATCTTGTAATTAAGTGTTTTAAAGATAATATATTAATTTTTAGTAGTTAAATATACTAATTAATTATTAAAAAAATTTTGTGCTCAAGATATTTTTTTCATTGCAAATAATAATTAATAGTAAAAAATTATTGATGAACATAAATATATATTAGTGATTATAAATAATATATCATTAAACAAATTCAAACTTAATATGAACTTAAACTAAATCGTTCAAAAACCAAACCAAACGGATTAAAAGAAAAAAATGAATAGGTCCCAAGCTTTAGTGAGTTGACTGGTTTGATTCAATCTGGTTTTTTTTTTTTTTTTTTCAAAACTAAACTAAACTGAATCTGTGAATACCTTAGTCCTCATGTCAATATAGAAGGTTCAAGTTTAAATGATTACTAATAATTTTTAGGATGTTTTTTGGCCGTGGCTTCTCATTCCCAACATTAATTATTAATGGTGCAGAATGCAAAATAATGTTTGTTTAGGACTTAAGTTTTTCTGAACATTTCTCCTAAAATATATTTTGGGGTTGCTGAATTTATTTTAATTTTTCTTGAACGATAAAAAAAAATTTTGTTTGATACAAATTTTTTATATTTATTTCCAATATTTTTGGTTCCAAAGGTGCTTTTCAACGTCGAGTTATACGTATGGTACATTAAAGGGATTGCAACGGTAGCCCGAACTTAATATATAACTATCAATGTGATGCCCCGGTCATATGCAACAGTTTTTTAAATATGTAACTCCATGAAATAATAACATGTAATAAGCACATACTCCATATTGTATTACAAAGGATTGCTTAACTAATTTATATGAATATAACAATTCTTAATTTTTAAATAATTAGTATTTATTTTCTTAATATACTTTCATCCTCCAATTCTTCAAGGTTATCACAAAAAGTTGTAAAATTGTCATGAAAAGGTCACCAATAAAATTATGATCCTGTTGATCTGATCAAACAAAATAATAATAATAATAATGCGGGCATAACCAGTACAAATTGACCCTAGTTGGAATCTAAAACAACAAAAACTTAAAAAACATCATAAATTGCCTTGACCTTTGTTCTTTTTTTTTTTTGGGGAAAAAGAATCCACTTGAACGTATCCAAATATCAATTTTAACTAGACTCTTTCTCGTGCGTTGCACGGGTTAGAACGGAGGAATTTAAATAAAATATAATTGATATCATTAATAAGGATGGATGTGAGTTTGTCATATTTTCAAGTGTTATTTTATACACCATTTTCCTTGGACATTTGATTTGTTAATATCTTATCTTTGTTTCTTGATCCTATAGTAAGTTACAGGTTAAGGTGGAAAATATCTAAATTTTGATGAATGCATTATTTCCATAAAGAGTACATAATACGAATACATTTATTCAACTTTAATATGAACCTCTTGTTTTTCCCCTCACACAACATTTTGAAAAATTTCCTTGTAAACTACATTTGTTGTAGATGTCAATGGCCTAAATTTAGAATCATGAATAAGAAGCTTAAGGCCATTCTTCAATGTAACTCTAGATAAAGCAACATACAATTGATCATGTGTAAAAACTGATTTTAGCAAATAAACTCTTACTTTTGACAAAGTCTGTCCTTGAGTTTCATTTATGGTCATTGCGAATGAGAGGACAATAGGAAATTGTTGACGATGCATGAGAAAAGGAAGATTTCCCTCAGAAGGGTTAAGGTCCATGCAATGAATATAGACTTCTTCTCCTGATTTTGATCCATTTAGGGTTACTCCTCTAATAAAATGGTCTGCCAACAAAGTGATCCTCAATCTTATTCCATTACATAGTCCATTAGCCTGATCTATATTTCTTATAAGCATGACATGGACTCTTACTTTAAGAGTCAAATTGTGTGGAGGCATTCCTGAGCATTTAATTATGTTTAGGAATTTAGTATTGTAAATATCATCAAAGTAGTCAGAATGTTGATCAACTTTGTATATGGAGTCTGAACTGAAATATGTAACTGCATCCCCTGAGAAAATTGAGCAAATGTAATTATTCAATTGATCTACAACTTCTAAGGTCGGAACCAATATTATCTTGCTGGTGAAAAAATCTTCGTGCATGAAATTTTGCTCTAATTGGGGACAAATTGTTTCTACAATTTTCTTCAAAGGGTCAATGAACTCAAATATTAAAAATTCAGCTGGTATATGTATGATTGATTGTCCTCCTCCTTCAATACTATTTGAACCATCTCCTATGCTTAAAAGCCAATCTGAGAAAGATTGTATATCAACCTTTTCTGATTCAAAATTTGATGCAGACAACCTCATATTCATAGTCAACTTGTATATTTTACAATGATACCACAGATAGGATGAATGTATTGAAGCATTAACAATGTCTACTCTAGAGGCACCAGGTATTACAGGAAAAATTTGTTGAAAATCTGCCCCAAGAACAATGACCTTTCCTCCAAAAATTTGATCACAATGCATTATGTCCTTTAATGTCCTATCTAATGCTTCAAAATAATGTTTCTTCATCATTGGAGCCTCATCCCAAATTATGAGATTTGTGGCTATTAGAAAATTGGCAATTGCAGAATCATGTAGAATCTTCATTTTTGTTAATAGGAATACAAAACCTTAAATGGACAGTCCTTCCAGAAGGTAACAATGTTGCTGCAATAGCACTTGATGCAACATTTAAGATAATTTTTTTTCTTGGATCTAATGTAAGTTGTTATAGCATTCCATAGAAATGTCTTTCCAGTTCCTCCAAAACCATATTCGAAGAAGAATCCTCCTTTTTTGGATTGAACAGCAAAGATGATTTCATGATAAATGTTTTTTTGCTCATTAGTCATTTTTTGTTCATACATTGTTCTTTCGGTCTTGTAAAACTCTACATCAAACTTCAATTCTTATAGCACAAGATGGTTAATTGTTTCATTTCAATGACCACTGCAGGTTTAGACAATGAAGGAAAATCATCTAGAGACCTTCCATTTTGAAGAAGAATCTTGTTAATTTCTGATAGTGCAGCATTTTTCTTGTCTTTATTAGTGAAAATAGATGCTAGAAATGAAAGAACTTTGAAGTGAAGAAATATTATTTGGACTAATATTGCAATTATGTGAAACTAAATGGATTTCAAATATGAAATGAAGCTATAAGAATTAAAAACAAAAGGTAATGAAAATATAATTGCCTAATGTTGTAGTTCTCAATTTTAAATCATTAAATACGGTAACGTTAAAATAGGTCCCTTTAAATTTGTATATAAAAAATAAATGTCTTTAAAATGTTTTAAAAATGAAGGGAAATAAAAAAGTTATATAATTATTAGGTTGGGTAATTTGTCGTCATTATATCAAATATTAAACTCACTATAGTTAATCACTATAGTTAATTTATTGTTATGTTTGAAATAGTACTTTTTGTAATTTAGCATTTTATGTTACTTGTGTATTCAATTTTTTGGAAAAATAAAAAGGAAAGTATATAATGAAGTTCACAAAACTAAAAAAAATTTAAAACGTGATAAGTAGGTATAAAAATATTTGAATTAGAATAATTTTGTTATGTGAATGAATTTTTTTTCCAATTACATACTCATAAAGAGATTTGATAATCATGAAGAGATTCCTTATACTTCTTTGTTTATGACTTTTAATGTTTGAAGGAGCATAACAATTGAACATTAGTATAATAAAGGATTAGAGGCTAACCTATTTCATCATGTCTAGCGTCACTTGAGTAAAACATATCCTTGTATATTAGGCAAGATGTTTGACTCCAAACAAACTCAGGTTGGCTAAGACAGTTACTGAGTAGCATATTTGCATAAAATTTCCTCAGATAATGACCTGAAGCTCATATAGAGGCCTCTTTGATGGCATCAATATACTCTTGGTAATCATCCAGAAGTCCCAGAGCATAGCATGCCGATCTAAATGTTGGGTATTGATCATTATTAACGGTTCTTATATCTTCAAAAGAAGTTGGCCCCTTGACTTTAGTGAGCAGACAGCGAAGATAATATTGTTCTTCTTGAAATGGAGATGCATGTGCAATTCTTCCAATTGAAAATCCCCTTTGTCTTGATTTCTAGATCTTTGTATTCTTACCAAAGACATAATGTGCTGGAAACTTAGAATAAGTTAAGAGTTCTTGCTTTGAGATCGTGGGGATCTGAATTCTTTTCTATCCAAGCTAAAGACATTGATTATCTAATTGTTTTTTTATTCATCAAGTTTTGCACATTTGCATTTCCTTTGAATATTACAGGTTGTCTATTTGGAAGATGATGCCTTAACCTTTCCACATAAGGAAAACGATAATGAATGTCATATCCAAAAATTCTCCAAGACCCCTCACACGATGAGATGTATCTACAATTTAAGTAGTGATTGATTTCATCAAAGATTATCTGAGAGTTGTTGTCATTACTATTGTTATACATCCCTGCAATGACTCGATTATTGCCTTTGCTAACGTATTTGAACAAATATTTGATGGATGTGGATTGATTAGTCTTTTCAATATTTAAGTGAGCTTGAAATATCTTTAGCAACTTTGGATTGTAAGGAACAATGTATCTGTTGTCTAACACTATCCCATTCTTGATAATCTTCCTCCCATCATTTCTCCTTTTATATGTTGGATAACCTTTATCATCAATAACTGTGTTGTCAGAAAATTTTTTAGGGAAGTGTTTGCTGCATTTACCTTCTTTCATACAAGGAGATCTTTTATTTGCATGTCCACAAGGTCCATGAGTCATGAAATTGCTTACTAATTCATAAAGAACTGGATCATCCTCTTTGTTTGGGATTTCTGCAAATATTATTTCATCAACCTCTCTAGCAACTGTGATTTTATCCTTATTTTGAAGGAATAGAATAATATGAGCATGTGGAAGACCTCTTTTTTGAAACTCAATTGTATACATATCTGAAATGGGAAAATAATAATGGTTGGTGAGAAAAGATATCAAAATTTTAAGTGGGGCAAAAATTCAAGTACATAAAATTTTATATTTATAAAAAATTTAAGTGCAAACCAGCTTTCACTGAGCCAAAAATCTTGTCATCTTTTATAACTTTCATAAGTTTATTCAGCTTGAATTGAAAGATATGACACAAGATATCTAGACAATCACTTGGTGTTAAATTCTCCTTCTCACAGAATCTTCTAACCTCAGGCCATGCTGGATTGCATGTGAAAGTGATGAATATGTCAGGATATCCTGCCTATTTACAAATTGTCACTGCATCATGGTAATTGTTTATCATGTATCGAGCTCCTCCTGTGAAAGATGAAGGCAATATTATCCTTTTTTCAGTTACAGCAGCTTCAATTTCACCTCTAAACAAAGCATCTGAAAGACCTTGATATAGATCCACTCTAAGTTCTTGTTTGATGATTTCTAATGAAATCCAATCTTTAGCCTTCCAACATTGCATATCCATCAATGATGAATTGCTGTAGTAGTCTTCTTCCGTGAAGAATCAAAGAAATTTCACTATCTCTATCCATCAACCTGTAGCACAAGTATTCCTTAATAGATAGTGTATTCTTCCTTGATGTATGGTGCAGGCTTTCTTCTTCATGTAGTATTTCTGGATTATATCCATTATTTCCAAAAGGAAATAGTAGAGGATATTGAAGAGGGAGGTATGACTTGTGAATTTCATCAATTCTTTTTAGTTGGCCTCTTTTTTTAACAATTATATCACGTTTGTAATAAGTTTCACCAAAATCCCCAACAATAAGAGCTGTCACCTCTGAAGCAATAGGTAAACTAAAATTCCTACTTTCTCTTTCATTCTATCTAAGCAAGCATATCCTTACATGAGCTCTTGGATCTTCTTGTAATATGTCTCTTGCCATTCTATACCTTGTAGCCAAAGAATTGTGACGATCAATTATATCTTTGAGATATTGAACAATTTGAGGTTGTAATGTCATTTCCCTTGAATGTTGACTGTAATAGTAAGAATATAGAATGATAAAAGTTAATAAATGTCACATAGAGTAGATGAAATTAAGGAAGAATTATACATGAAACGTGACTCTATTTTCTTTATTACCTGACAGCATTAATTCTGTTAGGTATCTCATTCTCTATGTCATAAATGTGGAGTTGAGAATATATAGGAGGAGCTCCATTGAGGGGCATTAGACTTCCTATGCGATGATAATTTTGTCCATGTATAATAAATGTGTATGGTCCACCATCATTGTTTAAAGTATGATCAATTTTACCACCCATGGAAGTGAAACTGAACATGTTATATGCCCTGATATTTGATTGAAAGTTTTTGGAGAATGCAAATCCCTTGTCGAAGAACAATTTGTAAAGTCCTTCTGGTGGATCTTCTAAGTTCGAAACTTGAACCTTTCCATGACAACAACACATTGAAAAGACTGGAGGAACTTTTGGTGAAGAACGTTTGAGTCGCTCAGCCAACCACATTTTTGCTCCACAATTGCTACAACTGAATATAGGATCACCATCATCTAAGTATCCTGTATTAGTCACATTGGTTGGTTGTGAGCCTTGGTCCTCATTCTCAATTTCTAAATCCGTCATTATCATAGCAATAAAAAATTCATTTGTTATGAAATGATTGGGCATATTCATTATTAAATGTTTTTCATGTAAGTCATATTGTTAATTCATGTCTGACTTTATCTTCTCTTAAGTAAATACAATCTATGCCTATTTTTGTAATTTTTTAAAATTATTCTTAAATTTAATTTTGAATTGTACGTTGTCATATTGTTAATTCATGCTTATTCTTTGTATATTTTAATCATTTAATTTAATTTTTATTTAATAAAGACTCCTCTCGTCCGATTATTATTTTAAATATTCTAATTTAATATATTAATTTAGTCATGTGCATTACAAATTGTAAGAGATAAATTCAATTAATGCATCGGACATTTGTTGGTATGTTCTCCTTTCCATTGCTTTTGTACGCTGCGGAACATTTATGAGATTATATATATATATATATATATATTATATTCATTTACAATTGAATCCTCGTTAATTCAGAAGTAAAATTTCTCAATCCTCGTACTATTAATTATTTCAATAATCATTTATTTTTATTTGTAAATAAAGTTTAGTTCTCTTTTTTTTTTTTGCAAAAAGTTTAGTTCTCTTTTAACAGTTCAACAATTCAAAGCTATCATATTGTTATTTTTATGAAATTATAAATAAAATGCATGTTTCCCTTACATAGGACTTCTAATTAATCAATCCTAAAAATTTGTATAGGCCGTAATTAAAATTTATAACTAAAATATAGGCAGAATAAAATAAATATATTATATTAATGTCAATAAAATATCAATATATATTTGTTTCCATGATAATGACAGCAAGGAAACCTAGGAAGATAGAAGTGCTTCATAGAATGGAATGTTGTTATAAGGTCAATCTATTGGTCCTTTCTCAATGATCAGACAAGTTTATTATGAGGTGCATTGTAATTTTTCATTACCCTGTTTTCTTTAATATAAGGTCTTTATGGCATAAAATGTTTTGCACGACAACTGTTCTTATTGGTCATTTTTTTCTTCTTCAATTCTTATTAATTTTTTTAATAACTCTTTATTTCTCGGGCAGTTGTAAATTAGTAAATTAGACTTTAATTATATATTTTCTCTTTGATGCTTCGTAACTCACATTATTTAAGGGAAGATAATTATAACTAAATATTTATATATATATATATATATATTCATAAATCTCAATTTCGAGGATTTGAATTCATAAATTTTCTTTCTAATTACGAAGGGATATAACAGCATGGAAAGATTGTCAACAGAGGTAAAGAAGATAAATGGAAGGTCAAGTTTTGAGAATAAATATGAATAAATTTAACAATAATTGCAAATATGAATAAATATTATATAAATAAATATTTATTGTCAAAAACTCAGTTCATCTGGGAAATTAGAAGTGGAGGAAGTGAAACAATTGTAAATTTAATAACAAAGATTTGGAGCGTACCATTCCTATGATTTGGACCGTTTTTCATTCTAGCTGCTTTCTTCTTCTGTATAACACTCGTCATTCCAGTTTGCATGATTTGTTCTAAAAATAAGACTGCAATATGATATCAGACAAATAGATGTTTGATTTGATTTTTAAATACAAAACTATTTAAAATACAAGATGATTAGTTAAGAGGTAACCTGAGGCAATGTGTTGATTATCTATTCCAATCATTTGGTGCTTAGCATGGCGAGCGTCCATTTGTGTGCTCAAAGCAATTCAGAAGAATGAAGTCATGGGAGAAGTGCAATTTTAGGAAGACAACATGGTTGGGAATTCTTTTTAGGTTTGGATTATTGTTCTCTTCCTTTTGTTTATAATATTAGAGAGCTGTACATATTGACCAATGAAAGGCCTTTCATGTATTTATAGTTTATAAATAATATTAATTAGAAAGGCCTAAATTCATTCTCTCTCATTGGGCAAACCAATTTGGTCATAAGTAAATACCCCTCTCTCATCAACAAATTTCAAATGTAATTTTTGAATGTAACGGGAGAATTAACTCTGTAGGCATTCTCCAACTATAATTGATGTCCATTCCACTTTCCCATGCTTATTCAAATTCTCCATCGTCCAGAGACCCTTCCATTCGCTCTTGAAGGAAGCCAGATCGTCATCATCTGTTTCCTTTCGGCAAGTATGTTTCTCCCATTCATTCTTTTGTTTCTTATTCTTGGAATTATTATTTTAAAAATATAAACAATGGTGTTCTATACATATTATATTTTTAATGATGAATAATTTTGTAAATGATCTTGATAAGGAAAGTATAAAATATAGTCAAAGTTAATAATAAATGTCATGTAGAGTGAATGAAATTAAGAATTATACATGAAACGTAAGTCTATTTTCTTTATTACTTGACAAATTAAATATATTATGTTTCTCAATAATCAATTATATGTTTATTAATGATTAATATCTTTATCTTAATTAGTATAGTAAGACTTCGTTTTTTATTTTTTGAATTCAAAATTTATTATTTGAACTTTAATTGATTTATGACTTTTGTAAAATTGAAATCACATTGATAAGTCTCAATATTGTCAGGTGTAATATTTTCTACAGGCATCATACATTCTAAACATTCATTCATGTAAGCATCAGTTACAATGCTGAATCCAAGTTTGATTTATTTGCGCTCTATTGAATCGTATTTTCTAAGATAGAAGTGAAAATAGAAACTAAAATGCTTACACGCTTAAGCTTAGAGACTTCCCTATTTATCTTGTTGAACTTCTTCCATGGATTCTCTCACCCAAGCAGATCTACAAATCATGATTGGGAATTGAAAGTTGGTTAAGAAGCAATAGAAAAAAATTGCAAGGCATAGTACTATGATGGTAAAAAATGAGGGGTTAAGGAGTGTGGAAAGAGGAGTTTCCTTTATCCGTCCATTGTCGAGGTTGATGGCGCCGTCGACTTGATCATCACTAGCGACAAGATCATTTTTTTTTTTTTTTTTACATCTCGACTTCTTCGGACTCATTGCTAGGGAGAGGAAAAGACTCGCTTTTAAGAAAAGTTTAATGCTCCCGTAACGATAAATTAACAATGACATAAAAAAGCAAATTTAAAATATATTAAAGTTGACTAAATCAATGTTAACCAATCAAAACCCTTCTACAAGATTTGTTAATATATATTGATATACAGTATGAATATTTTCATTTGAGCTGCGTAATATGGGAAAATGATTAGCATCTCACAGCATGTGAGGGACCAAAAATGATACTAAATACACGGAATTATGAAGAACATCAATTGCATTTACGTAACACAAAATAACTTGCATTATAACAATAGAAATCATCAACAAAAATAACTAAAAGAAAATCCTAATTAAACTCAAGTACAAAAATAGTTACCAAAACACAATACTTCAAAATGAACCTAAGGGAGACATGTTATTGAAATGTAATGTAAACAGATCACATTGTTTTTTCAAAAAACCCTATTGGGGGTGGGGTTAGCTAAGTAATTCAAAAAAATAATCTAGAATAAAAATAGGCTAGCCTCAGCTATGTTATGCCCAAATAGACCTAAATATTTGTAATAAGCTAGAGGTATAAAACTTGCATGAAGCCTATGTAATACTTTTTACATGGCTCAAGTATGAGCTTATTTAAAATCTGTTTGACTTAAAAACTTATTTAAATGTAGGCCTTTTAAATAGGGCTACTTGTGGCTTTAAAGCCTTAAATAGGCTTTAGGCATGTTAAATCATACTTTAATCTTTAATTATATTTTAAACAGACTTTTAAAACTATAACAAAAACATAACACGATCGGAATCAATACATAAGTTGAATTAGATTTATAAACTGAAAAATAAATTTGAATATATATAAACTAAGTAAGATGCTTTGATTTTAATAAGATGTAAAATTAGGAATATTTAAATCGACAACATTAAAAGAATTCATGTCAGGATTTAAAAACATAACAATATCTTAACTTGACTCAATGGTATCAGGTTCAGCCTCAACTTCGCTATGTAAGAGAGGTTGGAGGATCGAACCTGGGAAGGCTCCCTTAGCGCAGTGGGTGCGGGGAATAACTCCTGAACTACCAGGAGGAAAGCCGGCTGGTGGTTGCCGTGAGGTGGCACGGCCCAGTCCACCACTCACAGCAGTGGGCTCGGGGGGGTGTGACTGTTACATAGTCCCTCAACAAATTATGAGACAGTTTCTCGACAAATGATGGGACAAGGCTATAACCCCCATGCACCGGAGGACAGCCTAATTACCATATGGATTTTCTCTACTCCCAAATTCTTAGGCAAACTCCCGCCACTGATCATGTCATAATCATTACTCACTTGTTCTCACTTTTCACTTTCATATACTCACTATTACAATAATTACGTTAGGCTCACAACCTTGTGCTATCCAAGTGTGTATTCTCATCTTTTTTTCAAAATTCATTTCTTATTAACACAAAACTATTTCTACACATCATCACATTCATTTTTAAAAAATATAGGCATATTCACAATACAATTCACTTAACTTTGCACTTGCATTTGCAAGCCCAAACATAGCTTTTTCATGTACTCAAAGAAACTAATATATAGTTCTTACTTAAACAATCAATTCCATGCATGTAAGCATTTATAATTTCACATTCACAATCAATTAACATATAACTGTCCAAAATATATTTTTTCCTTATTACCTCAAACCTTTGAAAGGTCAAAGGTTTACTCCTCAATTAACTAGCCTCCAAGCTTGAATTTCTACTCCAAAAGGTGACTAAGAGCTAAAGTTACAAACAACCAATTTGAATTCCATCAACATAGCAAACTCAACAATTAAACCCTCAATTTCTACTTCTAAATTGCCCAACCTTCACCTTACAAGAGGTGGAGTCTAACTATTGGATTTAATAATTACCTTTAGCTCTCAATAACATTAATAAGCCATTAAATTCCCATTAATGGTATCACAAACTTTCAACCGCCCATAATAAATGGGATTTTCAAACATTTATGGTGTCCAACAATCCAAGACACCAAAACTCATCATACCTAAGTTTAAATACTCTAATCTACTCCCATTAACTCCATTTGAGTCAACAAATTTAGACCCATAACCTATATGAACCAAAATCTTACTTTCACTATCAAACCCTAACCATAAACTCATAAATATGGAAGAAAAGGGGAGATTCATGAGTATGATACTTATCTTGGGTGTTTGTAGCCTTCAAAATACTCTTAAAGTAGTCCCCAAGTAAACCCTAGTAGAGTATTAGCACACCTCTCCTTTCTCTCCTTTCTTTTTCTATCTCATTTCACATCTGATAAAGTACAAAAAATGGCCATGTACCGCAGCGAACACACAATGCACCACAGTGCATGACATAAAGAAGTCCTCCCTCGCTTAAAGATGGCTGTGTGCCACGGCGGACGATCTACGCACTGCAGCATGTGGCACAGCAACTTCAACTCTTCTTTTTCCTCTCCTTTTGATGCCGAGGTGGTCCACCTCGATACCAGACTCACAACTAGGGCTAAAATAGTATCAAACAAGATTATTAGACCTCTCTAGCCACACATCACTTCAATTTACTTAATTACCCTAATTAGATTTAATTAATGAGGGAATTAAAACTTGGGATGTTACAATATTATATTTTCAATTTTATAGTCTCATAATTTGATATCATTTTTAAACATGTCTTTAAAAATAAGAAAAGGGAAAATGATAATTTAAAACTCCATAAAAATATTAATGATAATTGTAGGCACTAAATTATTAAAATTTTAATAGCAAATCATGATCATTATTTGTAATTAAAAATGTAAATAATTAGTTGAAAAATTAATAACAGATACTTGGGATGTTTTATTTTACAAGAGTCAGTTATAAATTTTTTTGTATTTATCTTTATTGAAATATTTTATTTTAAAATAAATATAAAATAATTTATTTATGATGGGCACTTTTGAAAAAATGCCTTAAAATCTTAAAAATACTTTATATTTTTTTAAAAATTTAAACCCTTAAACAACGTCTTTAACAGAGAGAGTATTATAAAACAATATTTAAAACTATTATCTTCAAAAAAATATAAAATATTTTAAATATTTTAAGGTATAATTAATAATATTTTTAAAAATATTCTTAATTAAGAGACATAATTAATAATTTTTTTAATTGCAACATTGTATTAAATAAAAATAAATGTAAAAAGAATGTTTAGTTTTAGAGACAACTGGCACATTTACTTCAGCTAAAAAGGCACCTATATAGACTAGTGATAAATTAAAGTAGAAGCGGGGCAAAGCCATTAAGAGTGGTGGGTTTCTCCACTATTACTATTTCAATACAAGTCTAAATTGTTTAAATCAAATATGTACTTTTTAAAAATTATCAAATCTAAATCATTAACTTAAAATTATGTTTAGATGAGTGAATTTAGGTTAAAAAATTAAATTTAAAATCTTATATTTAAAATTTATATAGTATAAATTCTTTATCTGGATGATATAAAAAATTTTAAATTATAATATTAAAACTCAGATCTTAAGTAAAATTATTTGAATTTAAAGCAACTTGAACAATTTCAGGAGTTCAGTCAAGCCCAACTTTACCCAAATAATAAATTAAATTCAAATTCAAACTTAAATTCAAATCTCTATGCATTCAAACATAGCATATATTTAAAAAAGAATGACAAAGAGGTTTCAAAAGAATCAATTAATTCAAGTTAGATCTCAAATGTTAAATTTTAAAAATTTATAACTCAATCTCTAAATTTTACAACTTTGTTGTGATAAATTTATAACTTATATTTTAAATTTTAATAGAAAAAATAAATTTTTTCATTCTTCAATCATGTTAAAATTTAAAAAAATAAATTATAAATTCATTACAACGCAATTATAACATTAAAAGATTGAATTATAAATTTTTAAAGTTTGATATTTAAAATCTAATTTAAATTAATTAATTCTTTTAAAATTTCTTTATCATTCTCCCTAAATTTAATGATCTAGATATGCAGCAATTCCTATTTCGTGAAGAAAGAAAGCGAACTCCCATTAAGAGGAGCAAGTTGCTTCTAGGGCCGTGTGGGAGGAATGAATGTCCGCATACAATCACAGAGCACTCAATTCGTTGAGGCCTCTTTATGACCAATTAATTGTCGCCAACTGTCTCTTTGTTTTAGATCCAACCCATTTTTGTTCATTCAGCTTCAGCCTCATTCGGTTTCTCCCTGCAATTTATTTCGTCTACACAAAAATGAAAACGTGTTCATCAAAATAATACTCCATCCAAATCGTAATAGAAATCATCTTTCAAAAGTATCTTTTGATTCAAAAATAAAGTACCAGATAAATTTTATATTTTTCTCTCATGTATACCCTTATTTTTTTATTCATTATATTTAAATATTATACATGTGTTATTAGGAAAACTCAAACGTATAAATGAAAAGATGTAAACATTTTTTTTTTAAAAATAAGGTCATGTTTGATACGTAGTATTGGAAGGATGAGATTAGGATTGGGTTAAAGTAATAACACTTTTTACATGTTTGGTATGAGGCAGTCACTAATATTTAAGATTGTTCAAATCCATGTAAGTGGGAATATTGAAACCCACCACTCCCTAGTATTACTCAATTCCACCAAAGTTAATCCCAAAATTGATTATTTTCATATTAAAATGCCCCTATCCTCTCTTCCTCGTCTCTCTCTCTTTGCTTTCCACTCAGTCGAGCATCTTCACTGAGCCTCTTACCCTCTACCTTCCACTCTGTCAAGCATTGACCCCGACACCACCAGAAAAGTTAGAGAGATTGAATATGAGATCTAGAGGAGATTTCGATGGTCTCTCAATTGGAGATCAAGGATTTCATAATGCCACCTGAAAAGTCTTTGCCGTCCATTTTTGCATTTTTTTTGTTTTCTTCCTCTGATTTGTTTTCGCCCCACCCGCTAATTGCCATACTTTCACTCCTCTTATCAACTATTTTGAGATGTGGTTCCCATTGGTTCAAGTTTGAATTTGCTCACCTTTAGATCTGGTTCGAAATTGAGTTTGAGATATGGTTCTTAGATCTAGTTCAAGTTGTTATACATATGAGATTGAGAGTGCTTGGATTTGAACTCATGGTTGGACTTGTGAAAACAAAACACTTTCTTAGATCTGGTTCATGTTAAAGATGGAGTTCTAAATCTTTCGAGACTTCATATTTTCTTTTTCAATGATAAGAGTCATTTTTGTCTTTTGATAATTTTTTTATTGATTATAAAATAACATTATTGCAAGTATTCAAATATTACTCCAAACCAAATATATTTTTAAAAGCCTCAATCTCAACTCCAATCCCAATCTCAATGCCAATTTCAATCTTAATCCCAATCCCTTCAATTTGAGGCATATGTACCAAACAAGGACTTAGGTTTCAACTATTGGAGCACAATATAAAACACTTTCTAAAAGCATCCATTGGTCTAAAATATAAGATATTGGATAAATTCTATCTCTTTTACTTATACGCTTACTTTTTTATTCCTTATCTTTAAATGCTCCATATTTAAAGATCAAGCACATATTATTATGAACTCTTACAGTGGCATAAATAAAAATATGTGAACATTTTTGAAAAATTAAAGTTTCAACTAACATTTTTTCATAAATCATGAATTAGTTAATAATAACATATATTGTATTTTGGAGAGAGCAACATTTTTTTTTATAATCGATGAATTAGTTAACAATGATAAATATGTTCCGATTAGTTGGTAAAGGTCACTTGGTCAGTCATCTGGTTGAAAAATATTAAAAGAAATGAAGAAAATATTACAGTTGCAATATCTGACGAGGAAAGCAGGTATTAAGATCTTGTAAGTCATCATGAGCTAAACATAAATGAACAAAATTACATCAACAATGGTTTGTTAGTATCGAAGTCGATGAAGAAGAGCTTTGAGTGATGAAGGACGCTCCAATTGCAGCAACAGATCCAGTTGAGCGCTCGTCTGAGGCAATCATCAGCAAAATCCGGTAGATTTCCATTATTGTTCTTATTCTTTTTAATTTCCATGTCAGAGTTATCATAGAAAAAAAAACGTAATTTGTACAGTTAATCCATCCCTATTTTCCTGTTTCCGACATAACGCCTCGTTTAATATGATGAAAGAGTTTTTAATATAATCAGAATTAGAACTAAAGTTGGAATTGAAATCAGAATAAAAATGAGTTATAGATGTATGTTTGGTATGAAAATATAATCTAAATATAATTTTAATAAATATATGTGTTTAAAATATATAAAGGCTAAAATGCCCTTATAAAAAGTAAAATCAAAAACAAAAAAATCATTGCTAATGGCAATTCCATGGTCATGATATGAAGGAAATTGAATTATGGGTATTTTGGTAGAATTAAAATCTATTAAGAATTTGGATTCATTAATACCAAACTAATGAAAGTATGATTCCAATTTTAATTTCATTTCTCCTTGACCAAATTCAATGCATCAAACATGGCTTAAGAGCATATATGTCTGAGAGTAGATGATGATATATAAAAAAGAATGATTATTAATGGAATAGAATGAACAGAGTGGGATGAAATGGAATAGAACAGAATAAAATATTTCATTCTTTGAAAGTTTTATTAGAGGAATGAAAGAATGTATTCAATCATTGTTTAAAAATTATTATAAAATTAATAAATTTAACATAGATGTAATTATAATTTTCAGTTTTATGATGAGGGGGAGTGAAAGCATGAGAGTGAGTGAGAAGAACAATAATTTTTACAATAATATTATTTATATTATGTCATTGTACCCCGACCCTCCAAATTATATTTCATTTGGTTAATCCTCTGGGAACTTGGGATCTTCATACATCTATTAGGTAATGTAATTGATGATTAATTTCTGAAATTATTTTTTCCAGCTTGAACTGCGCCCTTATGTAATGTTTGATTCCTTTACTCCCAAATCATATTCATGGTTATGACAAGGAGTAGAAGCAAGTTTTTGACCTTCCTCAGGTTCCAACCACCTAGCAGTTGAGGAGACTGTATTGAGAGTGCTCCAAACCAAATTGATTTAATTTTTATCAATTTGATCCATAAGGTTTAGCTTCTGAATTTATTATCAATTATTAATTTAATTTCTCAAATTTAATTTTTATTTATTTGATTCTTTATGTTTTTAAATTATAATGTTATATTTTTTTAAAAAAATAAAACACAAATTAACTCTCGAATTAATTTAATTTGTAAAATATATTGATGGCTTGAGATGCATATACAGTTAAATGAGAATAAATTAATTTTTAAATTAGTTTAATTTTGTATCAATTTAGTTTCTTATGTTGTATTTTGTTCTTTTATTTTTAAAAATTTTGGAGTCAACTTGTTTTCCTTCCTAAATAATCATATTTCTTTTTTATTAATCTACATAGCAACCACCAATATTTTGGTATCCATGTGCGCGGTTTTAACAATGTTACTTCCTATTTAAATAATAAAAATCAAATTGATAATTAAATCAAATTTAAGGGACCAAATTAATTAAAATTAAAATTGAGGAACCAAATCAATACTTAAGATAAACTTAATGGTCTAAAAATGTTACACCCTAATATTAAGGGTATGATCGGCATGAAATATGAGGTAAACTCATATTCTATAAGCCTTGATTAACCAAGAATTAAGATAAAATATTGATATATATAAATTATATATAACAATAAAGTTTGTAAAATTTTGAATATTTTGTAAAAATTTTAGTAGAGTCACTCCTATAATTTAAACCTCTAAAATTTTTCACAGCAACAACAGAACTTACCAACTAGACTAGTAAGGATATTAGCTCCATTTCAGCAATTTACATAACAACTAAATAAGACTAGGACATGCATGTGGAGTAGTAAGCTATGATTACAAAATAAAATACATAGTTTTATCAAAACAATAATCACAATATGCTTCCTTTTTTCTAAAAAAGCAAAAAGGCCCCTAAATATTTGCTAGAGGCATAGGGTTAGTTACAATATTTAAGATCAAAAAACTTATCGGTGAGTAGCGTTCCAATCAAAATTACAATAAAGAAAAGAAGAAGATAATAATTAATAAATTTTACTCAAAATAACTTAATAAAATAATGAATCATATACTTAAGCTAGAAATAAATAATGATTTTTCTCAATAATATAGTCATAAAATTAAACAATGCTAATGGAATCACACAAATGTATTAAAAATGTTGACTACTCATAAAATAAAAAAATTTCAATAATAGAGCAGTTCAATAAAGTACCTTTCAAAAATTGTTAGAAAAATGATAAGTTTTAACTTAAATTTAGGAGGGCTTTATCAAAACAAATAACAAGCGTGAACACATAGTTCACGAGACTAAATAACCAATCAAGTGTGGACACACAATCAATGAGAGTAAATAACTAACAAGCATGGCTTAAAGCCACGAAATAATCAAGCACAATTAGAAGCCATGAAAAAAGCACAAGCGTAAAGCCCATGAACAAGTTTGAGTGCGATATTCGTGAATATCCATCCTTCCATTCAACGTGTGTTGGCTTGCATATAGGGCTAATACCTCCTATAAACATCCTACTAGTTAGGTGTACCATGACGCACCTAGGGCTAACGAGATTGCCATTAGTATTTGACATTTTGAACTCAGTCCTCCTCAAAGAAAATCAAGTATGTATGGAATAAGAAAACAATTTCAAAATTTTCTCTTTCAAACACCATTCAACCATCATTTTTTATTGTCCAAATTTATCATTATTTCCTCCATACATGAATCATTACATTAAAAATTTTATATTAACATAAAATTCAGTAATTAAACTACTTTAAAAAATATATGTTATTTATCATATATACGTTTCAACCATTACTTATCAACAACATAGATTACCAGTAAAATCAAGACATTTTTATTAATAAGATAATTATTAAAAAAAATAGGATTAACAATGATATTTGTACAATTTATAAAAGAATAATAGTAAAATTTAAATAAAGAATTTCATATATTTGAAAAGCTACCCACTTATCTAATAGTTTCTCAAAGTTCTAAAGCGTGCTTTTCTTAATCTTTCACTTTAACTTCAATGGTATTCTTAATTTTCTAACAAATAAATTATAATTCTAAAATCATTTATCAAGAAAGTTTTCGATCACTTATTGAACATTTGAATTCAATCCAACCAATATTAAAAATAATACTCTAACCAAGTATGTTTCAAATATATTTGAGTTAATTAAATCATTTGACAACTTTCTATTTATTCTTACACTCCCTTATAACCCATACTCATTTGTAAATCATAATAAACTATATCAATTATTCTTAAACTTCCTCCAAACTTAAAAAAAAAAGTGAAACAGGTTTCCTTTGCAATCCTTTCTCCCACTTTAGTATTTTAAAATTTTTAATTAATAACTTAAATCATAATTACATATACTTCTCTCAGCTATAATATAGAAGTTTTAACAACTCATAATTCATCAAATTGTTCTCTCAAATATTTTTACAAATACCTTCAAAGCATATATTTATCATTGACAAAAATTATAAGATGAACAATCAAAAAATTCCAACAACTCACCAGCTTTTACTTTTATTAACCAAATTTAGTTTAGTCACCACAACAGCACAGGATCTAATATTGACTTAAACTAAACCTTAATTCTTTTAAAATTTTATGACAGCAACAATAAAGAATTAGTGTGTCATAACTCAGCTAGAGGAGCGAAAGAATCACTTGGTGCTGCTATAGAAACTGAAAAGGAAGAGAAAAACCCAGCAACTTACACCCAAACGAAATTTAGTGGCAACATCTATGAACAAATACATGCTTTGCGTCTGAGAAGAAAAGGAGAAAATTTTTGGTCTCCTACACGAACCAGAAGCAGACCAAAATTTCAGCCAACAAATTAACATATAAATTTTCCAGAAATTTCGATAGCAAGAGAGAGGAACAGGGGCTGTCAACCAAAAATAAAATAAAAATAAGTTAGGCTTACCACTACACTCAACAGCTAGCAAAAGAGGAAGGGAAGATGAAGTTCATATACCCGCTGACCCAGAGGAAGGAAGAAGCATAAAACAGTGACAGAGGAAGAGAATTCAGCGACCCAAACACCCTATCGCAGCTGAATCTTAACAGAGAGAAGAGTAGCAGATAAACCAACAGTAGCGACGAGATACAGGTTGACGGAGAGCAAGGAAAAGGACTAGAAGAGCTGGAGAAGTGGACCAACGTTGAAGAGCCAGAGGAGTGCTATGGCAGTGAAGAGAAGGGAAGAATACGATGCTCTGTTTTCAGCCACAGCAATTCGAATAAAAAGCGACAGATTCTGAATAAAAAACTAATTTGGGACAATTACTTACAACGCCCATAATACCTTTCTTTTATCACCAAAAGACATGGGTACTTTGAAAATTTTTCATAATTAAAACAATACAAACCCAACCTTTTTCAATAGGGTTCGAACTCTAAACCTTCAAGCTATTAGTATAAATTTTATTAGGTTACTATTTCTCATTTGTCAAAAATAAAATAAATAAGTTAAATATTAATTAAGGAGAATTTATTTAATTTAAAATTTAAGATCACTATAAAAAATTGGGTTAAATATCATTTTTGTCTTTTAACTATTCACATAGGAGCTCTAATATCTTAAACCTTTTTGTGGTATAATTTTTACTTTAACTTTTGAAAATGTTACATTGTACATGCTGGAATTAAAAAAATAATCTTTAGTTGACTTCAAAATTGTAGAAAAAGGACCTCAAAAATTACATAAAATGACCTATAAAATTATACATAAATACTCTATAAGAAAATTAATATCAATTAAATTTTATAAATTGCATATAAGTAACAGGATACAATATTATTTTTTAATACTCATGTAAAAGGCTAAAATATGATTTTGACTAATCATTGTTCTAAGAACTTAATCGATATTAATTTCTTATTGGGTACTTATTTGCAATTTTAAGGGTCATTTTTTATAATTTGTAAGGTCATTTTTTTGTAATTTTTGAGATAATTAATTGTTAAAGTTAATTTTTTAAAATAACATGGTGCTCAATGCACTTTTTTCAAAAGTTGAAAAAAAAAATTACACTATATGAAAGTTAAAGATATTAATTATTCTTGAGTAAATAGTTGAGAGATAAAATTACTCTTTAACTGTCTAAAAATTTCATTTTCCCTAAAATAATACTATAATTCAACAGGAATTGACAATTCATGAGGAATTGGGATCCCAAAATCATTCAACAAGTGTTTTGTTTTTTTTGGGCTAATAAATCATCCAACAAAAATTGGGTCAAGCACACATTTGAAATCCAAACCATTTTAACATAATAAGCCCAACAAGCTACCAAACCAGCGACAAAGAAGACAAGAAATGATACTGAGAGGAAGTTCCTGTCTTTCCTTTTTTTTTCCCCCCCTTTTAGGTCTTGGCTTCCCATAAAATTTGAGATTTATATTGATATTGATATTTAACATTGAAATAAATATTAATTATTGTTAGTCCCACACGTTTGTGTATAATTTACAAAAAACGTCAAATTATTTAAGACCCATAATAATGTGACTTTTAAATATTTTAAATAATATATTTTAATAAGTTATTAATAGTGAATAATATACTTTTATGGTTATATCAACATAAAATAATTGCCTTTTGAATACGGTTTGGCCCAGTGAAATTGACAGTTAGCTCGGAGGGCATGATGTTCCTACTTATTTACAATATTGCCATCGTCCCCACAAAGCTCTCAAAAGCTGCCAACCCACGGTCTGCGCTTTCCACTTGGTCAGCACATATTCCTTCTCCCTCCCTCACCAAATAAAGTTGAGACTATAATCAAAGGCCTAGTGTTTATGATCTTTTGAAATAAACATGTTCATATCAGTCAATGGATGGCACTACTTTAACAACATATTTATCAAGTAATCGCTCATTCTCAATTTCTAATGCTTTGAAAAAGCTTGAAAACATTCACACTCCCTCAAATATCTTAAGATGAGATCTTACAATTTCTTTCACCATTGCCTAATCAAGCAATTGAAGCAACTGTCTTTTCCTTGCCTAAAGACTCATCATCGAGATTAGATGGTTTTCATGCTAGTTTTTTTCAAAAGAATTGGAAAATTGTGGGTTAAGATTGCTATGGTAAACTACACTTGGGATTTTGAGTTCATCCTTAGGACATTAAACAAAAGTCATATTACCTTGATTCCTAAAGGTGGATAGGTTAAAAGTTTCAAGGATCTTCAACTGATAAGTATGTGTAATATTGCATATAAGATTTTCTCCAGGACTCTATAATCATCTTCAAGGTATTCTCAAATCCATCATCCTTCCAAATTAGAGTGCTTTCTTGAAAGATAGACTCACATCTAATATTCTCAAATCCATCATCCTTCCAAATTAGAGTGCTTTCTTGAAAGATAGACTCACATCTAATAACATCCTTCTAGCCTCTGACCTCATGCATTAACTTCACCATGCTTACTTAAGAAAGACAAAATTGGGAGATGTCAAAATTGACTTCTCAAAGGGTTTTGATAGAGTCTCATGGCCTTTCATTTCTTGATTTTAATTAAAATGAACTTTTCTCAAAAAATGGATTAATCTAATTCATTAATGCATCTCCACAATTGAATACCACATTCTTTTCGATGTTAAACTCTCACGTTTAATTAAGTCTTCTAGAGGAATTAGACAAGGAGATTCATTATCTCCTTATCTTTTTACCAATGCTACAAATGTCTTATTATATTTGATTCAGAATAAAAAAACAAAGAGGTTTGTGGAAAGATATTAAGGCATGTCAATTTGTAAGGCCTATTTCTCATCTTCAGCATGCAAATGATTCCTTATTATTCTTCAAATGTACAAGGACAAACTTGGAATCCCCTAAGACTACTTTGGAGAAATTTTGTGTCATTTTTGGTCAAGAGATTAATCATGATAAATCTTCTCTTATCGTGATCCCTAATACTTGTCATATCCTTAAAGAAGAATAGGCAAATTATCTTGGTTTTCCTTTGGCTAACAATCATGGAAAATATCTTAGGACGTGGGTTAATTTGGGCATAGATAAATCTACTTTGTATAATTAAATCAAGGAAGCTATTGATAAAAGACTGACATCATGAAAGATTTCTACTCTATCACAAGCTTCTAGGCTCACGCTTATCAAATCTATTTTGTCCACCACTAATCTTTTCCAACTTTTTTGTGTTAAATTACCCATGCCTATTTGTAACAAGATGGCAAGAAAAGGATGCATTTAACAAACAAAGATATCTTCTTCTTACCCAAACATTAGGGTGATATGGGACTCAAACCCATTCATTTGGTCAATAAACGTCTTTTAACTAAGCAAATTTAGAGGCTGATTTGATCACATGGGATTCTCTTATGGTTTCTTCATTAAAAAAGAAAGTATGTGGATTTTAACTCGCATGATCTTATCAAGAATTCCTATACTACTTCATGGATCTAAAAGGTATTTTCAATTGTTATGACATCATCATTAGACAATTAAAGTGGAATATTGGTAATAGGAGGAATGTTAAGCTTATTAATGAATTTTTGGAAAGACCTTTTCCAATAAATTTGATTTTTTCCCATCTCAATATCTTTGATCTTATCTCTCCCACTAACTCCCCCTAGTTTCCACTATAACGAAATGTCAATGTCTTACAACAAATTTACCTCGCTCAGTCAAAGCTATTACTTATATCCGTATTTCGTTCTTGGGACAACATGATAAGTTGGTGTGGAAAGGGCGCACCTCTAGCTCTTACAGTTCTAGATTAGGTTTCAGGTCTCTTGCCACCAATTGGGAAAGTAACAATCTAGATAATTTCCCTTGGTCTTGCTTTTGAAAGCTTAAGCTTCCTTCAAAGTATCTTGTCTTTTGTTGGAAGCTTCTTCGTGATGCAATTTCCTCTAATGACATTATCCAAAGGCACCACTTGTCTATTAATAACAAGTGCACTTTTGGATTCCAAGACGAGGAATACATTCCTTATCTTTTTTGGGTTTCCCTTTTTCAAGGGCTCTTTGGTTTGGTGCTTTCTCCTTGAAATCTAATTTTTTGGATTGCTCATGTTATTTGCAATCTTAGAAGGATTTCATCAAACATCTTATTCTGGATAGGAAATTTGATCTTTTAGAGAGATTCATAATTTTAACCCATAGTATTTGGAGGCTCAGAAACTTAATCATTTGTGATGGTCACAAGCTTGATATTTGCAAAGCCATTCAAGATTATCATCATTTGTACTACTTTCTAAAGCCTATATGTATATGGGATGAAATTGATTTGCATGCATCAGGAACCAAACCTATCAATAACTCATCGGGATTGCAAAATCAGGTTGTGATGGTTATTAAAAGAAGCCTTCCAAATTTTCAAGGAGACGGATGGAGCTTTATTTACTCCAAGGAAAAACAGAGGTTATTCAATATGTTAGATTCTATAATTTATGAATGGAAATATTCATAAGTTCACCTTTTTTGCATTTCTTTTCTTTATAACATCTTTTTTTTATTGCATTATAAGGGGAATCGCATTACAAGCCTTAAAAGAGCCAAAAATTGCATTGTAAGTCCAATAGATTTTGTTATTGCACTATAGGCCTAAGGGCTCTTATTACAATTTTTTAGGACAAAAGTACAATTTTGCCCTTATATGATTTGAAAACTCAGATCATGCACAATATAATGTCCATTAATGCACAACATAATGTTCATCAATGCATAACATAATGTTCATACGTGTTTAATTGATTATTAGGTTTAATAAAATGTACAAGTGATGCGCACAATATACAACACAATGTTCATGAGTTTTCAACTAAATGTCCATGCGTGGACACACATGGACAATATTTTGTGCATCCATGGACATTGTATTGTACATTCATGGATATTGTAAAATCTCACCTGACTAAACACTGGTAAGACTATCTATCATGATAATCAAGAGTATGGCTCATAATAGATTATCAAATTGTGAATTAAGAAAAGTAAGGATCCTAAGTTTTCACAATTTGAAATGAATCAAAACCATTCATTAACTCTTAAATTAGAGTAAAAATAAGTTACGAAAGCATGAGATACCTCAAAGGAGTGAAAGAAGTTGAAAACAATTGAAAAATATCAAGTTTGCTTAAAAAACAAAGAAATGCGCTATGGCTTGTGTACATCACACTACGGTTGTTGCTCTTTGTGCCACGTGCCACAGCTCAGGCACTAATGCACCGTTGCGTGTTGCACGTTTTGATAGTAGATTTTGTTGTCATTTGATAGCAAAATTGAAAAAATTTTAAAGTGCCCTATATCTTTATCTGATATTCGAATGATGTGATCTAGGTATTTATGAAAAGCTTTTTTCATGAACTAGCTAATGGCATGGGTTTTACTCTTAAAACAAGTCACACCAGGAGGTTGGATACCCAAACCCATTTTTATCCCTTTTAACAACTTTTCAAAATAAAAGGGTGTCTAAAACCAAAAACAAGTTCCAAAAGCCTTTCTTAACACCCAAACCATACTTATTGGACCTAAAACTACTAGTACAATACATCATATGTATTCATTCACTAATATAACACAAACTCGCTCCTCAACTCCTTACATACTAAAAATAGAGGGAGAGGTAATTTCAATTGCATCGCATCAAATATCAATTCCACTATGTTTAAAACAACAATTCTACACTTGCACTAGTATCTTGGCCATATCAACATATATAACTTATCATACACAATTTCTTAAGACCCAAAATACAATTTGAATAATTAAAACACCCATACAGTGTAAGTGTGAACAAAATGCAACCTAGAACTAGTAATAATATTCTATTACACAAAATAAGCATATACTAGAGGCATACAAGAAGGAATACACAGATTCTTAATCCTCACGAGCTTTGTTCCTCTCAATACTAAAGCTAAAGCTAGTAAAATGTTAAAGAAGACGGGTGAGTGTAGCCACTCAATAACCAAGATAAAACCCACCCTATGTAGTTATATATCAATTGTTATTAAACACAAGTATATGAAACAAAGTTCTTAAAACATGCTTACCACATACCATAACTTATTATTCTAATTAACACATTTTCATCACACACATGCTAGGTACATTGTCACAAGACACTCAGACATATGACCATGACTCGATATATCAATATGACTTGCCACAACTCAAACATATGTCACGTCATAGATTTACATAGGCCATGATCAACCAATCGTATACCCTCTTGTTTTCTTCCAACTGAAACAGTGGGCTATATCACTAAATAGGGTTCCATCTGTGTGATTGGACTACCCAAGCTCATTAATTATGAGGTTTAACCCTGCCAAAGATTACATGACTCACTCTCAGGCCATAATTTCCCCCATTCTCGAATCTTTGCGGTGTTGTATGTCCTAAGCCAATCTCCTCGATAAACTGGTGGAGATAACTAGGTTCTAGTCCCTCGACAAACTATAAGACAGTCTCTTAACAAATTGTGGGCCAATGCTATACTCTCGTGCACTGGAGGGTAGTCGAAATACCATATGAATTTTCTCGACTCCCAATCCTTAGGCAAACTCCTACCTACTGATCATGTCATGTACAATGCTCACACATTTTCACATTCTCATTTATTCATTATTATAATTCAACACATTGGGCTCATGATCATGCGCTACCCAAGTGAGCATCAATACTCATTTCACATTAACATGTAAATCTATCCATACACATTTATCCCATCATGCCCATCACATTTCCTCATCTCAAATCATATACATGTTCATAGTTTGAAAACTCATTTTGGCTTTCAATCCACATTTCAGATCAATTATAACATTATACACCTTCATATTTCAAACATTATCAAAACTAATAACATGCTTTCACATTGAAAATCAACTTGTGCATGTATCTTTTACAATTCACAATTCAAAATCAATTAACATACAACTGCTCAAAGTAAGGTTTTCCCGGTTACCTCAAATATTTAAAAGATTAAAGGTTTATCCCTCAATATTATAGCTTCCAAGCTTGAAGTTCCAAGCTAAATTAGTGTTCAAGAGCTTAATCTACAATTTACCAAGTTAACCTTCATTAACATTATCAAGAGCACACTACCAACTCACATTTTCACTCTTCCATTTCCCAATAACATCAATTTCACCATTTGGGCTTATCCATTAGGTTTACTAACTCTCTTTAGCCTCCAATAACATTAATGAGTCATTAAACTCTCATTAATGGCATTTTAACTCTTCCCACAACCCTCATTAATACTAAATTTGCATAATAATGAGGCCCAACAACCAAAAATGTCAAAATTCAATATATTTAGGTTTAGGTACTCTAATACACTCTCATTAACTCCATTTGAATTAATAGATTCAGACCATAATTTATATGGACCGAAAACATTTCCCATTATCAAACCCTAACTATAAAATTCATAAATGTGGAAGAAAATGAGAGATTAAAGGGTATGATACTTACCTTTGGTGTTTCTAGCTTCCAAAATGTCATAAATACTTTCTCAATATGAACCCTAGCAGAGCTAGATTACTTGTTCTCGCCCTCTCCTTCTTTCTCTCTATTTTCTATCTTAGTTCACAACTTAAACTATAGAAATGGCTGTGCGCGCGTTGCATGGCACAGAAAGGCTCCCTTTTAGCTTTTGTTGTATTTATGCACTGCAGCGTGTGGCACATAAACACTGTATCTTTGTTTTCTCCTCTTTTCGATGCCTGGTTGGCCCGACTCCATACTGGACCCATAATTAGGGCCAGAACACAACCCAAAATCAGTCATTAGACCTCCTTAATTACACACCATGTCAATTTACTTAATTCTCATAATTAAACTTAGTTAACTGAGGATTAAAATTCAAGATGTTACAAACATTGTGTTGTACATGCAAATAAATATAATCAATATTGTGTTGTGTATCCATGGACATTTTGTTATATATCCATGGACATTGTGTTATATATAATCTGGGTTTTCAAATCACAAAGAGGTAAAATTGTACTTTCGTTCTTGAAAAAATTTAGAACAAAGGCTCTTGGGCCTGCAGTGCAATATCATAATATATTAGGCCTAAAGTAACATTTTGTGTTGTTTTAGGGCTTGTAGTGCGATTCTCCTTACATTATAACATCTTTTCATGTCATGTTATATGTGTTTTTAGTATTTCTCATTGCATGTGTAATATTTCTTGTAGCATTTTTATTTTCTTATTTTTATACATCTCAGTCTTGGTTACAGAGCAATAATATCATAATTTTGAAAATACGATACATTTTATAAATATTAAACGTTATTTCAAATATTAATAATTACGAGAAACCCCTTTGATTCTTATAGAAATAAGAAACATAATAAATAATTTTAATGCAATATAATAAGGGGGAACAACTATTTTATATTTAACCATATTAAATAAGAAATGTGTTATATATAAAGCTAGACAATGGTTAGCATAATGGCTGAGTTTATAATAATATAATCAATTACAAAGGATTAATGAATCAAAGTTGTCTATGACTTTATTCATTTATATTTATGAAATATTAAACCCGAATGTTATGTTTGATTTGTTTTGCTTTGTTACAATGAATTAAATTTGGCAGATTCATACTGTTTGACTTGGTATTAAAACATTCACTACAAAAAAAAGAAGAAGGAAAACTTAGTATCAAACAATTTGAATTTCAAATGACTGAATTTGCCTTGGATTTGATTTGTTTATAACGGTCAAGAAAAAATCACAAAAATTTAGTGTTAATAACTGATTTTAGATTCTCATACCTCAACAACTTACTGTTGCTCCATAATTCATAATGAAAATATTTATATTAACCTATATGCAAATGTTTACCATATAGAAAAGTATTTTTTTTAAAATGAAAAAGTATTTAGAAAGAAAATGGAATAAGTGCATTTGTTATTTTCTTTCTAATTTTTTTACTTACCAAACTTTATATTATAATTTTTTGACATTATTATGAAACATTTAATATTAAATATTTTAAAATAATTATAATTTAGGTCCCAAATCAAAATTTTCAATTTTAAATATTCCATATAAATATTTTCAAATTAGATATTCTTTCCTTTATCTCCTAGGGTAAAGTAGTCATTCCATTCATTATCCAAAAGTTCATTAAAAGGGAATGCTTCCCTCCTTTATCCCAAAAAAAAAAAAAAAAAAAGCAATGCTTCCCTCCTTTTCTAGGTTCTCCCAAAAAGCCTTGAAATGAAGCTCCGCAGCTTCCTTCCAAGTTCCACTGGCCCCACTTAAGAACTTCTAAATTGTGGCCCACATGGCGCTTATATGAGCTCAGAGAATAGCATTAAAATTCAAGTCAATTTGCTTAGTTATCAGTTTGATAAAATATTTTCATTTATAATCAATATGATTTAACTATAATTTTGACCATTCATTATTAAATCAGTAAATTGATCAATTTAATTATCAGGTTTTCAGTATGTTGTTGAGGGTCAGTAATACTCAATTAGGAGAAAGAAATGGAAGATTTATGGGTGGATTTGCCATTCTACAATCTGATTCAAAAAAACAAGCTTATCGACCACACAACACAATAGGCCAGAGGGCGTTTCACAGGAGTTGTGACTTACTTCCCATTGCCCATGTATATATATATATATATATTGATTTCCTTATTCATTCGGTCTCATGCTTTTGTTTGTTCACTTTATATCTGCACTTTACTTTGTTCTGAATTCCTTTCCTTCCACCTTTCCTTCCTCCTTTCTTCTCTGCTATTAATTTTTTTTTTTTTGCCTCTCTGTTTTCTTCTTCTTCGTGTGTGTGAGCTTTGTCAGAAGCTTCAACAATGGCGGACAGTATCCATACACCTATGGATCAGCTTCCGGACCTTGAGTACTGCATAGACTCAAATCCTCCGTGGGGTACGCCTCGCTCTTTCTCTTTCTATAATCTCATTGGGTTTTGTCTGTTTCTGTTTTTAACGCTTAAAGAAATGTGCTTTGTGGGTTTCTCTATATATTTCTTGTTTTGTTGTCTCTTACCTTACTCATTATTACTTCCATTTTCTATTGCTTCTTGTTCTTGTCTTCCTCTCTTAATCATGTGCCCAAAAAAAAAAAAAGGAGCTTTTTAAATATTGATTTGACTGTAAGCTTGCAGTCATTTTTTTTCCCCTTTCACAAAACAGAGGGCGGAAAGCTGGTCATTTTCTGAAGTATTATGACTATTAACTTTTTATTTTCATTACAAACATTTCTAAATTGAAGGGAAAATGCCTCTATTTATTTTGAGTTTCATGAGTAACTAAACAAGTGGGGAAATGTGCTATCACTTTCTTTCTGGGTGTGTCGATTAAAAGTTCAAATTTTTATGTTTCTCTTTTGTTTGTTCACTGAGGGTAATTTTCTTTGTACTTTTGGAAACAAATGTACACTGTGCATTCTGGGCTTCTGGCTTTACAATTAGCATCTTGAGCTTCCCAATACTTCATTATCATGTTTACTTGTCCTTCGCTACGAAAGAGTAATAACCATGCGTCGCGAAAGAGTACTATAAATAATGGCATTATGTCATGCGAACTTGTCCTTCTACCTGTCAAGGTTAAGCAATTTTCTCCTTCTGGTTTGTTCTGGTTAATGAATCGTTAATTACTGAAGAGATTAAAGTGGCCCCACATATTTATTTTATTTTATTGGATTTTTTTTTATTCTGTTTATCCTTTGGTATTACCACCTCCTAGCTAGCCAACGCCTCATTGTGTGGGACCGTTATTATTAACAACAGCCTCATTGATATTTTGGGATGCCTTTGGCATATTTATTTAACCAAGCTCACCTTGGTCCCACATATTTATTTAAAGCTAACCCTTTATTTATTTAATTTATTATGTTGGCAGCCCCTGCATGAGTTAATGTTCCATCGACAATAACCGAGTTATATATCATTTATTTATTTTTTGCTGTAGCTTACATACGTTGAAACTATTAGGAAATTAAATCAGTTTGTATGGTTAATTGGTTTAAGCTACTCGGATATCTGGAACTAAGAGATGTAGTCATAGCGATGAAACTGAGAAAGCTAGTGATATATTGCTTGTGCAAGTCAGATGATAAAAGAAAGCTATTCTCATATTCTGCTGCTTAGTTTCTTCTAGCTTGGTAGATATTGCTTACAATGTTAACCATGTTTCAACTAAACCATAATGTGTTGTGTTTGTGCACGCGTGTGCGCGTGTAAGTGGGGGGGAAGAGAGAGGTGGAGGATTCTTTAACACCCCATATATCTTGACGTGAGAAAAGCTCTTGCTTTCTCAAATTTGAACAAATGTATGATCTAAGTTACAGTATAAAACCTTCAATATTTAGAGAGTGAATAGTTGCATATTTTGGTCTAGTTAGATGTTTCTTTGCATTCTATTCTTTTTTTAATTCAATTTGCCCCTTTTCCTGCTCATAGTGAATGCCTTATGTTGCAGTGGAAACTATAATACTAGGATTTCAAAATTACATATTGGTGCTGGGTACAAGTGTGATGATCCCTTCAGTGCTCGTTCCAGCTATGGGAGGAAATGATGTAAGCTGAATTTCTTCTGCCTAGTCTTCTTTCATCTTTTCAACTTCCTTCACTATTGGCTTACATGTGCATGCCTATTCTTGATTCACTAAAGAGCATATAGGAATGGTATATCAGTTTTTTTTAACCAATAATAGTTGGTCTAATTGGTAAGGATTTGACCCATAACCACAATATTGTGGGATCAATTTCCGTTACTGATGTGAGGATTTTGTTGGTGAATAATTTGTAAGTACCTTTGTAAGCACTCTTTGAGCTTTGAAGCTTGTCTTGGTCCTAGTGAGCTTCTAAGATCTAGCTCACTTAAACTTTTGTCAATTAAAAAAAAAAATCAATTTGTTTATGCTTCGTATCCTCATGTGTCTACCTTTAGTTATATTATGCTTGCTGATCTCATGTGCCAATTCCCATTCTAATTTGTAACTTAACAAAACTTCACAGAAGTATTTTTAACTATATAGGTTAAATTTTGGCCAAGATAGTCTTGTCAGGTTCTGTTAATATGGTGTACAAAGCATTTAGTTTTGCTTGCTCATACAACCAGGGTGACAAAGCAAGAGTAATACAGACTTTACTCTGTGTAGCTGGCATCAACACACTTCTCCAATCACTTTTTGGAACCAGATTGCCTGCTGTTGTTGGAGGATCTTATGCCTATTTAATTCCAATTGGTTATATCATCAGCGACTCCTCATTGCAGCGAATGAGTGATCATGAAGTAAGTTTCCTCCATCCATCACTTCACTGGGGTCAATTACTTTGGTAGTGCATTGGCTTTAACATTGATTTTCTTTTCTTTCTTGCGGTCTGATTATTGATCGAGGTTCTTACCTTGTCATTGGCAGAGATTTATCCAGTCAATGCGAGCTATACAAGGAGCTTTGATTGTAGCCTCAAGTATTCAGATAATCCTGGGATACAGCCAAGTGTGGGGACTACTTTCAAAGTACACAAGTTGCATTTGATGATATTGATGAAATATAAATTACATAATCAAAATGTCCAAGCATTTGCTAAAATATGGTTTATGGATCTTCTCTCCAGATTTTTCAGTCCTCTTAACATGGCACCTGTAGTTGGATTGCTTGGATTAGGATTATTTCAACGAGGATTTCCTGCGGTATGTGTTGCCATGAGCAGCTTTACATGTTATACATTTGGACAACCTTAGGATTTTTTATGGAAAACATAAAATGATGTGGCAAATTATTTGACCGTACCGTTTTATCATAAAAGGACTCTTAACCTGAATGATGCTTAACCGTAGCATCTAAAAGATTTTCATTGAGTGCAACCTCTGAATTTGATACCTGTTTTAAGTGCCTCTATTTTTTATGCAGAAGATTAGAGTTAGACCTCTGCTTCAAGTTCTACTTCTTTGAAGGCTTAGTCTAATTTCTATCATATTGGATTTCTGAATGGTTCTTGATTTTACCTCTAAACTTAAGTGTATTGATGAAGTTTCTTTCAAAAGGATACATTAATTAATTAGCTCACTGAGCTCTCTAATCCATGATTGAAACCTTATTCCCATCCTATCTAAGTTTAATGCCTCATTTTGTACGCAGATTGTAGAGTAATGATACGACTGACACAATAGTTATTGCTTATTTCTTTCTTTTCTTTTCTTTTATTTGTTTTTGAATTGGAAAGGGAACGTTTTTTCCTTATGATATCACATGGACCCAAGTTTACTCAATTATTTGATTCTTTATTTCAGTTGGGAAACTGTGTAGAAATTGGTCTACCAATGCTGTTGTTGGTGATTGGATTGTCTCAAGTGAGTGGAAAATTACAGATAAAACATACTATTATTTCTTCCTTCAGACAAAACTAATTCTGTAAAATTTGCAGTATTTGAAGCAGGCGAGACCATTTAGAGATACCCCTATATTTGAACGATTTCCAGTGTTGATTTGCATTGCAATTATTTGGATATATGCTATTATATTGACTGCAAGCGGGGCTTACCGGCATAAACCTTCTAGAACACAGCATCATTGTCGTACAGACAAAGCAAATCTGATATCTACAGCCCCATGGTACACTATTTTTTGTTCAATTAATTCTTATGTGCACACTTTTTTGCTGTGGTCTTGAGGTTCTTTCCATGCTAATAGGTTCATGTTCCCATACCCTCTCCAATGGGGTCCACCAACCTTCTCTGCTGGCCATGCATTTGCTACAATGTCTGCAGTTATTGTCTCAATGGTTGAGGTGAACATTCATTCACTGATATAAGCTGTTTGAATAAAACCACCATGGGCTTTTAAATATTTCTGTTACATGTATTCTATGTAATATTTATGATTTTTTTTTCTGTTATATGTCTTGTTTAAATATTTTATAAATAACTTTCCAAAGGTCTTGAAAAGTTAGAATACCCACATGCCAACTGCTACCTTTGTGTTCAATTATATCTCTTGACTGTTTCTGTAACTAAAGTATTTCACATTCTAAAAATTGTTTGAGTAGCTGAAGATATTTTCCCCAACACTACAAACAAAGGCCTTGTTTGGTGGCAATTAAACAAAGGGATTTTTTCTACCTTGTTTTGCAATGCTACAATACCATTATAATCATTATTCAAATTGTTTGGTGGCAATTAAACAAAGGGATTTTTCTTCCTTGTTTTGCAATGTGTACAATACCATTATAATCATTATTCAAATTGTTTCTATCTCTTTTTAGTACTTCCTCAAAGTGGGAGGATGATGCTCAATTTTTACCTTAATTTTTTTTCCCCATTCCATCCATTTACAATGTGTGTACCAATTGATTAGAATTTAGAATAATCATAGTGTAAATGTTGCTGGATATACAGTCAACCGCTGGATACAAGGCAGCATCTCGGTTGGCAATCGCAACTCCACCTCCTGCTTATGTTCTGAGTAGAGGCATCGGTTGGCAGGTAAATCACTACTTAGCACAAATCAGCTATTATTAAAGTACTGTCCATGATCATACTGATTGTTAATCTTGGATTATGTTGATTTGTTAGTCATGTTACTTGAATTGCAAGAAATGCATCGCAGCATTATTATAGGTAAGAAACTTGATGTGTCTGACAGCTAATCCTTTTAATCCTGCTCAGGGCATCGGTGTCTTGCTCAGCGGACTTTATGGAACAGGAACAGGTTCTACTGTTTCTGTGTAAGTGACACTTTTTTTTGAGATATTTACTGGAAGTGTCTTCTTGTATTTGATCTTTTTAATATTGGAATATTAGATTGATGACCATCTTTATTGGGTGTTCTAGAGAAAATGTAGGGCTTCTTGGACTAACCCGAGTTGGAAGTCGAAGGGTTGTCCAGATTTCTGCTGGTTTCATGATATTCTTCTCTATGCTAGGTTGGTATAGTTCTTTCAAAACATTAATCTGCACCCCTGATATAACAGAAATGAGGTTCTGATGTTTTATTTCTTTCCCATGTACTAGTTTCTTCTTTTGGAAATGAAAGTACACCTCTTCAAGTTTACATAATTATGAACGCCTTCAACTTTGAAATGAGGATTAGCCTTTATCCTGCCACACGGCCTGCCCCAATTGGTTTAAAATGGCAGCAGTAAAAATATTATAATTGTCCAAGAATGAATGCCTCAACCTCAAGGCCTTGTTTGATATACAGACTAGAAAGAATGGAGAAGAAAAGAAGTGATTAGTGCCCCTACTTTGAAAAAGTATTAAAGAAGAGAGAGACATTGCTGTGTAATGATAACAAAGATATAGTAGATCGCAAAATGCATTACTCCAGTTTTGTCCTTCCTTTATAGTGCAAATAGGATGAAACTTTTGGGATAATTTTGAGTTTATTTCCAAATGACAAAGTGAAAGGATTGCATTTTACATTTTTCAATCTTTTCTGATGTTCTGAGCTTAACAATTCAAACTTGTTTTCTGTTATGATGACAAAATAGACATCAGAGTAACAAGACAGGTTCGTTTACACAAGCTTTTGTGGATTTTTCTGTTCGTTTCTGCAGGAAAGTTTGGAGCTGTTTTCGCATCTATACCATTCCCGATATTCACTGCACTGTACTGCATTCTCTTTGGCCTCGTAGGTAAGCAAGAAACTAGCTCAGTTGAATTTCCATTGCCATAGTTGATTTTGGTTCCTCTATTCACAGCTACTTCTTCTTGTTCCTTCATTCAGCTTCAGTTGGAATATCATTTCTTCAGTTCACAAACATGAACTCCATGAGGAACCTAATCATCACTGGGCTATCATTGTTCCTTGGAATTTCTATTCCTCAATTTTTCAATGATTACTGGAATCCTCCACATCATGGCCTTGTTCATACTAATGCTGGATGGGTGAGTTTTCCTTTTGTTGCATAATTAGCTGTTTAGTACACAGAATCAAGATTTGATCGAAAAGACTAAATGGAAAAAAAAAGTAGTTTTGTGGATGTAAACAGATGCTTGTGATTTATGGATAGGATCTCAAATTTATGGACTCATGAGTAGTTTGCGTACCTAAAAAGGAACTTATAGTTGCTTACTTGATCTCCTAGTAAAGAGAAAAAGATGTAGATCTCCTTTAGCCTTATGAAGAATAGAGAAGGATCGTAAGAGCTATCAGGGAGAGATTCCATTTTCTTTATTATTGTCAGATAATGATAGGGTATCACTGATGACTAAAGGGATATAGGCTGAAGCCTCTACCCAAATGGGCTTATGTGTGATCCAACCTATCATAGAACACTCATAGAAATGGGTTAGAATGTAAATTAAAGATTCTCATTAATTAATTAATGTGAATTAAATGAAATTTAATCTAACATTGTGCCCATGGATGAGAAAGTAATAAAAAGAAAATGCCCAAACAACTCTCTTCTTCTGAAATGTTGGGCCAAACATGTTTGTGTTAATTTAAGTTACATTTTACTTCTTCATGGTTTGATTCAAAATCAAATAATTTAGAATATTTTTACTTAAGTTAGAATATTTCAGTGTTTCTAGGCTTTTGATTGGATTAAGTGGAAAGTAGTCTTAAGAAAACTGAGATTGTTTAAGATACAAGTAAACCATCCATCCACTTATTTCTTGCAGAAATTTTTCAACATCAAGAGCTCATCTTATGTCTGATAATGTGTCATCTTTGCAGTTCAATGCACTCATGAACACCATATTCACGTCACCGGCAACGGTGGGTTTGATCGTGGCAGTGTTCCTTGACAACACGCTCGAGGTTGACAGGTCGAAGAAAGATCGAGGGATGACATGGTGGGCAAAGTTCAGAAAGTTCAAAGGAGATAGCAGAAATGAAGAATTCTATTCTTTGCCATTCAATCTCAACAGGTTCTTCCCACCTACTTGATGTTGATGATGAGAATGAGAAGAAGCTTAGATTAGATCATCTTTTATCAAGTTTGTGCACATTCCAGAACTCATGATTAATATGACAAGTGATATTCTTTCTTCATAATCATCCCTCATTTTTTTTTTTTGGGTTGTTGACCAAAGTCAAGCTTGGGTCCCACTTAGGATTATAAAGCATTTGGATTCATCCTCTCTCTGTAGATTCAATAAAGAGAACATTTATGCTTCTAGCTGTACCATCTCAGAAACTGAAGTTAATTTTCTTGTTTGTAATTGTTATATTGGGTCACATTCTTTTATGGAACTTTCTTCAAATGTATCAATGCATGAATGTAAAGAATCCAAAAATTCCTTATAGATTACCTAAAGTTTATTTTATTAGATGAATAAAAAGGGATAAAGAAGAGGCAGATGTGGGACCCACATATTGGGTGTGTCTGTGTGTGTTATGGGTGATATTCTTATTTTTAAATTTATGATAAACAAATGAATAAGTGGAAATGTTTGGAAGTTTTGTGATATTGTTTCTATAGTTATCACTATTTTTCATGATGGCCAGATATGATTTAATTCATTTGATGATGGATTAATATCTGTAAATTGTGCAATGGTAAATATAAAATTGAAAAATAAATATAAAATTAGAAATTGAAAATTAAGAAAGGAATAAATATAAAATGTCAAGTTCAAAATTTAAAAGGCATTATCATATATTTTTATGTTGATCTTGGAATTTCTCTACAAACAATAGCCCACGGAAAACAAGATCCACTGATGACTCGAGCAATCAAGAAAAGGGATGCGAAAACTCTCCATTTTCTTATTATTCATTCTCTTTCATTTTCCTAATGGCTATTAACATCAATACATTGGGGTGGCTTTGTCTCTTTTATTTTTCTTTCCACTGCAAATCTGAACCGCTTAAATTAAATCTATATTTTTAAAAATTATCAAATTTAAATTTTTAAATTTAATTTAACGATTTAGATTTGCCTTGGTCTCTCTTCTGCTCTTCTTTATGAAGGAGAAAATCTGAATTTCAATGTATTGAGTGAGTTTGTTTTAACAATAGATTTGATAAATGGTTATGATTTGTAAAGTGGAGGGAAAATGATGATAAATAAATGAAAAGATTTTATGTCCCCAAAGAAGTATATCCATGTGTATGTCTTTTCATTGAAACTCTTCCAATTTTTTAATATAAAGATCAAATTTTATTAAAAAAAATAAAAAGATTACATTAAAAGCTCAAGCTAGCTAGATGATTAGAACAATAACATGGGCTAACAATATTAGAAGACATTGGAAAAGAAAATAACAAGTAGCAAGGAATATGAAGAACTCCCTGAAGTCTAATGTGCCACTAGGTTGTGCCTTAAAAAAGTAACTATGAATGATTTTTGAATTAACTGGTAAGAATTGTTTCAATTTAATCAGAGGTTTCAAGTTTAAGTCTTGAATCAAGTGGTTAGGGTGTGCCCACTCTTATAATGTTTTTCATGTTTTGATCTAAATTAGTTTGAGCCTTATTAAGTTCTTACAGCTCAAATGAGACAGGCTCAAGATATTGGGTACTTATGCAAAAATAAAGATAAAATAACCTTTGTTGAACTTCATCTAAATGTAGGGACAACCAAAAAAAACTTGCAATATATGGAATGAACCTCTTGGATCTTACTATAGCATCGGTGTTACCTTGAACGCTCAAACTAGGAGCAAGGAACTTGAAACCCTAGGAACATAAGCACAAATTCAAGGACCCAACATAAAGACATGAGCAAGTAATACATCTTTCAAAAACTCCTCGTATTGTGACGTCACATAGTTAAAAAAAACAGAAAACAAAAAAGGGATCGACATAATGATGAAGATGAAGCTTATTCCACTAACTTCACTCTCTGAAGAGGAAAAACAAGCATAAATCTAACTCGTGATTGGGGATCCCATAATGGTAGCAAGAATGATTACAATATATAGTATAGAATTCCTTCCAACTATTTTTTTATTATTATACAAGTTTTTAAATTAAATCATCTAAATAAATTTTAATTTATTTAATTGACTTTAAAAAAAGTATTCAAACACAAATGACGTTGTATTTATAGATTTTTTTTTTTAATTTTAGTTTGCTAACTTCAATTAATTTCTAACATTAGTTGTAGAATTTTTTAATTCAAATACACACAACATTATGGTGCTGGAATTGAGACCCAGAGGCTTTGCAGAAAATAGAAAATGAGGACAAGAAAAGCTCGTGATTGTACTATTCTTGGCAGGGCGTGTGAAAAAGACGAGGCTCTTGGATGTGAGATTATTAATAATTCATACTTACCTCTATTTAAATTAGGGAGACTTTCATTAAAAGCTATTGAATGTGACATAATTTTAATTGAGGTTCAAAAAATTTTAAAAGTTCACTGCAGACCTGGAGGATTAAAATGAAATAAATGCTTTTGATTAAATGATCAAAATGTTCTTGAATTATAATTAATATTACTGAAACAATAAGCTAAGTTATGGTTTTTATAAGTAACATTACAAAAATACAATTCAAGTTACGGTTTTTACAAGTAATATAACTAAAATAACAAGTTAATTAGGTTTGGTTTTTACAAATAATATAACTGAAATAACAATTTAAATTATAATTTTTACACATAACATTAGTAAAATAATAAGTTAAGTTAAAGTTTTTACAAGTAACATTACCATAATAACATGTTAGGTTATGATTTTAACAAGTAATATTATTAAAATAACAAGTTAAATTATGATTTTTACAAGTAATATTAAAAGCATAAAAAGAAGCGATGTTTATTTTAATATCACCTGTAAAATCTGTAACTTGACTAGTTAGTTTAGTAATGTTAATTATAATTAAAGAGTATTTTGATAATTTAATTAAGAGAATTTATTTTATTTCAATCCTTGAAACCTGTGTAAAATTTCAAAATTTTTTGGGCCTCAATTGAAATTATTTCACATTCAAAGGCCTTTAATGAAATTTTTCCTTTAAATTATGAACAATGAACCTTCTCCTTAATTTTTTTTTTTGGGATAATGAAACTTTAAGTTTCTTAAATTATCTCAATTATCAATTTATTCTCTTAAATTTAATTTTTATTGATCTATACTTTTTTTTTGGCTGACTTTAGCTATACTTATTGTTTAAAAAAAAAAGGTAATACTATTAAAACTTGCCAACATGAGTAATAAAACATTGATGATAGTCATGTTGATTAATAAAAAAGATATGCAATCATTTAGGTAGGGGAAAACAAACTCAAAAATTGAAAAAAAAAAAAAAAAATACATAATAATTGAGAAAAATTAAATTGATTTAAGAGTTAATTTAACAACATTAGATTAATTTGAAATTTGATTTGTGTTTTAAAACTAAAATGACTGACATGATAATTTAAATTAAAAAGTAAGCAACTAAATCAATAAAAATTAAAAATTAAAGGATTAAATTGGTAGTTAAGATAAACTTAAGAAACTAAAAGTTTCATTATCCAAAATTTTTATAACTTTATATTTTAACTTTTTTTTGGCCAAAAAATTTTATATTTCAACTGGCATTAACCTTCATGCATTTTTTTTTCCTGATAGCAATACTATTACACACACACACACATATATATATATATATATATATAATTTCTCTATTTTATACTATTCGAATTTTACTTTTTTGTATTATTCTTTTTATTTTATCTAATGTTTCACTATTTACATTATTTCTTTAATTGTATAAAATTTTATTTAAATCAATATATTCTTCAGTCAAAAAGTTTCATAATATATGTTCTAAGAAATGAACAATACATTCATATTTTACTACGAATATATGCTATTTCTTTTTTCTCCTTTGGACCAACCACCTTTGCTTGATTGGCAGCCAGCTATATGTATTGATTGCTTTTTTTTTTTTTTTTTTCCTTTTTTCCTTTTTTCCTTTTTTTTTTTTTTTTTTTTTATGTGCGCTGATTCTTCATCTCTGCTGTAAAGCAACGTACATCATGGGCTGAACCAGAGGAGGAGCAAAGAGTATTACGGTCCATATTTTAGTCATGAAAGGCTAAAACGAAAATTATGAGGGGAAGCAGATAAACATGAGAAGAAAAACATTGCTGTTTCATAGTCCCTCTATTTTATTTATAGATACCTTCTAAAAATAATTTTTCATCCAAAATATTATAGAATATCTTGTAATAATTAAATTATTTTTTTAATTTAATACTTTTTTGATTAACATAAAAGTATTATCATCTTGTAATTATATCATTATTTAGAGTTAAGAGCAAAAAAATAAAAGTATGTCTCATTTTTTTATATAAAAAAGAGACTGCTCCCTCCATTAGACATTTTTTGAATGATTTGATGTTTAAAAATGCACCTTATTTGTAATATTTTGATGTGTAATTATTGTATTTCTTTAAAAGTGTTCTTATTGAATAATCACTTTATATTTATTTTAAAGTGAAGCACCCTATTAAATAGATATAAATATAAAAAGATAATGTTAGTTTGAAGACACGTAATTATTTTATTGAAGGTAAAATTTAATTAAAAATATCTTATATTTTTTAACAAAAGGAAAAACTTATTGCAAAATAAATAAAATGGTTAAAAATATTTTACAATAAAGACTCGAGAGTAAGTCTTAAAGGCAAGGTTAAGATACAAGTTTTATTAGTATAAATTGATTTATACTTTTAACACGTATCAGAAAAAAGAAATGAAAAGGAGGAAATAAAGACAGCGAACTCTACTTCCAATGTGAGCTCCACGAAAGAATCCTTCATATCAAATTTTATCAGTATAAATTAATTAATTAATACTTTTAAAAAGCATGAAATTTCAATCATCATATTCAATAAAATGGCTTACAATTATAGTGGTCTTTCTAAACTAAATGGAGAGATGCCATGCACAATTTCTATAGGGAGCATTTTGTACAAGGACTATATGGGAGGGTGTGAACTAGTTGCAAATAAGAAATCCGATCAAACCTAGACGCCAAGTGGTTCCATTAAAAGTCCATTTACTTCAGCTTATTTTATAAAAAAAAAAATTACTTATTTTTTTAAAAATTTATTTTATGAGTTTTAATGATATTTGTTTAAATTTAAAAAAACAATTAAAATTAAAAAATAATTTTTGATTGTTTTAAAAATTTACTTCAAAGAACTTTTTAAAAATAATATAATGTGATAGATATAGATGAAATAAAATATTTAAAAAATGTGGGAACTAAAAGTTATTATAAAATTTTAAAATATTTAAATAATAAATAATTTTTATATAACAAAAATTATAGAAGATTTAATAAAATTTTGAAATAAGTAACTAATAATTATTTTTTATTATTATAACTAACCATAAAATAACGTTTGTTTTTATAAAATATCTAAACCATTTAAAAATTATTTATTTTTTAATCTTAATCAAGTACTAGGATCAAATCCCCACGTGGTTAAAAAGGGAAAAAAAATTGCATGTAAATTGTTCTGTGACATATGTTGGACATGTGTGACTCGGCCTAACCCAAGAGAAATGATTAAATGATTGACATTTTTTTTGGGGTCAGAATTAAATGATTAATTTTGTTTCAAAGTAAAATGAAATTACAATTTTATCTCCATTTCAGTGAGAATTTTATAAATTTACATTATATTTTCTCTCATAATTAATAAATTTAAATAGATATAATATTAAAAAATATAATTAATATCACATTAAATGCTTTAGATTATTTTTTTTTTAGAAATTGCCCTACAACAAAAAAGGGTATATTTATTATTGGTTTTTTCCATCAACCATTGATATCTCCTCCTTTGGAGGTGGACCAAAATGCTTAGAGGTGGCTTGTTATGAGAAATCAATGCACGAGATTACTGAACGTGAGTACGAGTGCTCAATCTTTTCCCTTCACTTTGCCATTTTGAATCCCCCAATATGACATAAGAACATAGCAGTAAACTTTTTATCTAAGATTAGTGCGGACCGGGTCTGTTAGTGGTGAGTTCGATGGCCGTTTAACACAGGACTTGGCGAAGAAACCGAAAACAACCAGGCCGGTCATAGACAATTAACAAAGTGAAAAATCCAAATATAAGTTTTAAGAAAACTGCCAATGAAAATTTTCATTCGAAGAAAATGGCCGTTCATTCGATGAAAATGTGAACTTAGATCTGAAGAGAAGGAAGTCTCAGTCAATCTGCATTTGACATCAATCAACAATTTCAGACGGCACTTGCAACATATAATTGCAATCATCATCGACTTCAGTATCTCAAACCCGTAAAAATAAATAAATGAATGAATAAAATAACGACAATTCTGAAAATATAATCGCACAAATCGGCACCGAAGGATCATTAGAGGAGAGATCCACGGATTCCTATCAAAATGCGAAACATAGAGCTCACTCTGGGTCCGATCATAGCATCGCCGGTCACTGCTTTTTAGCTACCGGCGACGTGGCGTCGGACCTGATTAACACAGCGCATGAGAAGAACAATAACAAGCCAGAAAAGAGAAAATCAAAACAGAGACAGAGATGGATCGTTTTTGACTCGCTCACCCTCTCCTGTTGTATTCGGCAACCTCATCAAGGCCCAGATCTACAATGAAAATGGCCTCGCAGAACAGTTCTCAGTCACAAGCAAGAGAAACCGTGGAAGCGGCTATTAATGAAGATGGAATGAAGAGATAAAAATGATAGAGATACTGTTTATATAGGAGCGAACCCAGACCTAGTGAGTACCGCACCTCATCTATCCTTCCCTTGAATCTTGACCAGACTAACCCTATCTCTTTTTCATTTATTACTATTTTTTTTTAAATGAAACTTTTTTCTTTTTGGGCCAGCAAAATACCTTTTAGCTCTTGGATTTTTTTTAATGGGATAATCACACTCAAGATTCATTAACAAACTTATTCGGGAAATGACTAATATAAAATTATTACCAAAAAAGAAGACTAATATAAAACAAATTATTGTTAAAGTAAAAATATTAATTTATTTTTTTGAATCAGACTTGGTATTAGTTATTGTTTGTGAAAAATAAAATTGTCATATTTTTAGACATGATTCTTTATTTTTTTTAATTAATTATCTATTATGTGAACTTTTTTTTGTCAAATTCTTAGTTGTGATTCTCCCTTTTTTAATTAATTATTGATTTAATTTTATTAAAAAAATTAACGCACTTGTCCTTCGTTACGTGGGCTTTCAAGCGTAAAAAGTAGGTTGGATGGCCATGGAGATCAAAGACCTTACCGTATGAGAGACAAGATGATTACATTTGAACCTTCTTTTCAGAGTAATTGTGCATATTAGCTTGCACATCAAACTCGATAATATAGATATTAAGATTTTAAATGAGTTACCTTTAATCATAATTCCAGCACCCATTATCTTGGAGAGTGTGAGTATTTTAGATTCATTGTCTACCTACCCCATTCCAGACTAATTTGAATCTTTGTGTAAGTTGGCTCCTTAATGTGGTGATTTTGCCGGTACTACTAGTGAGACACACTTTGTGTGCTCAGTTGCACATTTGCCTATCTTGAGACTCAAACACAAGACTCCAAATTAAACTGTCTAAGCTTCAAACCGCTCAGATAAGCACCCATTGGTTATATGATCATGACTTAAATATGAAGGATTATTCTTAAACGGCTATAGCAAATGTCACTAGGACAATTACGGGTTAGTTTACTTTTTTTCCCCCTTGCCCAACTCATGGTTTTAACAATCTCTAATAAAAATTTTATATTTTGTACGATATAATTAATATATCATCAATATATAATGTAAATTTTAATTAAAGAACTATGAAGATTGTATTTTAATAATTTAATTGTCAGATCCTAACAATATGTAACCTCTCTCTAATTTTATATAGGAAAATATTAGAAAAATAATTTCTTCTATGTAAAAACTAAAAAAAACATGCTACGAATGTCTCTCCCTTTCCAATTTTCTCTTCTTTTTTTCTTTTGTCTCCTCAAAAAATATGTTTCTTTCTTTATCCATAAGGATAAAACGATGACGATATTGGCGGGAAGCGTAAGATCCGCACTCTCTAGTTTACCATTCTACCCTCACCACCCCTTCCGCCTTCAAAACTCAGAACATTAACGGTTGATACAATAGACACAAACTTTCCACTTTCTGTAATTTGATTCTGAGATTCGAATACGTATTCGTCAATCTAACTATTCAATTCCTGTCTCGAATACCAATCATTTGAAAAATTAAATTGCTACCATATTGACTTTGATCATTTATGCAACCTGGGAATTCTGTTATGAAGTTCCTCGTTGATAGCTTCTTCGTTCAAATTTTATGGAATTCCGATCTGTCAGGTCCTTTTTCCCAATCTCCTATGCATTTATGTTTCTTTAGAATTGTCTTGTTTTTTTTTTTCATGGAAGCTGATCGGTTTTCTGTGTTGTGGCTTTTGAAGCAGAAATTAGAAGCTTGGCTGGAAAATATTTGGGTAAGAAGGAGGTCGTACGGGTTGGTCTTCATGGGAAAAGAGGACGATGGGATCTGCATTTTTCCTCTTTCCAGTTTGCAAATTGGGTAATCTCTCTTTGTTTTTTTTTTTTTTTGGTTATGAACTGATTGAAGATGTTTCGCATGTACGATGAAATTGTTCTGTAAATTAATATGAGCTTGCTATTATGAAATAATTAGGGAAACCTTGAATTTATTCATAATGCATTGTGATTTATCTTTTTTAAATTATTATGTTTCTTAGAATTGTTTCACGCAACATTAATTCAGTAAAATGCATTTTATTTTTATTTTTAATTTTGACATAATTGCATATGACCTTTTTATTTTCAAATATTTAAAATTAACTCTTATAACTTTTAATTTTATTTTCCTTTTAAAATATCCTATTGTTAGTTAACTCTGTTATATTATTAATAAAATTTGTCATGTCAAATTAATGAAATATGCATGGTGTGTAATATGAGAAAAATTTTTTTATTGATTTTTAAGACAATTTAAAGAGTAATAAAACTATAATTTTTCCCTTTAACTCACTTGATAATACTCTTATTTTTTTAGTTGAGTGATTTTATTATTGTTAACACAATTTTTAAGAGAAAAAAACTATAATTTTATTATTCTTTATCAATTAAAATAGCTTTTTATATTAAATAAATGAAAAGAAAAATATCTAAAAAGTATCATTGATAAAAATTATATAAATAAAAATATATCCTTTAACATAGAAACTATGCACCATTGATAAGAAAAAAACATGCATGAAACTAATACGAAAGTAAATGTTTAAAACTAATACAAAAATAAATATTTAAAGTACAATATAATTTTTATACATTTATTATTTGCTTATATAAAATATCATATAAACTTCTATGTAACTTTTTTAACTTGATACGATAAACTCCATTAATAACATAATAAAGTTAATTAACAGTAGAGAGCTTTGAAAAATAAAATTAAATATTAGGAGATTAATTTTAAATATTTGGAGATGATAAGGACATATGCAACTATCTTACTGTTTATGGAGTTTCTATGTATTTTAGTTATATTAATTAGCTCATATCAGTAGCGGATTTAGGATTTTAAATCCATGAGGGCAATGTTTTTGTTGAAGTTTTTTCCTCTCAAAAAATTAATAATATTTAAAGTTATAAATATGAATGATATTCCATTATATTAAATTTATCATAGTTAAAATTTGTAAAAATTAATCCTCTACATTTATAAAAATTAGTATTATCATATTTTTTACTTTTATTTTTAAATTTAATTTTATTTGATTTTATTTAAGTTAATATAGATTTAATAGAACTTAATTAATAAGTATCAATATAAAATATAAACTTCTATTAAGTCTTTTTAATAATTGTTGTGTTAGTACACCGGTATAGGATCACATGCTTAATGTATCCATATATTATGTAAATATTTGCAAAACAATATATGGTATTTTCATTATTTCAAAGGCCCCTTATTGGTTCTTTATCCCTTTAAGTTAAAGGTATTTTTATATGATGCTCTTAACGCTTCCAAGTTTTGAGCAGCATAGAACTTATTTAATCCAAAGATGATGAATTTAAAAACAATTATGTGGCATGTGATTAAGATTTTCAAATTGGAATTGACAAGATTTCTGGTTTCTTAAGATACAATAACAATGATAGCATTGTACACCTTGATCCTATTTTAGTTGTTGCGTTATAGTTTCTGTCAACTATTCAACTTGTTAGTCACATTGGTCAATTTTTTTTTCAAAATAAAAATCATAGATTTATAAAGATTCCTTTTACAGAAGTCAGAGAACTTTGATGAAGACAAATCATGAATGATTTTATAAGGTGTTATTATCCAATATTGTTACATTATTCGATGACTATGGATATATGGTGTATGTGGTATTATTTTCTCTAAATTTCTTTATGTTTCATAATATTTTAAGCATCATTTTGTGATGTATTTTTCAGAGACTTGCAGTCTTACCTCTCAGATATTAGCCTTTTTCTTGCCAATGATAGTAAAATGGTATATATTTTGGTTGACAACCGACCTTGGGTGAGAGACCTAGGCTACCAAAGTGCACACTTATGGCAATTGATGGTTACCAAGGTGACTAAGCACATGATTTTACATTAATGTTACTTCGTCCTTGAAATAAACCTACATAACTTTGTAAATTCCAGTCAAGGTTATCACCTTTTGCCATTTCCAAAGCTCGAGGAGAAAGAAAGGACGTTTGTGGATCAAACACAAGTAAACAAAACAAGTTTCTGAGCTGGTCCTCATTAGTTCAAGAATTGACATTATCGAGAAAGAAGGCTATGCTTCCTGTAAAAAATCTAAGGAATTCCCTGCCATTCTGCTTTGAATTGCATAGGACCTTGTATGGGTTTATTGTATTTGAAGTTGCATGGAACAATGTTTGTGGTATTAGCTATTTAAATGAGCTTCAGGTAAGTTTCTCTTACACTCTTTATAATGTGTTTGATGTTTACCTTCTATCCTATCATGTTGTGTGTGTGTGTGGGTGCGTGATCATTGTGTTATTATTTGCAGACTGATACCTTAATGTACATTCAAGCTAAATTCATGCAAAGATGGGAATTTGACAGCATAGCTCAAGCAGCAAGGTGTATGTCTTTGTGGTTTTCAGGAAAACTATCTGAGCAAATGCAGTTGAAAGAGCACCTGGATTCTATTGCAGGTAACAAGAGGAAGTTCCTTGATGTTTTTGATTGTGCATCTCATGCGTTTGAACTTTGAACTTCACATAGTTTTAATAACAAATGTCTAATTACTCCTCCTCCTCCTCCCTCCATTATATAAGGCACAATGCAGAGTTCTATGAATATTTGATAATATCTTTCTAAAAATACCCCCTAGAAATACTCAAAACTACTGAACCAATCATGAATCTCCATTTTCCTATTCATATGGAGTAATACTCCTAATGTACTTTAACTGTGGGAAAAATAAGAAAGAAGAAGTATTTTTCAGACACCAACTACCTCTAGTTGTGTTTATTAATCTGTATGCATCAATTGACTTGTGCCTTATATATGATGACAGAGGGATCATCATCATTAAAGGTTTGATTAATATGCAAGACCGCAGGTTTGAGTATGTGATGGTAAACTTATTAGACATAAGTTCAACAGCCATGAGAATACATAATACCTTAGGGCCTTGTTTGGACTGCCAGAACATAAAGTGGAAAATCGGAAGTTTGTTATTTTCTTGATTTGTACCCATTTTTCTTGATGATTAAATATGGTTTTCACGAGGAAGGTATCTGGTTTCAGAATCTTGCTGAGTGCAACAGTCCAAAATTCAGGAGACCTTATTAGTGTTGCTACTTTGTGTTTTCACAAGATTTACTTCACCTTTTGACTGGTCCTTTTTATGTAAATTATTACTATTCAATGACAAGGGAATATGATTTCTTGCTGGAACTTTTTGCATTTGTAATTATTGTGTCTTACCTATATTCTTTTACAGTAACTCATATGATGTCAGCAAAAAGGCTGCGTAGACTTCTTAACTTATGGAATGAAATGAAGTTCTGATAAATTTGTTTGATATCTGAAATCTTCTTTCAGAGGATCATTTTTATGATGCTTGTGAAGATCTTTCTGGAACTGGACATCTTGGTAGGGATGATAACAATATTCTGGACACAAACATTGAAGGGTCTTCTGAGAACATTGAACAGAAAACAGGCATGGAACTCGCAAATCCTCCTTCTTCTTTTGGACATTGTAAGAGACGAAAAGTAATTAATTCTTTCAGTGATGGTGCTGAGGTAGAGAGTTGTTGCGAGGAAATGCAGTCTGGGACAAATTCTGAGACATATACTAATGTTTCTGAGGATGCAGTTGAAGCCACTCGATATGAGGATGTTCTAATATCATTTAGTTTTAATGACCATGACCTCCCTTTTAAATTAAGACAAGTTATAATATTTGATCTTCGATTACTTACTTTGTTAGAGGCTGGCCTCCCATCTTGGGTCATCTTCCTTCAATCATACCCAGTAATCTGCAATCTATATCGCCCATGGATGTGTCCACTGGCTCGGTTTTTATATGTGATAATCTCACTTGTCACTGTCCTCATAGGATTATATGACTTGTATAAAAATGTTCCAATCCTTAAAGCCACTGCATCTCATTTATTTGGGCCTTTTTTTGATTGGATAGAAACTTGGGACATGGTTTCAAGGATTAGGTACTTAGGAACAATGCTGTTTCTGCACAATTTTCGAAAGGCTTTTGGCTGGTTTTTGTCCTTGGCAAATGTGGTACGATCCTTTTTCTCAGTTCTTGTTCAGCCCATTACAAAACCAGTGGTGATGTTCTTTGAATTTCTTCTTCCCATCTGGAACATATTGTTTGAAGTAGTAGAAAGCATCGTTTATGTTGTTTGGGATGTGATAGAAACTCTTGGCGACATGGTAGGACTTTTACTAGAGCTTCTCTTCACACCATTGTGGTTCATTGTCACTGTTGTTTGGAGAGTTGGTAAGTCATTATATATTTTGGACTTCTGGTTTTGTCCTTTGTTTTTCTAAAATCGTTATTTGGTGTACAAGTTCTACTGTTAATTGCTTGTATGTTGTTGTTTGCAATGCACTACAGCTTTTTCAATCTTGTATCCTATATTCTGGATTTCTCGTGAAGTCCTATATGCTCCTCTACGGCTACTGCTAGCAATATCCAGTTTTATGGCTTCTATATTTAGCTGCATGCTTAATGTACTTGGAGCTGCTTGGAAGTTTGTTAGTAGCATCTTCCAGCTTGCATCTTCTTCTGAGGCAACAGTCAACACCTGTGAAGTTTCCATGTGGCGTGCTCTTTGGAACGACCTTTTTTCTCAGGTTGTTAGATGGCACATTGATGAATTTGGTGGGGATAATGAAACTTTTAGTCCCTCAAATTTGCCTCAATTATTGATGTGATCCATAAAGTTTAATTTTTTATCAATCAAGTCCCTAAAGTTTCATAAATATACATAATTAGTTCTCATGGTTTGATGGGGAAATAAAACTGTTAGAATTAAGCGGTGAAATCATTTTGCCAGGGCATCACCATTGCCACTAATCATTACTAGTTTTCTTCATCATCATGTATCTCCTTCTCTGGTAAGTCTTCTATATGGCACATCCTTTCCTTCAGTGTTCCTTCGTCTTAGAAGTTGAGGCAAACTAAAGAAACCAAATCAATAACTAAAGCAAACTCAAGGGACTTAATTAATAAAGATTAAACTTAAAAGTTTCATTATACCAATTTGAGGTTATAGTTGTTTTATAGAAGACAATTATCCTAATTACTGTGTGTTAATTCATACATATTCCAGATTTTCCGTGCTCTCAGGAGTATACTGCATGGAGTTTCTGAATTCCTTGTGGCTTGTAACAGGCACAGACTGAGGTATACTTATATCAAATGTTACTTGAACAGAGCAAAACCATATCTGGTGGTTTGTGATAGTTGACTCTACATACTATGGCTTTTAGAACATAAAGATTTTGAGCGGAAATTTATTTGGTCCTTATGTAATTTTGGTTAGATGGTTTCATTTAGATTAGGCCTTGATAGTGAATTATAAGTGGTGTAATAGCAACTGCTAATAAGTTTAGTGGTTTAAATGAAGAGAATAGTAAATACTGGTTTAAGAGCTGTGTTATTGTCAGTTTTTCTTATAATATATAAACTTACGAAGATATAACTAGTGAAATTACCATTTTAATCTTTCATAATATGCTGTACAATTTGATTTTATATAGTTTCGTTTTGGTTTTTACTACCTTTTTTTATTAGTTTAGGTAACAGTTAGTAGTACTAAGTCACTGATGTGATTTTTTACTTTCATATCAAATGATTTCCCAATTGGTTAATTTCTATTAAAGAGCTATCTATGATTGTCACTTATAATCGATAACTTAGCCTAAATGCTGTATAATTTTAGGATACTTCATGTTTCCATTGTGAAATAATGCTATTTTGTCCATATAATTACAAATAAAATTTGTGTTTTGTGAAGCTAAAGCTCTGTTGGTTCCTTATAGAACAGAAACTTGGAGACATGATATTAGAGAATTTAAGCTTTTGGTTACATATAAGAGGAAATAAAGAAAGTTAATAAAATTTTGTGCAGTTTTACATAGTGGAATTGTTTCTGATTGATGAATAGCATCAGCTTCCTTCTCTTCTGTCTGCTATCTGTCAAATTCCTTGTGTTTTTTTTTTTTGGCCAAAAATATCAGTTTCATTATAAACACACTATTTTATATTATTCAAAAGAACTAGCTTGTACTGAATAATAGGCTTGTTCAAAGATATTTCAGTAAACATTAAGTAATTTATTGAGAAGCTCTGGCCAAAAAAAAAAAAAAAAAATTCTTGAGAAGCATTTGATTTTGCTTTGCAAACTGTAGAGAGTATTCTAGCCTTGATCCCTCCTCGTCCTCAGTTCCTATTTTCAAATAATATGCACCACAAGGTACAATCTTAGATTAATTCTTTCGATACAAGCAGTCTTATCTCACTAAGTGAGTCCAGTACATGGATTGCATTGCACTTAGAGGAATTCCATCAATAATTAAAAATAATAAGGGAAAATACAAGTCCTTCTACCTTGATTGTGTTTTACTTTTAGTTCCTATAATTTTATTTGATTATTCTTAGTCTTTTTAGTATGATTCATTTGTAATGTTAGTCTCTATAATTTTAAAAATGCATATAAAGACTATGAGCAAGTACAGATAGAGTTAATTTTGCTGACATGTACTTAACTCTATTAACTCTTTTGCTAATGTGTATTTAATCCTACCTTCACCTACCATAAGGGGTTAGCAGAATTACAACAAAATTAACTTTGTTAGTGCCAACTCATGATCTTTATGTGAATTTTTAAAATTATATAAAGTTGCAAATTAATTAAACTAAAGGGACTAGAAACAATGAAATAAAATTATAAGGACTAAGAACAAAATACAATTGAAGTACATGGACCTTGTTGCATTTTCCCAAATAATAATATACAAGAGAGATCAAAGCCTATCCTCATTTTTGAGACTCATGTAACTTACAGAATGCTCAAGCTTTCTCGTTGTTGGCTATAAATTTCAAAATCATTCATCTCATATACGAGTCCACTCCTATGATCCTTAGATTTTTAGACTGAACTAGCTAGTTCTTGCCGCTTGGTGTGCTTCATACTCAATTAATTATTTCTCATATCTTCAAATAGTCTAAACTGCTTGATGGTTGTCGATTGAGCAATATTATGGACACTAATCTTAAAATGACATGATGGAATGCAGCATTTATCATCATATACAGGAGTTTGTCCGAACATTATGTCGCAAGTGTCAAGCATCAAAACAAGTACATTTAACAGATGGTAGAGCTACTTGGGTGAAACAAAATCTGGTGAGAACCTTCAAATGTCTTGAATTTCTGAATTTGGCTTCTCATGAACTTGACTAAATTGCTGTTTATGATGGAGAACCTGACACTCTTTCATGGAAAACGGTGTTTGGGGATCCCGGAAGTTTGTTATTTCATCCTATCAGATGTTTAGTTTTGAAAGGAAAGGTAATGAAAACAAAGAACTACTTTTGAATTTAGATTTAAACCAAATTCATTATTTAAATACGCAAAATTTTATGAATTTGGATTTGATCAACATCTAAGCAAATTTTTTTTATTACAATTCCTTTAGAATTTCAAAATGCCTAATCTACTTTAGCTCTTTCAAATCCCAAGCTATCATCTTTCAATACTACCCAAATATGTGAACAAGTCACACAAGTAAGACGATTCATTATTATTGGTATAAACTTTGTAAACTATCCAAATAAATAATTTAAATATATCAATTTTAAAATGAGATTTAAAATCTAAAATTCAAATTCAAATTCAAATTCATCTATCTATATGCCCACCTATAAATCAAGGAAAAAGGAAAGAAAAAAGTTGTGTAATGGATGAGTGTTTTTACTGTTGTTTTTAATAAATTATGAAAAAAGTTTTGGAGTATCCGGCTTGCTTCTTGGAGGCAGATAAGGATGAGAATATTAGTTCGACTGAGTAGGAGTAGAAACTTTGTTTCTGGATTTGGAGTTGCCTTTAACTATGGGCCCAACTACTTTGATGGTGAGGGTGTCTATGTTGAAATGCTTTTAAGTATAAACTCAAATACTTTACTGATGCATCAAAGAACTATATGATAGAGACTGTAATATAAGAAGCTAAGTTATACACTGAGGAGTATGGAGTGCTTTGTGGAATACTTAAGTTAGTTGGCTCTCTCGACTCAATAGTTAGCTTCTAAGAGATAGTGTCCCCTTACACGAGTATCCATCAACTGGTATGAGATTCTGGTTATCGTCAACAGTTCTAGAAAAGGCTACTCGTGGAAAGTTCTGACCATAAAGAAAGTTGAGTGAAGTGTCATAAAGTATAGCCGTAGATGGCATTGATGGATTTGGAGGATCTCACCCAATCACTATATAAATGAGAGGAAGTATGACCTACTGCCTGTGTTGAGAGGAGAATAAATGAAGCAGCAGCTGAGATACATGTACGCTTCCACTTTGACCTGGTTACAATTAATCAATTGTTTTCTTTAATTAATATTTAATCAGTTATATGATATTAGAGTACAGAGTCAAGAAGAGTGATAGACTTAAAGGAGTAGGAAGCTGATAAGATTCTAGATAACGTGCCCATAAAGACTTATTCAAGAAGGAAGCATCAAAAGATAAAATAGGATAAATTAAGATAATTAAGATAGATTATTTGATCCAGTCTTTTATTTAGTATTTTATTTAGTATTTTCCTCTATTTAGTTTTTATTTAGATTTCCCTAAATTTTATTTAGTTGTTTAGATTTGATTCAGCATTTTAGATATTTGGATTTTTTTAGTATTTTGGATTTTAGGAGAATCTATTTAGTTATCTAGTTATCTAGATTTTATTTAATATTTTATTGTATTTAGCTTTATAAATATGACTAGCAACTTAGAAGCTAGCATATGAGGAATTAATAAAACAGTCTTTCAAACCCTTTGAAAATTCTCCTAAGCATGGCTATTAAGAGAAGTATAGAATGAGATTCTTGTTTTATACCCTCCTAATAGATTTATTTCTCTTATTCCATTTTACTACTGTGAGCACCTACCAATTTGGCATCAGAGCCATGGTCACTACACATACTGGTCAAGAGACCAACCCTATCGATAACCCATCCAACGTTGCCTCAGAAAATCCTAACTTGCTTGCACACGATCTGGCTCTTATCTCCTCCAAATTAGAGAAACTCAACATATTACAAGAAAAGATAGAAGCCTTAGAAGCATCAGCAACACAAAGAAGTAGAAGGACTCCAGAAAGTCGATATAGACGCCGTAACTGGGGTGAGGAAAGTGAAGAAGAATTTGATTATTACAAGAGGAGGTCATGTCCACCTCAACCCAAAATTGATTTTCCCAAATTCAGCGGGGGTGATCCTCGGGGATGGATTCTTAAAGCTGAAAATTATTTTTAGTATTATCATACCCCAGAAGAATCAAAGATGGATATAGCATCTATGTCATTAGAAGGAAATACTTTGGATTTATTCTCATGGTTAAATTTAGAGCGTACCTTACTATATTGGGATGAGTTAGTAAAGGCGCTGTAGGAGAACTACGGACCATTTGAATACCAGAACCCGAACGAATATTTGTGCAGAATTAGGCAAGACGGCTCTGTACAAGAATATTGACAGTAATTTGCAAGACGCGTCATTAGAGTAAAAAACTGGCTTGAACACTGCCTTCTTGGTGTGTTTCTCAGTGGGCTAAAGGAGGAGCTCCGATCTGACGTTCAAATTCACAAGCCCAGGAGTGTATATCGTGCGCTTAGCCTTGCTTTGGAATTCGAAGGGAAGATGACTTCAAACAGACCCAAACTGAATTCGGGTCAAAACCCAACCTGACCTTATTATGGGTCCTCAACCACCGCATGCGACTCGAATCAATCACCAAGGAGGTCAGCTGGATTCTCACCTACGAACATGAGCCCGAATGCGTACAGGGCCCTGATGCATACTGCGTCACCCTCGGCCTCCCTCACTCCAGCAAACACGCATCCTTCTAAGCTTTCTCTAGGCGAGATTGAACATCAAAGAAGGAGAGATAAAGGACTGTGCTTCCGCTGTGGAGAGCAGTTTCGGCCTAGGCATCGATGTAGGGGTTCCTTCTCTCTAATAGAGATCATCGAGGAAGGAGAGGAGATTTTTCCTCCTCTTGATGACGTCGCACTTGAAGAAACAAAACCTGAGGGAGTCGAAATTTCACTAAATGCCATCCTGGGAAATAATTCTGGCTCGGCAATGAAATTAAGTGGCAGATTAGGCTCTAGATAGGTGTTATTATTGATGGATAGTGGATCCACACATAATTTTGTTTCTGATGCATTAGTTCAGGAGCTTCATCTACCTACCCAATATATTTCTACTTTTGAGGTCCAAATAGGCGATAGTAGCATTGTGCAGTGCAACTGAGTCTGTAAAAATATTAAAGTAGAATTGATGGGGTTAACGATTAAAGAAGATTTTTTCCCTTTCACTCTAGGCGGTGCTGATCTAGTTCTCGATATTAAGTGGCTAGCATCTTTTAATACAGTGTAAGCTAATTGGAATCAACTCTTCATATTTTCTGAGTGAATGGCAAGAGGTATAAGTTACAAGGAGTTCCTAATGCTGCTAAAGGTGCTCAATTTAATTCAATGCAAGCTTTAGCTGACTCTAAACCTTCCCAATATTTCAACCCAAAACCTTTATTTGCCACATTTCCCGCCGTTTTTGAAGAACCCATAAATTTGCCACCATTTAGAAATCACTCCCATACCATTACCTTACAACCAGGAGCCAACTCGCCCAATTTATGACCCTATCAGTATCCTCATTATCAAAAAATTGAGATTGAGAAACAAGTTGAAGAATTACTACAAAGGGATTTATTCGACCTAGTTCCAGTCCATTTGCTAGCCCAGTCTTACTGGTTGCAAAGAAAGACGAGACATGGCGTTTCTGCATAGATTACCGAAAATTGAATAGCATCACCATTCCAGACAAGTACCCAATCCCCAACATTGATGAGTTATTAGATGAGTTACATGGGGCAACTTATTTCTCCAAATTGGATTTACGATCGGGATACCACCAAATTCAGATGTCACTTGATGATATTTACAAAACAACATTTTGAACTCACTCCGGGCACTATGAGTTCATAGTCATGCCTTTCGGCTTAACTAATGCACCAGCCACCTTTCAAGCAATCATGAACGATTTATTTCATCCCTATTTATGAAAATTTATACTAGTTTTTTTTATGACATCTTGATCTATAGTTCATCTCTTCAACAACACCAAGAGCATCTACACACCGTATTCCAGACTCTATAGGAAAATGTATTCTGTGTAAATTTAAAAAAATGCTTCATTGGTCGACCAAGAGTTCCCTTTTTAGGGCACAACATTTCTGCCCAAAGGGTTGAAGTTGAGGCTGAAAAAGTAGAGGCAGTACGAGAATGGCTTGTCCCTAAGAATGTAAAGGAGTTACGTGGATTCTTAGGCCTTGTAGGATATTACAGACATTTTGTGAAGAATTTTAGGATTATTGCACGACCACTCATTGAGTTGACTAAGAAAGATGCCTTCTTATGGTCTGAACTAGCTCAGCAGGCTTTTAATCACCTTAAACTTGCATTAATGATGGCACCAGTCTTACAGTTACCGAATTTTGAGGAGGAATTTGTAGTTGAATGCGATGCGTCCACAGAAGATACTGGAGCTATACTCCTATAAAACAACCATCCCATTGCTTACTTTAGTAAAGGATTTTCATTCTTTAATCACTTCAAATCCACTTATGATCGTGAACTCCTAGTGTTAGTTCTTGTAGTACAAAAATGGCGCAATTACCTTCTCGGGAGGCATTTTTTTATCAGAACAGATCATACTAGTCTGTAATATTTTCTACAACAACGTGTCACCACCAACACCCAACAAAGGTTAATCATCAAGCTTTTACCAATTAATTTTACTATTATACACAAGGCAGGAGCAGAAAATAAGGGAGCTAATGCATTATCACGATGACCTCAACATGCAGATTTTTTTCAGTTGGCAGTCCCTTTCGCTACAAAGCTTCATGACCTCACCTCTGAATTAGCATTAGATCCCTTCACTAAGGAAATAATGCAGGACTTACAGAAAGATCCGTCGTCTCAACATAGATTTCACTTGGTTGATCAAAAACTCTTTTATGACCACAAAGTAGTCATTCCCTACTCATCCCAACTACAACTGAAGTTACTAGCAGAAGCCCACTCGACTGCAGTTGGTGGACACGGTGGTTTTCTTAAAATATTCAAGCAACTATCAGAGAACTTTTATTGGCTTACCATGAAGGCCGATATAAAGACATATGTGAGGCATTGTGCCACTTGTCAGCAAAATAAGTATCAAACTTTAGCACCAGCAGGACTTTTGCAACAATTACCCGTACCCTTTTAGATTTGGGAGGATATCTCACTGGATTTTATCACTAGTCTCTCTAAGTTAGGAGGTTTTGAGGTCATCTTGGTAGTAGTGGATCCTTTGAGTAAGTATGTCCATTTCCTTGCTCTTGTGCATCCATATACCGCTAAAAAAGTGGCCATCATCTTTTGTGAGGAAATTGTCAGGTTACATGGGGTGCCTTGCTCAATAGTATCTGATAGGGACCCTATCTTCATAAGCTCTTTTTGGCAAGAATTATTCAGATTAAGCTAGACCAAATTAAAAATGAGTACTGCCTACCATCCCCAAACTGATAGTCAGACAGAGGTGGTCAACCGCTATCTTGAAGCCTATCTCCAATGTTTTGTACATGAGCAACCTAAGTTATGGCACAAGTTTCTTTGCTGGGCTGAATATTCCTATAACGCAGGTCATCATACATCAACCAAACAGTCTCTTTTTAAGCTAGTATATGGAAGAGATCCTTCGCCCTTGTGTCCTTATGTCAAGGGTGAAACCACTGTAGCTGAATTGGAAGATCAATTAGAAACTAGAGATGCAATGCTCAAACTCTTGAAGGACAATTTATGTAAGGTTCAAGACCGGATGAAGGCTTATGCTGACAAACGTCGAAGAGAAGTTGAGCATGCCATGGGTGATGTAGTATGGCTATGAGTACAAACCTTTCACCAACAATCACTGACCAAGAGAAAGTTTGAAAAATTATCACCTTGCTTTTTTGGTCCTTACAAGATTATTCGAAGGATTGGAAAGGTGGCCTATGAGTTGGAACTTCCTACAGATGCTTGTATTCATCCTATTTTTCATGTATCTCTCTCACGCCCGGCGTATGGGATGGAGGTGCCAACTACACTAGCTTCTTTACCACTATTGGCTGATTTTGAGTTACATGTAAGGGCCCCATCAAGTCTTAAATCATCGTTGGACACGTCATCATTTACTGGAGCTATTGGTGGAATGGTATGGGCGACCTATGGAGGAAGCAAGTTGGGAGGACTACGACCTCCTGTGTGTTCAATTCCCCTCTTTTCAACTTGAGGACAAGTTGAGTTTTCAAGGGCGGGGTAATGATAAGATTCCAGATAACGTGCCCATAAAGACTTATTCAAAAAGGAAGCATCAAAAGATAAAATAGGATAAATTAAGATAATTAAGATAGATTATTTGATTCAGTCTTTTATTTAGTATTTTATTTGGTATTTTTCTCTATTTAGTTTTTATTTAGATTTTCCTAGACTTTATTTAGTTGTTTAGATTTGATTCAGCATTTTAGATATTTGGATTTTTTTAGTATTTTGGATTTTAGGAAAATCTATTTAGTTATCCAGTTATCTAAATTTTATTTAATATTTTATTGTATTTAGCTTTATAAATATGACTAGCAACTTAGAAGCTAGCATATGAGGAATTAATAAAGCAGTCTTTCAAACTCTTTGGAGATTCTCCTAAGCGTGGCTATTAAGAGAAGTATAGAACGAGATTCTTGTTTTATACCCTCCTAATAGATTTATTTCTCTTATTCCATTTTACTACCGTGAGCGCCTACTAGAAGCAGTAGTTGCTTCTATTCTTTTTTGCTTGAATTTCAGAGACAAAAAGTCTAAATAATCAGGGCTATGAGAGAGCATTGTCTAGTCTAGTCTTAAGAGGATTTACAGTCATGTTTGGTCATTCATACAATGATTCTCTATGAATTATAAAGAGTTGTAACCTTATAAGTGCTGCCAAGGAAATTATAGCATCAAAATAAGTAATAAACAAGGACTACCCCATTAATTATCATGTTCCATACATTATGAACTTATTGATATTTTCTTGTCCTTTCAATGAGTATCCTAAAATTTGATCTAGGGCTCAAACGCTATATGTAGACATTTTGACCTGTAACAAATTTGTTATGAGATCATAGTTCAGCTGCCTTAAATTAAACAAAAATAGAATATAATGATAACAGAGCATTTGAGTTGCAGCATTGTTCCAGATTAGTTTCTAGTCTATCATATAAACCTATCAAAATGAGACAATTGTGTATGGCTCAAAATCATTTTCAATTCAAGGTATGAAAAATAATTCATTTTGAGAAAATGTTTCTTTTCAATCAATATGGAGATTTCTTCTTTGGTTGATGATAAAAAATAGTTCTTACCAGATGTATATTGCCCAAATTAATTAGGAAAATTTTCTCAAAGGTCCCCATTCACCAATGTAAAAGTGCACAAGGACCTTTTATAATTAATGTCCTTTATTAGAAACAAGATCAGGTACTTGTGCACCATTAAATTAGTGAATGGGGACTTTTGAACAATTTTCTCAATTAATTATGAACAGTATAATTGCTCAAAATATTATCCTTTTCTCACCCAAAATTAGAAAAAAGAATAAAAAACTGGGACAATATATGGATTTGTTTAATGTTCCTAGGTTTTTTTTTTTTTAATGTGTTGCCAGAATAAGCTATCATCCAAGGCATTTCTGAATCCTTTACGCAATTCTTGACTTCCATTTGTAGGAAGAGGAAAAGAGTAAAGTTGAATGAAATGAAAGCTGCATCATTCTGTGGGATTGTACACTAATTTTTGAAGAACTTGACATCAAGCAGAGCAATCTGGTATGTCACTGGAGAATCATCTTACTCAATGAAATTTACCTATAAGAGTATTAAGGTTCTTTTGTTGGGACACAATTTTGTTTTTCATTCCTTGGGATATTATTATTATTTCCACGGTTTTGTTTTCTTTCCAGTTTTTCTATTTTCTTATGATTTTCATACTTGAAAGTCATCAATTGCATATAAAATGTACAGGGAACTTGTAATTATGACAGTTCCAATAGTCATTATCTTGTAAATTGGAAATTCAATAATGTTAAAATAAATTTCCGTTTGTACACTTCACTATCTCAAGAAATTTTGTTAAATCTTTCTTTCCGTTCTACTTAAATAGAAAGTTGTTCATGTTTTCTCAAGACTCTTGAGTCCTACTTTCTTATATGAATTAGAGCTTGCTCTGGAGACATTCTTGATTTATGAAAGAGTAAAATATGAATAGAAATTCAAAATGGCTGTTTAGTACCTGCCAACAGTCAATGATAAAATATGATTTGCTTCAAACTAGAAGGATTAGTAGAGCTATATGAATCCACATATTTTCTGTGATGTATTTTTGGGATTTCATAATAAGAATTTTGCTTTTGCAGTGTGAAGTGGAATAGCATATTGGGAAAATTTCAGTGTGCACTCCTTAGTCCAACTTAATTTCAGTTAAAACTTATAAAATTCTAAAATTTCACTACACTTGTGAGGGACTAAAAAGAAATTAAAGAGCTAATTGAGATGACATGATTGCCCCTGATGAAATGAACAATTGATGTACAGAAAATGAACAAACGACATAGAAAATGAATAACTGATATAGATAAAATCTGCAACTTTAATTAATAGCATAACACTACTGTGAATATAAACAAGTGAAATTAAGTGTATGATAACTCGTGTAGGGAAAATGAACAATTGACACACGTAGAATGAGAGCTACAAATTCATATAGTGTTATGCTATTAATGATAGTTGTAAATTTCACTTATATCAATTATTCATTTTCTATACATCAGTTGTTTATTTTTCCTATATGAATTGTTCATACACTTAACTTCATCGGGGATAATAAGGTTATTTCAATCAATTTTCCAATTTCATTCTAGTCTCTCACATGAGTAGTGAAATTTCATAATTTCAACAGTTTTAACTGAAATTAAGTTGAGTTAAAGAATCCTCACTGAAATTTTCTGAAATATATTTGGAATATGCTAATTAGGTATTTTTAAGGAGCAATGAGAGTCCAACATAATGGACTTTCTTGTCATTGAGTTTCTTGGTTTGGTGGGGAAAGAAGGATTCTTTTTTTCCCAAGCCACGGTTCGATCTTAGCTAGTTTTAGTGGCCGATGAACCCAGTCAGACTAGAATTTGGCCAAATCCAATAACACAATGTTAGAGTTTTTAATTAGTGAAATCTCTAAGTAATAAGTGACAAATCAAAATTGGAACTCCAAGAAGTATCGAGGCACTCTGCGTGAGGCGCATTTTTTTTCGAGTTTTTTTCCCCCCTGTTACTGCTAATGGTTGAATATTACTGGCAAAATTTAAGTCCGAGCGCTGAAATATTAATAAAAGTTTCTTCTCAGTTTTTCGAAAATTGTCAACACCAAGTTTAAATACCAATAAAACAGATAAATAATTTTTGGAGCATCCACAATTGGTCTGGACAACCTAATTTATTACTTCAGCAACGATATTAGCAGCCACCACATTGCAAAATGCCTCTGGCATGTTTTCATTGGTTAGTTTACAAATAACATGGCACACGTACAAATTTCCCACCCTTTAATACAGTTTTTGCAGTCTGGACGTCCTTTCAGAAAGGAAATTTTGCTCCATCTCACTAATTGTGAGCTTCTTTCTTATCATCCTGGGCTAATTAATCATTGATCAACAGAATATATGCAGCCATTTTACATGCACTTGTACCTCCAAAAAAAAAAAAAAAAAGTTTCGCATGCAGACTTTGATCAAATTACCAATACCCTCGCTAGAAGTATATGATATTGTCAATTACAGATCTCAAAACAAGATAAAACAAGGGGCAAAAAAAAAAAAAAAAACCTATTACAAGGTCAGAAGAGAAACTAAAAACAGAAAAATAAAAGAGAGAGGGAGGGAGAGAAGGATACAAGAGACTGAGACAAAACATGATGGGGAGGGAGGGGGGGGAGAGAGAGAATATAAGAGACTCAGACAAAACATGATACAAGTCTTTTAATGAGCAGAGTGGCTTGAGGATGTTTTCTTAAAATCAATCTTGTCAACCTTTACCTCTCCATCAATGAGTTCATACACATAAACCACAACACGTAGGCCATCAATGTCCATGAGGACAAAACTTGGGTTAACATCGTAAGTGATGCTGCTGTAAGCACCTGTTGCAGAACCTGGATTTATAACGACACCACCCTCATGTTTGTAAGCAGTAAACTGATGGGTGTGACCTGTGACAAGGATGTCTACATCAAGCTGCCTCTGAAGCATTGCTAGTGAGTCTAGGTCACCCCATGGAATAACCTTCATAAACAATAAGAGCAAAAGATAATCATCATGTAGCAGTGCATAAGATGGCACTATTTTTTTTTTTTTAATCTTAGACATCCCTTTGATATGTAATAGTACCAATTAATCTATATTCAATACTAACAGTATTGTTGGGCCAAACTAGGGTAGCTTAAGCTCTCCCAGTATATTTGTTTTCCATATCTACTAGGCTCAAACCTGAGACTTTACAAGTCTTTTAAACTTTGACCCAACCACATCTGGCAAACTTTTAGGGTGCATTTGGATTAATGAGGATTTAGATTTAAATTTGCATTTGAATCAAATCTGCCATTTGGATATATAAAAGTTTTATAAATTTGGATTTGATCCAAATCTAAATCCATGTTTTACAATAACTCCTTTATAATTTTTAATTACTTCTACACTCTAGTTTTTTAAAATTTCAGTTACTTCAACCCTCTTATTTTTTTGACATTGTCACTATAGTTGCCTCTGTAATTCTCATTTCTTCTCTCATTTATTGTTCTTGTCTCTCACTAATTGAAAAATAGAGATAAGCCCAACACTCTCAATCTTTTGCTTTTTCTTCCAGACTCATCTCGTCTCTCTTCTTTCTTTAACATTTTTTCACACCATCCAAACAAAAAGATTTTAAATACATGTGAATAAAATTTGAGATTTTAAACCTAAAATTTAAATTCAAATCCATCAATCCAAATACTACCTTAGTTTCTACTTGACTGGGCCAACTACAATTCCATAAAAATCCTATAAACTGTGGGGGACAGTTGAATGGGAAATAAGAAGCAGATGCAACTGGCGCAATCAAACAAATGGATATTGATTGCAACCTTTAATGCCCATGTGAAACAGTATGAAAAGAATACCAAAGTGAAACACCTTCAAATGGAGACAAAATGTAATAATAATTGCCCGTATGTGCAAAATGTAGTGGAACTATGGATAAATGGCCTAGCTTAGGTTGAAGCAGCTTCATGGTATGGTACAGAAAGGGCTTCAAAATAATGCCTCAATACCAAAACATTTTCCCTTGTCTCAAAGTATAGAACTTTTGAACTAGAAGTGGGGCTCTCTTACTGCCACAGACATCCTAAACTGTACAATTTCTGGTAGCTCGATATGCAGAGAAAAGAAATGGCAGGAGTAACAGCAGAGTTGAAAGAAAAATCAAGACCTGATGGCCATGGCATAGTCCGAGCTTAAATTGACCAATGGTTAGTGTTTTGGTCTCTGGATATCTTGTATCTTCATCATATTCTCCACGAGCTATATGCAAATCAGGACAAAGAGTCTTCAAATAGTCATGCACTTCCTGAACATAATGGACAAAAATGTTTAGCTCAGGAATCCAAGGCAACGCTAATCTAATTGAACACCATACTAGCTAAAAATCGCAATTCTTAGCATTATCAGATAATTTTTGTTTTGGAAACCAATTCCCAATGCCTCAAAGTTTGTTCATAACTTAGTCTGACTATTTACAACAGAAACCACATCTGGAAATGAAAGTCAAATTGGATGAGAAACTAGAATACCTGAAAAGAACAGGTAAAGAAGAGCCAAATAATCCATAGTTTAACCATATGGTTTCCTTGGTTCTTTGAAGTGATATCAGAGTTGGGTTGATAGAGAAGCAGACTTACATCCTCTTTCCATCCATAGTCTTATTATTAAAATCATTATTTAAGATCTCAGTATCTGTAGAAATTAATTAATATAAAGTTTAGAAACCTCCATACAAGGTAATTGTGAATTTATACTCCACCCAACTTTCAAGACAACGTAATTTCTTGTGAGCATGTTGTTCTAGAGGTATAAAAGCTGCTACTGTGTTCCTTCAAATAGTTTAAACTTTTAGTTTGAGTGACGAGTGAGTAGTGGTATAAATCAACACAAGATGAAACTGGAATCCTATCCTAACGTTAGAATTATACGGGTTTTAAAAAGATATTAACTACTATTGGAGATTTAAAATCCAGAACCAGAACTTAAACAAGTCAAAGGATCATATGGTTGGGGTAACTAAATCCAGACCGAAACCTCTGAACCAAATGTTTCGAAACACAAACAGCTAGCCCACTTGCAAAGCTTCTACGTAAGCCCAGGAAAACAAAACAGAAAATGTATAACAGTAAGAGTTGAACTCAAAATAAAGTTAGATCTCACTCTTAGAAGAACTCTAACTGTTATACTTGGAAAAAAAAAAAAAAAAACTAACGGTAATGAAATCAGGCTCTAGCCCTTGTGTGATATATAGTCAAACAATCTCATTTCATAGTCATCACAGAACATTTTGGACTAAAGAAGCAGCAGTATTTCAGGACCTAAAATGAATAAAAACAAAGGCTGAGAATGTGCAGCTTATTTAATATGAGTTTAAGAATTATAAGCATCTGAGAGTACATTTGAATGTTTTTAGTACGAAATTACCAACTATCTCATTTGCTTTTAGAAAACCTATGAGAAGTCAATCAAATCAAAAAGTTAGAGTGCTAGACACCCTTATTCAGAAAGAAAAAGGCATGTCTTTACTAACTATGATTGTAAGTTTGTAACTGCCAGTACTTTGTGTATGCAGCTTTAATAAAAGAACTGGTGAGGAATAACCAAAGTATTTGAAGAGAGACGTGAAAACTGAAGAAAGGAAAGCCCAAAATTTAAAAAAAGAAAAAAATTGTCTGATATATCTACGAATACTTCAGCATGCCAGACAATAGAAAATGGGCAAAAGGAGCACTTCACTGAAATTGATTTTCTTCCTTTTTTACCCAAATGGAATGTACTTTCATTTACTGACAAAATTGAGGGCTAAGTGACCACCAGCAGTGTTATTGTCAACATTTCAATTTAAGATGACAGCAAAACAACATTATTCAACACCTAGTACAAATAATGAAGAGGTTAAGTGTTTACACTTTAAGAGCAAATAGGGAGCAATAAAGGGATTAATTAGATCAACAAGTGGGACAATTACGTAATTGAGAACTACAAGATTGTCAAAGAAAGTCCTATAGCTTCATATACAATTGGGATGCATGAAGATATTTTAAAGATATACTTTATCTAGCGATTGAGATTGTCTATGGCAATTAAGAGGAGGACATTGTTGTGGTCACAAGCAGATGTCACGAAGGACCTCCATTAAAAAGGGCAAAAAGTTGAAACCACACAGGCACACATAAGCTAAGTCTAATATGGATAAGGTCAATAACATAGACATGCTTTGTTTTAGAAAAAAGACAGAGAGGCATACTTTGATACACAAATTTCCTGTGCAAATGATGTGCTGGATTTTGCCAGGGACAAGCATGGATTTGAACTTCGCTGGCAGATCAGGGGCCCTGTGTGGTATGTGCAAATCTCCCAAAGCCAAGACCAGTACCATTCTCAACAATCAAAAACTGAAAGCCCACTTAGGTAACCTGCAGAAACAGCATAGCTTGAAAACAGAAGCAATGACTTATTTCTAATAGTGTTTATCCAGACCAATGACTATTCGGAATACAGATAATAAACAGAATATAGACCCGTGTGATATCATTAGACAAAACATGTTCATTGACAATTATTAGCTAATGAACAAAAATCTTTGGTTTCTATACACAAGTTATTTAACTAAACTTGTGATAGAACCTCCACCAAAACATTATTGAATCAACAGAAATAAGAAGAGCATTGCTGTTTAGGGTAACTGATACAAAGAAAGTAGTACCAGCCAAAAAACATAGAAAAGGAAAATAACAGAAGACTACAGTAGCAGATAAAGCAGCAGAAATAAAGAACCAAAACACTCCCTGTCTTTCTAGAGGCAAAAGTCACTCCCACGAGTCCTGGTTTTATCCTCACTGATCACCCCTCCAAAGATCAACCTTGAAGATTCCTCTGATAACCAACTTCTTCTCACTCATGTCCCATTCAGCTCATACATACAAAGTTAGTTATTCCCCTTGAAATTCCCCACCTTCCCCTCTAACACTTCCTTCGTCTTTACTCTACAAGATATTAGTTTTGAAACTAGTGACTCCACTTTCTAATTCACTTCCTGCAAACCTCTTTCATTTCTCCTTTTTTCTTCCTTCTAATTATTAGGCATGTTAAGCATTGGATTATGAGCTTTCAGAAAAAGATTTTGTAATAGAATTTTCTTACTTACCCTGAGCCTTAACGTTCAGTTTTCTGCAGATACCCATTTTACTGTTAGCAAAAAAAAGACCCCATTCTGTTCAAATCTGTAAATTTCAGCTCATCAGAGTGTACAACGTCATCATGCTGATGTTGGAAAAGGTTTTGCATTACAATCCAATTTTCTGTAATATCATATTTGGGCACAAGTGAGACCCAGGGAAATACTTCTTATTTAATTTCCTTTTTGCTATATTTTTCAAGCATCAGTTGTTTCCATTTAAATTGAAAAAGAGGAAGTGCCTAATTGAGTTGACTAAAGTTAAAAGCTATAAAATTCAATAACAAATTAAGAAATTAAACTTTAAAAAGAGGAAATCACAGGCAGTGTTTGGAAAATGAAAAATATGGGGTTAGAATGACACCCATGAATGGAGGCAAAAGATCTCTACCAGTGCGAGGCGTCAATCAGGACAATGAAAAAGATGGAAATACCGAGAGTAGAATTCTAATTTTCAAAGTGTTAGAAATGGGCAGATCTAGCACAAACCATATACGACAATTCCAGGAAGCCACGTATTGCCATTTGGCAATTCATACTCTTAAAACATTCAAAATCCACAAATCTTATACTCAAAATTCTCGATCAACTAATACCGATTAAAGCCCAGAAGTACTCCAGACAAGGCTTTCATTTTAATCCTTCATATAATCACAGGAATCATAATGGAATATCTAAATGCTATATCAGACTGATAATAAAAATATCCAGATCAAAAGAAGAATTATTGCACAAGTTTATGTTATCCAAGAAAAAGAGTGTAGGGTGAAGAGTCATGGGATGATCGTACCAGAGGAAAGCTGCGAGAATCTAGGTCAGAGGATCAGGCACCACCGTCTTGATCGGTGGTGGCAGTGGCGGTGAAATAGGCGGCAGGGCACTGGAGTGGACTTGCGATGAGGTTAAGAGAGGCCTCGATCGGAGCTGATGGGGAAACCAGGAAGATGAAGGACAATTTAATCGTTTCAGTAGTTGACTGTCAACAATAATAAACAAGAGTTAAAACAAAATTTTGCCCACAATTATTATTAGGAACATATGATTTTTTTTTTCATTTAACATTTTGAAAGCAATCCTATAAAAAAATATTAATATTTTGAAAAAAATATTAAATCTTATAAAAAAAAATGACAATAAAATTTCTTTAAAATATATAAATAATAATTTGGCTTCTCAAAATGTTATAATTCTCCTGAATTCTTTAAAGATTTTTCTATTATTAATGAATTTATATAAATTATCAAATTATTCTTATTGAAAATAAATGATTCATAATTTTTTTTATATTTACAACTTTCTTTTTTATATTCACAATAATGCAACAATAAATTACAACTTTGCATGTTAAATTTCTTATTTATTGTTGCATTGTTGCGAATATAAGAAGAAAAGTTGTAAATATAAGAAGAAAAATTATGAATAATTTATTTTTAATAAGGATAATTTGATAATTTATATAAATTTATTAATGACAGAAAAACCTTTAAAAATTTTAAGAAAATTACAACATTTCGAGAGATTAAATTATCATTTATATATTTCAAACGAATTTTATTATCATTTTCCCATCTTATAACTAGTTAACTAGAAAATGCAAAGAAAAAAATCTTAAAAATGTAAAAAATAATTTTATGAAAATATTAATCTCAATTAATTTCTTTAAATAATAAAAAATACTATAAAACAAATATTATTTTTATATGAAGTATCAAAATATTATTTTAATTAACTGACTATCAAGTAATTATCGAATAAAAAAGAGAGTTTTTTTTTATTTTTACCAAAAGTAAAAGAAAGAGTTGAAAAAAATAAGAATTAAATAACTACTATCTACAATGGCATCTAGATTTTCAAATTCTAAATAATTAAATACACTTTTTTCAGTTGAAACTAACATAAACTCACAAAGTGGTAATAAAACTAATACAAAAAGTCAATCATAAAAAACTAAATATATAACTTAAGTGAACACAACACCACATTTATCAAATTATATAATTTCTTAAGATTTAGACTCTTTGAAATTATGTTTAGTGAATTTAGATGTTTTTTTTTAATAAAGAGAGATAATATTTTATATTGTTTAAAAAATAATAAAATGAGCAAAAATATTTTAAAAAAATTTCACCTAAATTCACAACTTCAAATGATTTAAATCCAAAGTATCATAAATAGACAATCATAAATTAAAAGTACACAATTTAGATTTTTTTTAATCAAGTACCGGGCTTTTTTTTTTTCAATACCTGAAATATGATTTCAATAAAAGAAAGCAAAATTCAAAATCCGGTACAAAAATAAAACGAACCTGACCAAAACAAAAGCCACAAAGACCAATAGGACAAGACAGCACCCAACCATAAGGCATAACTATAATAATCCTGATAAAATAAAACAAATATATATATATATATATATATTATAATTTACTTAAAACGTGTTTATATTAATTCTTGGGACAATAATAATAAGGAAGGGGATTTTTTTTTGGTTTTGCTCCTCTAAAATTACTAAAATACCCCTCCCTCGTTAGATTTATTTTTCTTTCTTCTCTCTCATTTTAGTCGGTTCTACAGAGTGAGAGAGGGAAATAGAGAAATCTGGAATTCTGGAGTGAGTCATCTCTCCGTCCTTCTGTATCTTCGTTTCTCTTCTCGTTCCAGTGGTCGCCGGTGAGAATGGAGGATCATCGCAGCTTTGGAACGTCCAGGACGTTCACCTTCGTAGCTCCCATCTCTGTTCTTACTCTCCGTCTTCTGCTCTGTCTGTGTTGTCGTGCTCGAGTTGCTACTGGAGTGATAAACCAAGTCACCGAAACTGCTGCTAGTGCTATCGCGGTTTGGTCTGTTGTTGCTGATACAGTTTTTCTCCTTTCTGGCGTGCTGTATTCGGTTCTCCCTCTCCTCTGTTCAGCGTTCAAGAACCTCCTTTCTCCTCTCTGTTGTCCGCCACTGTTCAGGCTTGCTAAGTTGAGGTGAGAATTCTTGAGCCTTCTTTCTTCATGAGCTTGTGCGAGTGGGAGTGTGAGTGGGTGACTGGAGTTATTAAAAAAAAAAATTGTTCTCCCCTGTGCTGCCGTTCGAGATTGTATGTGTTGTTTGTGGAGGGAAAAACTTGAATTAAGTTGAAATATACAACAGGAAAAGGAAGATGATGATAGTGTGGATTTAAGTTTTTAATTGAAAATAATTGGATATTAATATTGTAAGGTATATCGAAGCTGAAATCTAAAAGGAAGATTAGTCTTATCTTGAAAAAAAATATGTCCATAAAGTGTTGGATGTCTAGGAGGAGAGGTATGAGTGTGGAAGCTTATAAATGAGCTTGTACACTTTAAAGGAATGTAACTGTAAATTGTAGGTAATTATTTAAATTTTTTTACATTTATATGAATAATGATAAATTATTAGATATTTTAAATTGAATGATTAAAAATAATACACTTAAGGTATTTGGTGAAAATAACAGGAGAAATTTTACCTCAAGTAAATAGAGAGGTATGACTAAAACAAGTTGGAGGAGATTAATTATATGAATAATAATCTTTGAGCCAATTTTCTAAAGTATGAATGTTAGTTTTAAAATTTTAGACGATGGTTGGTTGAGATTGTGTAATAAATTAAAAAACTATTAAAATTGTATTTATTTATATTCTTATAGAGTGTGTGGAAAAAGAAGACCCTGATAAGAATTAAATGAAGAATATTTTCAAAAAGTTGGAACTCCAATGAGTAAGTGAGTAGTATCTATTTAATTATTCATTAATAGTCTTGTACTAAATTATTTTATTTTTATGAATTATTTTAGTTTTGAAAATTATGAAATAATTATGAAGGATAGTTAAATTATGTTATGTGCATTTATTTTTTTTTAAAAATATATTTCTAATATCGATGAAAGTCTCTTTGTTTATTGAACTTCAGAATTTCTTGACTACACAATTAATGCAAAATTACACATTGGCTCTTAAGTATTAATTTGGCAAGTTTTGATAAGCAATTCATGCGAGTTTGGTATTGAGAATGAAAATTTTATTTTAAAAATAATTATTTCTCTCACATGTTTGAAACGTAATTTCTAATAAAACTTTATACAAACATTGATTGTTAATGATAATTTTGTTAGCTTTCGACATTGTGATTAATAACTAGCTAGTTTGAATTTTGTGAGCCTTGTTTTCACGTTTGTTGTTCATGGATATTGTACCTGCATTTGGTTTTGTGGCTTCGAGCCGCGTTTGGTTAGCATTACTCCCATAGAATATGTGTCCACATTTATTATCTATTCTGTTAAGCCCTCATCATTCTAAATTTAGATTAATTTATATAATTGAAATTTAATGGTTTCAATTATTATTGTGTTATTTTGATTCATATATATAAATCACTCTTCTACTACCATGATGGAATAAAGTGTTTAGTTACTCTCATTTTTATGGTTATAATCAAGATTTATACATTTACTAAGTACATCATATTGAATTCTCATCTTTTCAACTAGTTTACACAATTGTCTGAATTTATTATTTATTTTTTTAAAAAAATTATTTTTGGGGACACTATTCATTGAAAAATTTATTTTAGTCTTAGATTCATTAGCTAACTTGAGTGGTATTGTTACCTTTGATGTAAATAGTTTTAAGACTCATGTATTTTAAATTTGGAAAAAAGATTAGTTGCTCCACATAGATTATTGTTAGGATTTCATTATGATTTATATACAGTTTGCTGGCCGGAAGGAGCTAAGCTCCAAACTGATACTGTATTTTGTGAAAATTGTTATGTTGTAAAATTTTCGAGAAATCCTATTTATGAATAAGGTTTTGCCAAATTTCTACAAAAAACATTAAAGTGTTGGTATGACAATTAGTATAAAAAATATTAGAGTTTTCATATAATCTGATTATTTAAAAAAAACAAAATAAATTTTTATTTTAAGGCTTACGAGAATATGTGATATGGTTTGCACCCGTGCTGGTCACTATTTATTTTTATGGTGTGACACAAATATCGGCCAAAAAATTAAAGCCAATCCCTTGTAAGTTGAAGGGCAAGACTAGACTTTTTATCTACTGTGATCAAAAGAGAAGGTAAAATAGAAGGTGGTTGTCCAAGGACATACTCAAACGAGCCCAATTTCTATGGTGTCAATGCTGCATAACAACATATGGCTTTCAAGATCCTCCTTAGAAGGGTGAAAAAGGAACTCTAGAAATTAAAAATAACTTCCAAAAAGGCAATGATCATGATAAAGTTAAGCCAATCAATACCCTAGAGAAAATTAATCTGCAAGGAGTAATAGGAATAGAAGCAACAAGACACAAACAAAGCAAAAGGCAAAACTAAAACACAAAGCAAAAGCCTAAAACCTAATGGGGCGACCAAACAAACCAAAAGTTCAACAAGGAAACCCCCCAACCCCGGTTGCAACAAAGAAGTGTCCTCATGGTGCTTGGGTGGCTGCAATCCAGCCACCAAAATTTCCAAAAAACAAAGTAGACGGACCTTCCACAATGTTCCCTAATCCCCTTCTTAGCTTAACCCCTTGTGGCAGCACATCAAACATCCAATCGAATAAAGTTGCAAACATAGATGACACAAGAATGCTTGAGATCCTTAGCTCCCTTAATATTGTGTCATCAACACCACTGAACTCTAACCTACTCTCCATTCGCTCAAGAATCCCTGCCATCGTACGCGATATCTCTTTATCACATTCAATCGCTTGAATCAAGGGCATATTACTGTCTCTCCCTTCGCTTGAAACAAAGCCAGCCTTCAATCGTCACCTATCAATAGCCATACCCTTTTGAAATGAGATCCCCTTCGATCACTAGTGTCTCCTTCACCAAGCTTCCACCCTGACTCGTACAGTGGCAATCAGATAGAGGAATCGCTTAAACCCTTTGCCGCCATTAAACCCTAAATGAAAAAAAAACCACCTAAAATGGTGGTAGAGACCTCTCCCATATGGAGAGAAACACGTTCAACCCGAAAGTGAGAGAAATTAAATTGATTTATTAAGAGCGTTTTATTTTTATCAAGTACTAGGCTTAAGCCCAAAAACAAAACTACACCGAAACAGTATAGGAGAGAACTACTCCTACCACATCCCGAAACCAGAAACCCCTCACTTCTGTAGGTGGCTGCTCAAAAACACCACCCCATAGGCTAAGTGAATACTCATCTTAGCTTAGCTAAACAATCAACACTCATGTTCTCTTCCCTATACACATCCTTAATCCTCACCTATAAAAAATAACCTAGTAATCTATAAATATCCTTCATTATACTGCCCCCTTCAGCAACTTTAGGCAGAATATTCACCACAAAAGTAAAGTCACTTTCAACAATTAAATTATGTACACTCATGCTCTTTGACATCTGTAAACCTATCAAAGCACCCCACAATTTAGCCTTGACAGATTTCAGCGACCTGAACTCCTACAAAATCCCCTTATCCAATGACCTTCAATAGTCCTTAGTAGTCCACCACATCCAGCTAGCCTTGGTTGACCTTTCATTGCATCATCAAAGTTTAGCTTAAGCCAAACCACCCAAAGGAGCTTCATAGCTGATATTCTTAATCTGTCATTTCAAACCAGTCACAACATACTTCAACAAATTCCATTTTAAAAGGTTTGAAAAACCTTCTTCAAATAGTCATTTGTTTCACCAGGTCCACAAATTCCAATAAGCAAATCCAAAAGCAACCTTCCAATTCTCATCCCTGCATGTCGAGTTGCACTTCAGCTACTCCTTATGCTGTAAAGAATTACCTCATCATCTAAGACATTCTTCAACAAAGTATCCTCCATTCTCCATTAACATCAATTATATTTTTGCCTTTTGCATGCAACCACTCAACAGGTTACTTCGTCTTGCACTTTTGAATCAACCTTAACCTACCATCCACCCAAACATAAGTTCAAAGGTCCACCTCTTCACCATCCTTAACATCCCACGTTATACTACCAACCAAAGTTAGCCAAATTCCTCCACATTTTTGAGTTAGAATTCTTCACAACACATTCCTTTGTTAAATCAGCACATCTCTCATATTTCCCATGCAAAACTTGTGCGCATAAACTTTGAGGCTTCGCAGCAATAACGCTCCAATTCCTCCATCTGCTTCATCCTATTAACATTCTTGGGAAAAACACACTCTATCCAAATTTCTCCAAAATATCTATAACATTACTCATTTAGGCCACACCAGCTTCACAACATAGCAACAAACCATTCGCAAACATTAAATAAGAAACAAGCACCGCTTCTTCCCATCTTTAATGGCTTCCACACCCCACTATTCACACTATCAGTAGTAAGGTGAGATAAATTTTCCATCCCTACCTCAAACAAACACAACTTAAATTTAATTTTCGAGTTATTACAACAACCATAAATATAAAGTGAGGAATGTATTTTCTTAAAAAAAAATTGACATAAATACTTATTCGAGATGAAACACCTTAACACTGAACTAGTGTCTTGTCCCATATTGAGTGTAATTTTGTCTTGTGCTGATATGGAGATGGGACACGGAGATGGGCCAATTGAGACAGGACTCCCATAAACACACCTAAACATCAGTATATAACTATAAAAAATATTATATTTGTTTTAATAATATTTTATTAAAATTTTAATACTTTAATATATAATAATTTAAATATTATTCTTAATTATAATCTTCACATACAATTTATAAGTCAATTTTTTATATTTACAAGTTCTAAAGAAATTACAAATTAACTAGTGTATATGTGATTTATAAGTGAATGCATTTAAATTAGGGGCAAAATATGTCATTTTGCAAAAAAAAAAAAGAAAAAACCAAAATGCCAAACAAGTCTATAGAAACTATACAATAATTATCATATTTTATTATACCTATTTTAGAAGTATTTTGCTTGTTATTCTCCAAAAAAAAAAATCTCACACAGCTTGAATAGAAAAAAGTTTGGCAAGGCCAGTTAAAGCAACGTGGTTAAGAGGCAGTTTAATGCATTTTTCTGAGTTGTTGTAGTAAACTTGACTTGACTCCAAAATGCTTTGTTCTGATTTTATATGTATTTTTCTTTCAATAATTTTGTAACTAACTATAGTTCAACCCATCAGTGCAAATTAAATAGATTGAAAAGTATACATAAATTAAAACAACTACATACATGAATAAAATATGCGTTTCCTACAAATAAAATATGGGGTTCTTAACTGGAAAATATTTTTAATTTCATATTAATACATATCAATAAGACATTTTCTTTCCCATGTTTTCTAACATTAAAATGGTGCTGGAATTTAGTCACTCTTGTTGAGACATAAAGGGGAGGACTTGAACTTGGTGCACCTGCTTATTCTTGAAATTTGGTTTAGACGTTTAAATTTGAATTTTTAATTCTATTTTTTCTCAAAAAATAGTTATTGAATCTTTTTTAACATACATGTTGCCTAATTAATCCTTTAGTCCATGAATTTATTTTTCTAAACACTAAGACCCTAGATTGCCCCCAAAGTTTATTTTTTATGTTATTTATAATTAAAAATTATATTTTACTTAATATTTTAAGACCCGGATTGATTTAAACAGTTAGACCATCACTTATATACAAAATAACCCTATTTGTCCAGTTTTGAATTACTTTGAACTGAGCAGTTTTGATGGACCCAAAACCCAAAACAATTAGACCATGTTGAACTATTTTTTATTTTTACTCTTTTTTTGGTAATAAGCATTTTTTGTCAATTTAGAAAGACTAATTTCAACTTCCTTCTAGGTTATTATAGCAAATTTTTGTGTGTATGATTTTTTTTATTGACATTATATGAATTAAATTATAGAGAAAATTGAAAACTCATTTACTTAAATTAACAGGACAAATAAGATAAATTAAAAATATATACATATTAAAAAAGTGAGAAAATTTAAACTTGATATTTTTTTAATTAAACGACTTTGAACTGAGGATAGCATTTTTGATATTTTTAATATGTTATATATATATATATATATATAATTTTTATTTAATTATTATATTATTGACTTGATTGTCAGTCTAACTGATTATTGTTCCATCAAAACTAAGGTTCATTGATATTTTCAGTTTGCTGTCCAGCTTAGGTATTAAAATATTGGTTTTACTCATTTACTTATTGTATTTGAGGATAACATCCGTATAAAAGGTGAAATAATTTAAATTATTAAACTCTAATTTATTTTTTATTCACATCATACATCAAAGTATATGAAAATATGACAAATGAATTTAAATATTAAAGAACGTGCTTTAAATTGAACAGGAAGGGCGGTGCTAGGATTCCCCCGTTAAGAAGATAAATGGCAATACACAGTAATTACATAATAAAAAAATGTCTAAAAAGTAAAAAAAAAAAAAAAACCATAAAGTAATAAAGCAATGAAAAGCATCATCGCATGGTTCTTCTGTCCTTTCATTGTGCAAAAAGGAACACTGTCGTTTGTGACATTCATTTATAATTTTTTTTTGACCAAAGATTTATTTATAATTAAATTAAATTGTATTGATAATCACATAAAGAAATTAATTACTGTAAAGTTTATTAACAACTTTTAATTATCCCTTAAATCTTTCATCCTTCAAACTGTGTCAATAAACTTTATAATAATTAATTTTTTTGTGTGAGATTTAACTTTAATTCTATCAAGATTTAAAAACTTGAGAGAAGACTTCAGCCCAAAAAAAAAAAAAGCAAAGACTTTGAGAGAAGACTTGGGTTTTCAGTTGAGCTCCTGACTGGTTGTCGAGACTTGAGAGTATTATTATACTTTTTTTTCCCTGCACCAAGTCTATTTTTAAAAACCTTTGTTTGAGATACAATCAAATATTAAATATAAACATTTTTTTAACTAAATACATACAAAAGTTCCATTTGGCTCACTCCCTCCATTTCGTTTGACATGCCAAGTCAAAATGTTAATATCTAATAACATATTAAAAATTTATTTAATTAATAGGAGTATTAGTTTAAAGGTTAATGATTAAAATCATAATTGAATTATGAATAAAATATTTTATTAAATTGATCGAGATACTAATTTAACAATTTACTAGTTTAATTAGATGAATTAATTCGGATTTTCATGTTAGGATTTCCAATCAAATTCAGGGCTATCTTCCAAGAACTTCTCATAGTTAATTTGTTTGCCAATTCAGAGAATTTCTTTGCAGTTTCCTAGCAAATTCAAGGTCACATATAATGAGAAAAGTAGTAGACTCTTGATGATTTTTTTTTTTTTAATTTGAAAGACTTTTGATGATTTCATTCTAGTCTTCCCTCTCTTTCGCGCACAAACTCAAAAGTTGATGAAATTTCAATAACTATTGCTTGAACTTTTTATTTTCTTAAACAAATAAAAGTATTTTTATCATTTCACATGTAAATTTATTTTTAATTCACATTGCTTACCTTTTGTTATGGCGCCTACAAGTTGATTTTGTGAAAGATCTAAAACTCCAAGAAAGGTTAGATCTACTAGTGCAAGAGGAATCTAAGATATAAGCTTGTTTGATGATAAATCTAACCATTTTAAATTTGTCAAATTTGCAAGTATTGAGGAATAGAATCATTGAGTTTATTGTGGGAGAGGTTTAGCCCCTTTAGTGACTTTAGCTCCCCAATATCTTGTGGTATCTCTCCATCAAACATGTTATTTGACAAATCAATAGTTGTGGATGAAGCTAAGATGTTTTCCAACTCTATCTCGTTACTATCCAATGTGACCATCACAAAATCTTTATAGAATAACCTGTTTCCCATATAATCCAAACCGGATGCAACTAAATTTATGTTCTTCAGTCCTTCAAATTCCTCGATGTATGTAGTTGGCAAAGATCCACTAAAGTGGTTGTTGGAAATATTGAAAATTCTTAACACAGGAAAAGGATGCTTGGTGTTGAAACTATAAATGACACCATAGAATTTATTATCTCTTAAAATGAGTACATTTTGCTCTAATAAGCCTTCAAGTCAATTAGGAAATTCATCCTCAATATGGTTTTCTCCCACATCTAAAACTTCTAATTGCTTGCAATGAGTCAAAGACAAGGCAACAATCCCTCAAATTGATTGTTGTTCAAATGCAAAGAGTATAAGGAACCTTTATCAGGAAAATTATTTAGTATATGACGGAGGCGGATCGTACACCTATCAAAATAATACTAGTTCTAACCCTAATATAGTATAGGGTCAACTCTAGTTCATCTCCTAGTGAGTGTCTCAATTCAAAAATGAGGTTACTAAGTGAACAGATTACTTAAATGATGAGAGTTTAAACTACACTAAGCTATCTAGAAAACTAATGCAAACTAAATTAAATGAAATGAATGAAATACCCTATATTAATTATAGAGATTTCTAGGGAATTAATGTTAGAGATCTCATTGCCTACTAAAGTAATTAACTAAGGTTCCTCTCCTCACTAGATTAGGTTCCACCTAGATTAATTAAACCTTGTTGGATTAGCTAGTTAACCTAACTCAATTCCCTAGATTAAGGTGAATTAAGCCAAGCCAACTACTTAGATTAGGTTTCCTAGTGTGCATTTCCTCAACATAGCCACAGCCAAGCATGATAGGAGCATGAGATCATCACAAGATTATGCAATAACCAATATCAAATCAATAAACAAACCTACAAGATTACGTAAAGGCTAATTCAAGACAAATCATATGACATTAATTCAAGATTATGTAACAACATGATATGGATGAAATTCATGCTTGAATAGGAAAATGAGAAGAGTCTAGAAACATTTCTTCATTACAAAAGATGATGATCTCAAATTAGAGTTTATGAACTAATCAAATTGTAACCTAAATCTAGCATTAAAATTGAAGTGAAATGAAGAAAATCTAGGGTTAGAATATCCTTAGCTAAGTAAAAATGGTGTGGACTCCATCTATTCGATCTCCTTTCAAGAATCCTCCATGATCTCTAGCCTTCCATCACCATAGTTTAACTCTTCAAGCTCTTCCACATTTGGATGTCTAGCCTCCTCACTAGATTAGGCTCCACCTAGATTCAATTAAACCTAGTTGGATTAGCTAGTTAACCTAACTCAATTCCCTAGATTAAGGTGAATTAAGCTAGGCCAGCTACCTAGATTAGGTTTTCTAGTGTGCATTTCCTCAACATAGCCATGGCTAGGCATGATAGAAGCCTGAGATCATCATAAGATTATGCAATAATCCATATCAAATCAATGAACAAACCCATAAGATTATGTAAAGGCTAATTCAAGACAAATCATAGCACATTAACTCAAGATTATGTAACAACATGATATGGATGAAATTCATGCTTGAACAAGGCAAATGAGAAGAGTCTACAAACATTCCTTCATTACAAAAGATGATAATCTCAAATTAAATTTTATAAACCAATCAAATTGTAACTTAAATCTAGCATTAAAATTGAAGTACAATGAAGAAAATCTAGAGTTAGAATATCCTTAGCCAAGTGAAAATGGTGTGGACTCCATCTCTTCCATCTCCTTCCCAAGAATCCTCTATGATCTCTAGCCTTCCATCACTATAGTTGAACTCTTCAAGCTCTTTCATATTTGGATGAAACTTTTGCCTTCTCCTATAGTTGATTTAATCCTTCAGTCCTTGAATTCTTTAGAAGTTTGGACAAGATTGAGAAAAGGAGGAGAATGAAAGTGGTTTCATATGATTTGGATGAGAAATGAAAGAAATATGGGTGATTGATTGGATGGGAAAATTGAAGAACAAGTGAGAAAGTGAGTGAGAGATCTAAATTGGGAGTGTGGAGCACAAAATTGACTGATGAAAAATGAGAGAAAAGTGATAAAAACTTCTAAATTAGTTGTGATTTTCAATTACTTGCTCAAATGGCCAAAACTACTTGCATTTTGGAGGAAAAATTGGTGATGATCACAATGTTGGCTTGATCTAATACAATGCGTCATTCTAAGCTTAATTTAAACCTCTCCAAGTCTTATCATTCATGCCACATTTGCCCTTTTGAAACATTCTTCAATTGCCTTGAGTTAGACTTCATTTGTCACACTAATTCACCTAACTCACAATTAAATGAAATAAGTATAGTGTGACATTTATTTAATTAAACTAAGATAGAAAATATTTAATTCATACAAAGTATTAAAATGACTAAGGAAAAATAAATATAAAATCCTCATAAGATACAAATGTAGACAAACATGCACTTGAACTAAAATCAAAGGCTAATTGAAAATCCTTAGGAGAAAAACTAATTAGACCAATCATCTTAACCTATTAAAAGACATAAATATCTAACTTAACCCTACTTTAGTGAAAAAGTTTATTTTATAACCAAAATACCCCTTATGCATGTAATTGAATACTTAAGCAAAATTGTACTAAGAATGTGATATGAATGCATATGGAGACTCTTAATATATGTAAAATGGTCCTAATTAGCTAATAAATGTGTGTAAATGATGTGCTTTATCAGTATAGTTTTAGAAGTGCCTTAAACTTATTTTTTGGCAATACTTCCTTTTAACTTTTGAAAGTGGTGCAATATGATCCTTGTCGTTAACAAAAATTAACATTGACCATTAATTAACTAGAAAATGATAGAAAAAGACTTCAAAAATTATATAAAATGACCAAAATGTTCTTGGTCCTTTTCTATAATTTTTTGGGTCTTAGTCTTTAATTTTTGGTCATTTATTATAATTTTTGGGTTCCTTTTCATAATTTTTGAGGTTTTTTCTGTCATTGTATGGTCAACTAATAATTAAAATTAACTTTTGTTAATAATAAGTGTGAGATTGTACCGTTTCAAAAGTTGAAAAAAATAATGCATAAAAGATGAGTTTAAGATTTTAAACACTTCTAAACCTATAGTTTATGAGCTAATTGCTCATTTATCTTTTAATAAAAGTATCAAAATTAAGAAATTGAGAGAAAGACAATAAACAAAAATTGTTGTCCAGATATAGAAATCAATTTGTTCTTTTTATATTATACTCAATATTTTCTACTGAGTTCAAAACTAATAAAATTTCACCAATTGTGGTAGTTACTTTCTATTGTCTTTTCTTTGATTGTATATTTACAAAAAAAAAAAAAGTAATTATCACAAACAAAAGCAACAGACGTGCATAACGTTGGGCCAGAAAAAAATAATAATAAGCTGATCCCTTTGAGTTCATTTTCTCCTGCTATAGAAGTGCTCTAATTACTATTGGGCAATTAGATCAACCGGCTGGAGATCTGATCTACCGCGAAGTCGAGAATTTTTATTAAGAGGAGCTAAGATGATAAAATATATAATAATTAAAAAATATATATATATATATTATCAACATAATATAAATATTTTAACATGTATATCTATATTTAATTTTACACATGTATAACTATATATATATATATATATATATAGTTTTGCTCATTGATTTTTAATGGTGTACAGATGATTAATTATTATGTTTGCCATTAATGTTTAAGCAATTTCCTTCTTGATATACATTATTATTAAATGGGTGAAAATTTTATCATGTCTATAAGTATTAAATGATTTAAATTTATCATTGGAATCTAGAGTTCTGTTCAATGTAACAAGCTCTATTACTAATTTACACTACGACAAAAAAAGGTATATAAAATAATTTTTTTAATAATATTAAACGGTTATGAACCATCGAATAATAAGGCGCTGAATATTCTCGATCCATATATTCAGTGGTTTTTAACCATTGAATATGTCCAGGATATTCAACGATTTTATTAAAAAACCGTTCAATATATCTTAATATTCAATGGTTAATTAGTTACAACCGTTGCATATTGTTTAAATATTAAATGGTTTCACATATATAACTGTTTAGTATTTAAAAATATTCAACCCTTTTATTTCAAACTGTTGAATATTATTGTTAAACGGTTTTCTAAAATAACCGTTTAATATTGTGATCAATTTTTTTTTCTATTCGTTTTCTGTTTTTAACAGCCTTCCTGTATTAAACATTTACAAAATACAGTTCTAGCACCAGAATAGAATCTCAATAGCTAACAATAATTATATACATAAAATTTACATTATGAATTCCTACACAAATTATATAAAATTTGATGTTGCTTATAACTTAAAACAATTAATAGCCAAAATAAAGCTCCAAATCCCAAAAAGTTGGCAAAGTACACCTATGTCTATATCAACTAATATATACCTGCCACATAATTGTATTTCTTCACTATTACTGGTTGTTATAGCTAAACTACGCTTGGAAAATGCTACATGCCAGCTCTTCAAGGACTTCTTCCATTTCAGCCTCAGTGTATACGTCACAGTAAGTGTCTTTATAGTACTGATCAATGAAAAAACAACAACAAATTAAAGTCATATTAATTAATAAAAATAATATAATGATTATAATGTTAACAATATACATACATTATTTAGAAGAGTTCCTGCAGGAGCATGTTGGATTATATCCTTTATAGAATTCATGACAGCATACCCACAATCCCTGGCTTTATCATGTTGTTCTGGGTACTAAAATCACGCAATGGATAAAAAAAAATCAATGATATAACATGACTTATAATTATGTTATTAACATAATTAATGATAATTAAATATGTATACCTTGATAATTGTCCATGATGTCACCGTATCAAAGCGACCACTGCCCCTTATTAGTTGTCGGAATTGCTGATCAACCTCAATATGGTACATGACAATAGTCCTAACATGTAATATAAAAGTTGATATAAGAAATATTCACATAAAAAGAACTAGTTACATACATATAAGTATAAAAATTAATGAATTTATTGATTAATCATCTCTACAATATGCGGCCTGTTATTAGGATCGCCACTCCTAATAGGGTCAAGGTATCATACTCTTCCTATGACTGGATTGATGACAAGTAACATCCAGTGCCCCTTATGAAAATGATTACAATTAGAAAATATCACAATTTAATTTTGAAAAACAAAATAAAGTATCATAAATTGACTTACCCTTCACAATAAGGTGCTAGGAATATTTTGTTCTTATCGGCGCCACATAGCTTAAATTATTTAGAAAGCCTTTGAGCTATTTCTAATCCTTGTTTAGGAGTCATTGTCTCATGGCCATGAGGAGAGACTAGGTAGGGACTGACGAGTATTACCCTCTGCGCTACATTGCCTCTACCAGCAAGCATGGTGGTGTACAGGTTCCTCAAATGTCAAAATAAGTAGATTAATAAATGATTGAAGCATACACACACACACATATACATATAGCTAAACATTTAATTTAAGATTTTAGACACATACCTCATATATAAGTTACATAAGGTAGTGGTAGCCTGTGCATGATTGAATAAGTCCATCAACACCTCGTTGTTGACTTGATCAATAGACTCTGGATCTGCATACATCTCCACAGGGAAGGGAAGCAATACTCCTTCTTGTGTCTCTGCATAAGTCTTGAGTAACTTCCGATGTTTGTCGGGAACAACTACTGCATGCTGAGATGCTGACTGAGAGGCTTTAGGAGGAGGGAGAGCCTCCGGTGCCTTCTTAGGAAATATGATAAACTCCTTAGATTTATCAACAGAGTTTTTATTGTTTCCCCTCTTTCGCTTAGTCACCGATGCTTTCAAAGGCTCTAATACTTTCTTGACCTCTGGTGCTTGCTTAGCCTCTGATACTTTCTTTCCCACATGCTTACTAACAGGCCAGTTTTTTTCACATATAGATGGTTAGAGATTAACTATAAATACATGCAAGATAAAAATTAAATTTCAATTATGAATTAAATATTATACCTTTGGAGATGGCGCTAAAATATGTATGAGATGAGCTGGCCATACGACAAAGCTTCCAATCGCATCTACTATTGTCCTTGTGTCTTTAGTGGGGTAAGGCAAATCATAATTAGGCTTTTCAGCTATCTTTAAACTGACTTCCACAATCCCTTCAGGGATAGGTTCATTGTGAAGCATGATTTGTCCAGTAACGTTGTACATACGTCCCTGTGCAACCACAGTGCCATCTTCTCCTAAACAATCAATGTCGACCTGACCCTAAAAAAAGAATAAATTGTTATATAATATGAGTAATATTAAAATGAATAAGGCTAGTAATATGAAAAATATTACCTCAGGTAAGAGCTGAGATGGGACTGTGCAACTGTCATTCACACTAGGGCTAGCATCACCTAGTGGAAGCCCCAATCTGTGACGATTCAATAGCATGTCAATAAATCTAGATTGTTCTTGTAACTGCTGCGACTATTCTTGTATTTACTGTTTCTGTTCTACTAGCTCCTATCTCAATTCTTAAATCTCAATCGATGAAGCAGACTTTTTACTACACCTTGACCCCTCTCCAAAGAATTTTTTCCTTGTGACGCCAAAACCCACACCTCGAACACGACCAGGATAGTTAGTATTCCCCAAAGCCTTCTCTAAGATATCCTCATTAGCAGTAAGAGTGCCTGCTGATGCCTCCTGTGTCAAGCTCTCCTGTGAAATAGCAAAAGTAAAGTAAATAACTAAAAGCAAATAAATAATAATATTATATCATTAATACTTACTATTGTGTCGACAACCGCTTTTGTTTTTGGATTGTTAATATTGCCTTCTTTATTTTTTCGAGCCTCGGCCCAAATCCTGCTATGAGATATAGAACCCTCAAGCACTTGCTCTTTTTCAATCAACCCCTTCTCAACACCCACATATCCCTTGCACCCAACCTTATAGGTGTACTCATTTTTCTTTGCTAACTCTTTGTTTTTGGCACTTAATGCCTTGGGAAACACAAAACATGACAAATAAATTAAAATAAAAGCTAACAAAATTAACTTTATATAAATAGAATGTTAGAAATATTACCTTAAATTCAGGATTGTGGCATGAGTCAACAAAAACTTTCCATTCATCTAAATTGACAATCAACCTAATAAGGGATGGAACTGTATTTTTAATATCCTTTATGTCACGGTTTGGCAAGAATTTATGGGTGACAAAACTTCTAAATGCTCTGAGGGCTATCCCAGCCTTTTGTAAGACAAACTTCTTACGTCTCTCCTCAATCTCAAATCCCGACTGCACAATAAACAAGTCAACTTGTAAGGACATATGTAACAAATAAGGTTAAAATAATAATCAAAGTGATAGTATCTTACCGTTATAGTATTCCACACCACATCCCTCATTGCTAGCGTTGCATTCTTCCATGATTTTAAAGTGACAGGCACAGAGGATTTTGTTGCCATTCCGATATAACTGATGAAGTTATTACTATTAACTACTTAATTTTTATTATTCCATTTGACAGTAAACTTCTTGCCTGCATTCCTTGCTTTTATAACCTACTCCATCACAACTAACCCTTTCTTTAACTGTTCTTCCTCCCTTTCGAGGTCATTCTTCTTAGTCATGTTTTGCCTATTATCATCACCTTTCCTACTAGGACTACTGGATCTAGAGCCAGTGTTAGGATGATCACCCTCAGTAGCTATTTACCTATAAAGATAATAATAATAATCAATTAACAATTAGTCAAAAATAATCAACTAAAGATAAGTTAAAAAACAATCAATGAATAATAGGTAAAAAATAATCAACTAATAGTCATTTACCTGTTTATTTCGTTCTTTTTCTTTTTCTTGTTCTAACTACTTTCTTAACAAATTTCTTTTTAACTTTAACTGTTTTCTTCTTCATGTGAATTGATTTCCCTCTTTTAGAAATCCAAATACCCTCATTATGATCATGTCTTACATAAAATGCGTCATCTTCAATATTGTCTAAACTATCATCATTTTCATTGAAGTGGGAGGTAATTAGTTCCACTATCTTCACATTCTATTTAAGTTTAATTTTGCACTACTTATTTGTTCTTTTTAGTTGTTGTTGTTCTCGTTGTTGTTTTGTTGTTATTGTTAATTAGGTTGACTTTTTTTCTGTAAAGGTTAGCATAATAGCTTAAAATTGGTGGTTCTCGAGCCTTATGTCCTCAATTTATACTAATTTAATCAAATAAAATGATAGATAATTTCAAAGAACTCAACAAAAGACTTCAAGTTGTTCTACATAAAGCCAAAACTAAAATTTTAAAAAAAAAATTGACAGCATAACAGCATAAAATTGAGCATTTCCCAAGCTAAATGCCTTCTTTTCACAAATTTAACATCAAATTAACAACAATTTCCAACCAACATTCACATAATGCATTTTCATATCTCAATTTCAAAACAAAATACTAATTACAACTAAAAGGAAACTCTCAATAACAATATTAGAGAAATTTCATCAAAACAAAATTTAACTAATAATGTATGAGTAAACTAACTTTGAAGTTTTTCTAATTCTTCATAGTTTCTATGCTAATCATATTTTGAGGCTACCCATTACTGGAAAGTGCAATTAAAAAAATTACAAATATTTTTTGCAAAAAATAACTTACCTTTGTTCAAACCAACTTCAGCCAAATAAGGGGAGATTCGTCGAGGGGGTAATTGAGTGGTGGCCGGAGAAATGACCAAGACCCACATTGAGACCAGAGACGTCTAACCCACGAGTTGGAGCAAACAAACCCAGCCACTGAAAACCCATGGGAAGCAAAACTGAAAACAAGAACTTAGAACCACCCACAGCACTAATGGCGACGACCCACGGCGGAGGAAGGCAGGAAATGGCTGGAAACATAGATTGATAGAGGTGGAAGACGAGAAAGACAGGGAAAATAAATGGCAGACACGACTGAGAGAAGAAACAGAGACTTCAGCACGAGAGGAAAAATGAAATGGAACATACGGGGGAATTGATTTTAAATCCCAATATTAAACGGTTTCATTGTGAAACCGTTTAATAAACACATATAAAATAGTTTTCTAGAAAAATCGTTTAGTAAATGCCTACAAAGCTAAACGGTTATGTCAAAAAAATTGATTTGTATGTTCAGGTATCATATATTAAACGGTCATATTAAATAACTATTTAATATTTTTTAGGTATATGCAATGGTTACAATTTAGAACTGTTTAATATTGATATTCGAATTTCCCGCCTCCCTTATTCAACGCTATATATTTAATATTTTGTAGTAGTGTTATTGAATTTACTATTTAATTTTTTAATTGATAATTGCAGTAAATAAATATATTAATGTAGTAATAATGCTCAACTTATCAAATTATACCAGAGTAAAAATAATTTATATATCAAGCACATCAATATTTTTGAATAAATAATTTTATGATAGATATCAAGTACATAACATTTAATATATCTTAGAATTTTTGTTGCAATATTAACAAAGTTTATTAATAATAATTTTCATAATTTTTTCATCAAATATAAAATGAAAGCAAAATGAAATGACATCAACACTTTAAGAACATGTATAGCATTATTTTGTTGAAAATAAGTAGATTATATGAAAACCACATCTTCAAACTCCTGAAATAGTTACTCTATACATACATAAAAGATTATATATAGAATTGAAATGAAAATTTCATCTAGTGTTTCATAACATTTATAATGTGCTAACTTAGGAGAGTCAAAAATATATAACTCTTATATTTGATTAAAAAAATTAAAAAGTCTGGGGGCTGTGATCCCTGTCGGTCCCACCTCTCTCCACCATTAGTCTAGCCTAATAAGAGGTTTTGATTTGTGTTTTAGCTATGCAATAATGATTAAATTTTCAGTAAGTAGTATGCTCCTTAAAGAGGAGCCTGTAAGTAGGGATGTGAATAGGCCAAGCATATAATAAGGGCATATAGCTTAACCTACTTTAGCCCTAACATAACCTATTTGTTAAATAGGCTCAGGCTAGGTTCAGGCTTGTAATTAAGCTTATTTATTATTTTTTTAAGGCATAACCTACTAGCCTAAGAGGCCAACCTATTTACACACACATTATGTAATATATCCCAAACACATTAATTTTACCATTTGATTTTTAATTAATCTATTTCTTTTTATTTCTAGTTATATTTTTAATTATATTGAACTTATATATTAATTTTAATATTATTACTTTATTGTTATATTGTATTGTACTTGGCAAATCTTTTCAATTACTTTATATTATAATTGATAAATCAGGTTATATATTGTATACTATAATATTCATACAGTATATTTAATACGTTTACAACTAAAATGTAAGTTTATTTAAAAGTATTACTTTTAAATAGGCTTTTAAATAAGCTTTAAGGTTAGGTCAAACTTTAGATAAACTTAAGTTTGAGCCGTGAAAAAAGTCTTGTGCAGGTTTCATATCAGGCTCAGACTTTTGATTTATCATATAAGCTTAAACTTATTTAATCAAAATTTAATTTAACTTAACTTATTTTTACTCCTATTCATAAGCCATCAATCGAATTAGTCTAGGGTAAAAACTTAGAATTTGGGGGGGGGGGGAGCAGTGCTCTACTTCCCTTATTATTACCGCAAACATTCCTTTTTTTGTCCCAAAAACACAATAATTAAATAATGGTGCTAAAAAGTACAAATAAAAGCTGTATAAATCTTTCGTCGTACGCGCTTTGAATTTTCGGCTGTCATTTTCTGGGATAAAAACCACTGTCTTTTAATCAAAATAAAAAGTCTCGCATAGTGAGTCAAAGCAACGTGGTTAATTTGTTCTGATTTTTTCGCTTTTTTTTTTTCAATAATTGTAGTTAACTAGATTACATCAACCTATTGCAAATTAAAGAAATCCTAATATATGTATAATGAACAAATAATCAATTTATTAATAAGGTACATGAGGACTAAATTAATTAAATATATTGAAAAGTATAACATAAATTAAAACAACTACATACATGAATAAAATATGCATAACTCACAAATTAAAGACTAATCCAATTGGTAAGAATTTGACTCATAATTCTAAGTGATCAAATCCCGTTGCTAATTGTGGATCTCATTAGCGGGTGATCTGTAAGTACCTAAGCATTTTTTGAATTTGGAAATATACTTTGATTCTTGTAAGCCTTCATAATCCAATCCAACTAATCTTTATTTTATAAAAGAAAAGATGCATAACAACTTACAAAAAAAAATGTAGAATTCTTAAATTAAAAATCAATTTTAATTTCATATTACTACATGTCAGTAAGATCATTATGACAATTATGAACCCTGTAAAAATATTAATAACAATTATAAATCTTAAATTATTGAAATCCTAATAAAAACTATGGTCTTTACTTGTAATTAAATGTAAATACTTACTTAAAAAATATACTAACTATACTTGAAATTATTTGTAATGTGAATTGAAAATTTATGAAAGTTAGTTGAGAATATTAAATTTTTATTGTCAATATACAAATGAGTCACTTAAAAAATTAAATAAATATACTTGGGGTTATTTGTAACTTTAGTTGAGAATTTACAAAAGTTAGTTGTAAATTGCAAACTAATTACTTATAATTTTTTATGTTCAATATACAGATACATTACTTGAGAAATTTACTGAATACACTTGAGATTATTTATAACGTTAGTTGGTAGTATATAAAAGTCAGTTGTGAATGACAAATTAATTATTTATTATTTTTTGCTAACACTTGGGAAATTAATAAAAGATGATTGGAAAGCTTCGTAACATTAGTTGAGAAGTTACTAGAGTCTGTTGTGAATCTCAACTTAATTAATAAAATATATTCCCTCTGTTCAAAAATATAAATTATTTTTAACTGAATCTCACCCTCAATAAAGTATTTATCTACTTTCAAATTAATTCTATCTTTTCATATTTACCCCTATTAAATACTTTACAATAAATATAAAGTCATTATTAACAGGAGTACTTTTGAAAAAAAAGGCAATGATTACATCTCGAAAGACTAAAAATGCCTTACATTTTTTAATATTCAACTTCTATAAAAATGCTTTACATTCTTTAACAGAGGGAGTAATTTATTACAAATAAGGATAATGATCTATTGTTAGATTTTTAATAATTTAAAGTCTATAATTATCATTAATATTCTTACAGAATCCCTAATTGTCATCTCCCCAACATTTTCTAACATTAGAATGGTGCTGGAAATAAGTCATTCTTGTTGAGCAGAAAGGGAAGGATTTAGACCAAGTAAGTACACATGTTAATTTTTGAAATGTAGTGTAGATCATCCAAATTTATATATGGTTTAACTTTAAAATTTTAATTTTTTAGAATAAAATACTCTGACTTTCTTTCTATTTTATCTTAATGATAGATACTCCTCTATTTTTAAAACTTATATGAATCTCCCCTAATATAAATAATTACAAAACACAAGATTTTTCTTATTTTTAAAATTTCATTTCCATCCAACCAAATGTTAAGTTACATATGTTAGATCAAGTACCCCTTCTTTAAATATAAATATTATCTAAAAATAATTCAAATTATCAAAAGAAAATTAATGCATGTATATTGTTACTTTTTTTATTTATATTTTAAACTTTTTAGCTATACAAATGTATTTATTTAATAATATTTTCTAAAATTTAAATACATAAATTGGTCAAAATAATATTTCAAAGACAAAGTTAAAAAATTTAATTAAATACCAACAAGCACATAGCTTAACTGGTAAGAGATTATACTAGCTTAATCAGTGTTTTTGACTTCAAGTCTTAAGTATACAGCTATGTTAAATACTTGTTGGGAGAACTTTATGGCCCATGTGGTCCTACCCAACTTGGCCAATGAATAATGGATAATTATACAAAAAACTTAATTAAATAAGGATTTAATGTAATAAATTAATGTATGTAATTTATATTTATTTTTAAAATTTTATTGGATAAGATATCAGTTTAACACTTTATTGATTTAACTAGATGAATTAATCTAAAGTTTTATACTATGATTTCTAATCAATCTCAGGACTATCTTCTAAGCAACTTCTCATAGTTAATTTGTTTGACAATTTAGAGAATTTTCTTTTTGTAGTTTCCAAGCAAATCCAAGGCAACATATAATGAGAAAAGTAACAGACTCTTGATTGTTATTATTTTTCTATATCTAAAAGACTCTTGATAATTTTGAGCTTGTTTGGCAACCTATTCAGCGAACAGTTTTTTGTTCTTCAAAAAAAAAAAAATCTATTTAGTAACATGTTTTTAAAAGTATTTTGGAGAGCAAAAAAATAAAATATTGTTCTGCAGAATGAAAAAAATGAAAACATCTTTTATGTGTTCTAGGATTACTGTGCTGGAGAATAAGGGAAAATGAAAAAAAAACTTATTTTCATTAATTTTTTTTCAAAATATGTTCTATAAAATATCAGTTTTTAAAATAATAAAATAAAAACATTCTCAAACAAATACTTTCATTCTTACAATACTTCCTAGTCTTCCCTCTCTTTCTCTCATGCACACAAAATTAATTTTTTTTTACTATATACGTTGTTTTGTTTAAATTTATCCATTAATGTGTGTGTGTGTATTTACTCCTGTTGTATTTGCTTCTTCTCAATAAAAAGTAAATCGGCAAAACTATTGATCTAGAAGGGAGGATTTTAAATTCATTTTTTATATAATATTTTTTTAATTTTTAAAAATAATGTAACCCAATCTTTGTTGTCGTCCAAAGTTAATCCTGAATGTTTGTTGACAAAAATAATAAAAAATGACTAATTTAATAATTACATGATATAAATAAATATCTAAAAAGTAGAAAAAAAGTTAAGAAAACACAATAAAGTAATGAAAAGCATCATGTGACGAACGCGTAAGACTAGAGAGAAGACTTGGAATTCCGGTATTATTTATTCTTTCATCTTAACTCAATGCACACAAGAGTTCCATTGGGCTCACTCTCTCCATTTTGCTTTCTCATATTTTCTCCATTTTTCTTTCTCTGAAATTTGTAGCAGGCTGCTCGATTTTATCTTATATCACTTCAAAATCCGACAAATCTTTCTATATTACTTCATCCTTCAGGTTTCTACTCACTTCCTTGCTCCGTTTTAGATTTCTTCTGTGAACTGAATGGTTTGGATCTGTGAGATTTCGCTTTTCTTTGAACATCCAGCGTCAAAGAGAAAGAATATATATACAGATTCTGCTTCCATTTAATTGATTTTTTCTTCCTTCTATGTTTCTTTTCTCTCTTTTATGCCTGGATGCCGATGGATGTAATTGTAATTTGCATGGTTGAGCTTTCAAATTGTTGTTATGGCACTTGAAGCTCATGGAGTTGACTACCCTTCAAGCTCTTCTGGCTCAGCCAAGACATGGAAGTATCATGTGTTCTTGGGTTTTCGAGGAGCAGACACTCGTAAAAGCTTTACAGATCACTTGTATTGCACTTTACAACGCAAGGGAATGATAGCTTTCAGGGATGATGAAGAACTTGAGAGGGGACAAGTTATTAAACCAAGTCTATTCCAAGCAATTGAAGAATCTCTTTCTGCAATTGTTGTTCTCTCTCCAAACTATGCTTCTTCCTCCTGGTGCTTGGAAGAGCTCTCAAAGATTCTTCATTTTAAAAAAGAGTTGGGTCTTCATGTATTTCCAATCTTTTACGGTGTCGATCCGTCTGATATTCGACTTCAAAGAGGAAGTTTTGCAAAAGCATTTAAAAAGCATGAAGAAAAACTTCCACAAGATAAGATGAGGGTACAAAATTGGAGGGATGCTTTGAAAGAAGTTGCTGACTTATCTGGCTGGCATTCTATCAATTGGTAATTTTTTGAACTTTCAATAATTATCATGAACATTTTTTAAATAATATTAAGGGTGTGGTTGTGAAGGATATTTCCTTTCATGTTTAATTTGTGTACTGCATAATATTTGTGTGATTATAAAAAAAATGAATATTAAGGGTGTGGATATTAATTACTTTAAACTATTTAAAAATTGTTGTCAGCTGTTATAATGTGATTATATATATATATATATATATATATAAGGACAACATATTTTTTATTCCTAGAGTTTTGGTCTTTCGTTAAGATCCTAAATTTTTTTCATTAATTAAGAAATATGTCCTTAAAGGTAATCATACTTAACTTTGGTCATTGTCTCGGAGATATATCATATATCACTTATTTAACAACGATGCTTGATGACAATAGAGATTTTGACCAAAATTGACTATAATTTTATACATAGATTTCTTAATAATAACAAAAACTACAGTTCCTTGACCTATATTGACCAGAACTCTAGATATTAAAAAAACAAAAACAAAAACAAAAACAAAACAAAACAAAACCGGTTTCCCTTGTATAAAATTCAAATATAAAATCTATGAAAAGTCAGATTGTTTATGAACCATGATTAAATTGACTCGCCTCAAACTCCTTGCAAATCCCTATTCATAATCTACTTTGTAAAAAAAAAAAAAAATCTATGGCGAGGCTATTTAGCAACATTCACCAAAAACAATTAGGAACCCAAGTTTGAGTGTAGCTTTTACAATTGATAGGTCCTATCATAAAACAAATGAGAGGAAAAATAATTTTAAGTTTTGAAATAAGGCTGACAATAATATAATTTATTCTTTTCTATTACAAACCCAGCTATATAATATTGCATTACAATAATTTTAAAAAATATGATAAATGTATGTTAAGGTTAACTTATGGTACGTGGTTGAACTAAAAATGTTACTTGTGCGACCATGTTTTCATTATATCAAATTAACTATTTTGTTTTATATAAATTAAAATTCAATTGACTTAATGTTAAAGACTTACTTTATATTCCTTTGCAGGCATGAAACAAAACTCATTGAAGATATTATTGAAAAATTGTCGTCAAAAATATACAATGAACTTCCATTTGACTCTGAGAGATTAGTTGGAATTGAATCAAAACTTGCATGCTTAAATTCAATTATAGAAAATGGATTGGATGAAGTTCGATTTATAGGAATATGGGGCACTGGTGGTTTAGGTAAAACTACTCTTGCAAGAGCTTTCTATGAGAGAACGTATAAAGACTTTGAAATTCATTGCTTTTTGTGTAATGTTAGAGAGGTATATGAAAAAGGTGGTTTGATTGCCTTGGAGAAAAAGCTTCTTTCTTCTTTGTATAAAAAGGATGTGGATGACCATCATGAAGGAAGGATGTTGATAAAAAACATGTTAAGCAATAGGAAAATTCTTCTTATCCTTGATGATGTGAGTGATATAAGCCAACTTGAGAATTTGGCGGGAAATCAAGGATGGTTTGGGAAGGGGAGCTTAATAATAATAACAACAAGAGACAAGCATTTGTTATTATCACATGGTGTATCTACTTGGTATAACATCAAATTCTTGAGTGATGATGAATCCCTTGAACTTTTCCATCAAATTGCTTTTAAAGGAAGTAAGCCAAGTGAAGATTTTTTGGAGCTTTCTAAAACTGTGATTCACTATGCAAGCGGCCTTCCTTTGGCGCTCAAAGTGTTGGGTTCATTTCTTTGCGGAAGAAATACATTAGAATGGAGAGATGCAATAGCTAAATTTAAGAAAGTTCCTCCGAATGACATCTTGAAGATACTTAAAGTTAGTTTTGATGGATTGGAAGATGATGAGATCAAAACTATATTTTTAGATATTGCTTGCTTTTTTAAGGGGATGAACAAAGATTATGTCATGCAAATCTTACAAAAATTAGATTTACATCCAATAATTGGAATAAAAGTTCTGGTTGATAAATCTTTGATAATTATTGATCATCTTCACAATACTTTATGGGTTCATGACATGCTTGGGGAAATGGCTAAGAACATTGTTGTTCAACAATCATCCCATGATGTTGGCAAACGTAATAGGATATGTTCATTGGAGGATGCTAATCATGTTCTAGAAAGCAATACGGTAATACTTATTTTCTGGGCCCTATTAGCATATAATATAATGCTCATAATTTTTTATGACTATGCACTTTTTATTTAGTAAATTGTTCCATGCGACGTCACTAACTTGATTTTTTTTCCTTTTTTTTTATTTAGGGGACAGAAGCAATTCGAGGCATCGTGTTAAGATTAGACAAACCATGTGTCTCCAATTGGGATCCTAAAGCCTTCATAAAGATGAGTAATCTCAGATTACTTATCATAAAAAGTGGTTGGCAACGGCATGCTGATCCGGCTGGTTATTTGAATCTTCCTCGTGGGCTTAAATTCTTTCCAAGTACATTAAAAGTGTTAGAATGGAAGCGATGCTGTTTAGGTACTTTCCCAGGTCAAGTTCTTAAACAACCACAGGTAATTAATTATGGCCTTTCTATTAAAGATAGTATATGTAATTTTGAAACAACTGATACTTGTTTAAGAATTTTTTTTATTTGTATCTTTTTTTTCAGGTTTTAGGAAAGCTTAAGCACCTTGATTTAAGCCATTCAAAATATCTAATCAAAACACCAAATTTTGATGAAATCCCTGATCTTGAAATAGTCATTCTTGAAGGTTGTGTAAACCTTGTTGAAGTCCATTCATCTCTTGGATGCCATAAGAATCTTGCCACACTCAATTTGAGGGGTTGTAAGAGTATTGAAACTCTACCAAGAAAGTTAGAGATGAAATGCCTAAAGACTCTTGTACTCTCAGGCTGTTCAAAAATCAAACGACTTCCTGAATTTGGGAAAAGCATGGAGTGTCTATCCCAACTTGATGTGGAGGAGACTGGTATCACAAAACTACCTCAATCACTTGTCAATTTGACTACTCTTGCTGTTTTAAATCTTATGGATTGCAAAAGTCTGGTATACCTTCCCAATGTGATTCAATATATGAAGTCTATTAGAATTCTCAATTTTTCTGGTTGCTCAAAACTTTCAAGTCTTCTAGAGGTTTCGACTGAAAATGTGACTTTAGAAGCGCTTGATGCTAGTGGAACTGCTATCAAGGAAGTGCCTTCCTCAATTTGTCAGTTGACAAATTTGAAATCACTATCTTTTAGTGGATGCACTGGACAAGAACAATCATCCTCACAAAATTTCTTTTCCAATTTTAGTTGGTTCCCTAGGATTACAAGGCCTTCAATATCCACTGGGTTATTGCTGCCCGCTTCTTTACCAAGTTTATCATCATTAACAAACTTAGATTTAAGTTATTGCAATCTCTGTGATGAGTCCCTTCCTAATGATTTTAATGCATTGTCATCGTTGGAGGTGCTTGATCTACGTGGAAACAATTTTGTTAACCTACCTAGTGGCTTTATCTCTAATCTTTTAAGTCTCTGGGGCGTTTTCTTAAGTCATTGTCCAAGGCTTCAGTCATTGCCACGACTTCCACCAAATATATGTAAGACAGATGCGGCTGATTGTCCTTTAGTGACACCTAAACTTGGTCTACAACAGCTGTGGGAATTGCTTGAACAATTTGAAGATAAGGTTGGTTTGATTTTCTCATTAGGATGTTTCTTACACATTATAGTCATTATACTTCTCTAAAATATATACAAAAATATAGCTTCAAAATAGCACGAATGTAAAAGAGCGTTACATTTTGGATATTCTTAAAAGTTTTATTATGTGGTTGTTTCTTGAATATTATAATCGTCACACTTCTTTAACATGTTAAAAATATTTGTTCCAGGATGGCTTCATGTCAAAATGGTGGTTCTTTTTACAGATTCCAGGAAGTGAAGTGCCATCATGGTTTTATAATCAAAATTACTTCCATGACAAGACTTCTCGTTTTAAATCAAATGTGTCATTGATAGCGGATATAGATGATCAATGCCTTTCAAGTAAATGGTGTGGAATAGCTGTATGCTTAGTTGTAGAAAGACGTCATTATCCACCTCTTAAAAATTGTTATATTGAAGTATTGGTTTGGGAATGTGAATTTCCTTGGCGGTGTGGGAAGCTTATTTTGAGTTTCGGCATAACAGCCAACTCATTTTATTATTCATTCCATGCTTTGATAAGGGAAAACATCAATTTTCTTTTAATGTTGGAGATCGGCTAAAAATAAGGAAGTATGGGTGGGCGTGTGTGTGTCAAAAAGATGTTGAAGCATTACGAAGAACAATGGGTGACAGGATGCAGCGGCAGCAGTGATTCAGATGACTGCCACACTCTTAATGATGATGATGTGGACATCCAAACACCTCTTGCTAAACGCCAAAAATTCGAATAAATGGTTTCAGGTACACACGTCAGCATTATCTTTTTTTTTTTTTCTCTTTTCTTTATGGATATCTAATGCTGTTTTTGTTACATATATAATATCAGTAACATTGACATTATTTGCATACGATACGACTAATGGCAGTCGTTGGTTAAAAAATTATTGTATTATTAATCTTTACAGTGTCAAACAATTTTGATTTCATCTTTATAATATAAAATTTAAATAATTTTTAATTCAATCTTTATTATTATATTTTATCAATATATTGCTACATATTTGAAAATATTTAGCTATACATATAAAACTCAATACTTATAAAACTTCATCAACATGGACCTATTTTAAAAAATATGTAAATGATGAATGTACAAATATTAATGTTAAGAAAACTAAATCGGTTATTGAATCGACAGAGGTATTCATTCACGGTTCAATGGTCAAATCATGATTTGAACCATAAGTCAACTAGTTATGAATAAATTGATCTATTTTAAATTTTAAACAATATATGTTTATAATAAAAAGAAATAATTATATATTATAATAAAAATGAATTTTTAAATTTCAAACAAGATCATAAAAAGATAAAAAAGGAAATATACATTAATATTCCATCATTTAAATCCAATATACATATACTTATTTCATAATTTACAATTTATAACTTTAAAATATCTGCATATTTACATATTCTATACATATTTCTTGCATATTTGTTCTTTTTCTTCATTTATCAATGTTTATTATGTATAATATGCATAAATTTTAGTTTATAAATATGAACTAAAAAATTTTAAAAAAAAATATCAGGACCATTCAACTAGATTTTTCACTAATTTTGATCTATTCAAAACCGGTTCTATCAATTCTTGATTGGTTTTCATTTTAGCCAATTCTCTGTTGCAACTAGATTGGACTTAAGATTGATTTCTAGTTCAACTGGTTGAACCTGTCGGTCTCGTCTGATCTTAACAATACTAACAAATATAAACTTTTAAACTCATTCATTTGATTTATTTTATATGCAAGCTACAAGAAAAGTTTTATTTTTGTTTATCATTTACTCTTTAGCTGAAGATTCACTTATCATAATTGTTCACTTTGAAGTTCTTTTTCTTGTAGGTTTTTTCTTTGCAAGGATCTTTGTGATTGAATGGTTCTTGAAGTTGGTTCCTGTGAGCTTTTTCTTATAGTGTTTTTTAAGCTTTATTTTTCAAGTTGAGCGTGAATTTAACTAAACAACAAGAGATGTTGCCTATTGATCATTTGGTTTAACTACATCTTTCTATACTGAACTTGGTTTTGAGGATTAGCTTCTCATTACCTTTAATGTGATTTAATGTGGGACTTCTTAAAGTATATGGTGTGATTTGATGTTTTTTAAATTATGCTTGCAAACTCGACATTATTACAGAAATGGGTTGTATGACTTGCATGATTGCACATATAGGAGCATTTTTTCCTGAAAAAAAGTTCTTGCACATATGACTAGAACAGGGACCGTTTTAAAATATAAAGGTTCCTTGAAAAAAAAAGAAATATATATATATATATATATATATATATAAAGGTTTCCGTAATACATTTGAGAGTTTTAAGATGCATACATTCCTGTGTACCTTTTCATTTTTGTTTTCCCCTGTTTTTTAATGCTTGGGAACCTCTACTTTGACAAACACCCCTTGAATAAATTTTTTTAATTTTTTTATAAAAAATTGTATTGCTGGAATCGTTTTGACAAAAAACACTCCTACAATAATTTTTATATTTTTACATTTTTGAGATTATTTTAAGGCATTTGATAGATTAAAAATGATATAAATATAACAACATGAATCTTTTTAATTTTTTAAGAAATATCTATAACAATGTAATTAACTATATATATATATATATTTATATATGATCTTTTAGCACAAAATGTTTTAAGCTTTAAGGAATTGATAAACATTTAATATATAATACATATAATTTTTTTTAAAAAAGATTTGGGTGTTTGAATCAAATTGGCCTCAATGTAAATTTGTGTGATTTTTCTCTAGGCCTGATTCTAAAAATTTTTTGAGCTTATTTGGATTTATCCATTAGGTTTGGGTCAAATTATTGGCTATATCTACAAGAATATAACTCACAAATTAAAGTAAGTCCAAGAGATAGGGGAACCAAGTTCCAAATGATGCTAAAAAATCTTGGGCAACTAATGTTCAAAATAACACAAAGGACATTCTTATATATTCAGAGGTTGCTCATTTGATAAAATTGTAATGAGACACACACACACACACACACAAAAAGATAATTGGAAAGAAATATTTTTGTATATATATGCCTATATGTGTTAATTAAAGAATGGCATATATAGGAGTTCACAGGAAAATTGTGTAAAGTTTAAAACATTTTGTTCATTCATGCAAAAGGTTATTTGGTTCACAAGTTAAATTGTGAAAATGCTATTGAATGATAGCTTTGTGAACTTTCACAGATTGTGATGGTGTTGTCAAACATGGAAACATCAAACAAATGGAAAGAATCGAATCCACAATGATTTAGGGAAAAGTTTGGGTATGAATTCGATAATCAACAGGTAAATGGGTTCTTATGGTGATATAGAACACCATACCACTTGAATTCAATACCAAATCCATTCTCATTATTGTAAAACAGGATTCTCTTATTATTTACTAAATTTGTTTGGATAATTACAGGTAATAGAGAAACCATAACAAATAAATTATATTTTCCAAAAAAAATTATCAAATAGGGATAATAAAACTTTTAATTCCTCAAATTTATCTTAATTATTAATTTAATTTTTAAGTTTTTCTTATTTATCGATTTAGTTTGTTTAGTTTACTTTGTTTATAGTTTTGGTCTTATTATTGTGCCACACAAGCTCCTAGACACATGGGCCTATTATTGGGCCTATTCCACCCACTTTTTTTTTTTTTTAATTTCACTTGTGTTATGGTTTCTTCATTTTTTTGAGCTAAAAAAAAACATTGGGCTAACAATTTTTGTGTTTAGTTTGCTTATTGTAGAATTAACATATAAAATTTTGAAAAATATAAATATATATATATATATATATATTCATCTTGTGATTTGGCAATCAATTGTTCCATAATTAACCATTATAAGAGTGCTTTGGTGATTTTTTTTTTCCAGTAAAATATTTTTATTAATAAATAATCATATTGAAGAGCACCTTTGGTCCACACTGTTGTGTAGGACAAAAATGAGGGGGGAGAGATTGGATGGTGAAAGTTGACAAAGTAGCTAGTCAAAAGGTGAAGGAAGAGTAGAAATGAGAAGGTGAAGAAGAAGGTTGAAGGCGATAGAAAGAAGAAAGGAATGGGACATTGATGTCAATACAAATTTAAATTAGGATATTTTGGATTGAAAAAAATCCATTCTCAAGGAATGGACCCATTCCCATGGCTCTTAATGGAATGAAAAATATGTTAAATGAGGTAATGAGTCAAATGAGGTCATGAGCCATTCTATTGAAATGAGTTCACTCATACACCAAATAATTAAAATAATCATTCCTTCATTATTTTCATTCCATCACCCGTCATTCCTTTGTACCAAGCAAAGGCTTGATTATTTTCATTTAAAATTTTGAAAATTTAAATATAAACTTATATATATTGTTTATCTTGTACTTTTGTAATCACTTGCCACAAAATACACCATTATAAGAGAATTTTGGTGATTTTTTGAGTAAAATGTGTTTATTAATACATCATCATATTACAAATGCTAAAAAGATATTAGACTCCACACCAATTGTCAGAACTTTTACGCATTAAATTTATTATAAATTTTTAAATGAAATACATTTTATCAAAATTAACTCCCATTCAAGCGGACACATGTCTTCCATCTTTTTCTTTTTTCTTTAATTTTTTTACTTTTACAATTCATTTTCTGTTTTTTAACTATATTGAACTATTTGTCATTTTATAGAAAATGTATTTCATTAAAGACTAAAAACAGTAACATAGCCAATTAAAAAAAATGAACATAGCCAATTAAAAAAAAACAAAGAAGAAAGAAACGCAAGAAACACACAGACAAAAATGAAACAACAATCAAAACAGGAAAATTAAGAATCAACAAAGCACTTTATCCTTTAAAATTGGTCATTATTATGCTCTGCCACTTATTCTCTTGTGGGCCCCACTCTGAAGAAATTTCTCTTAAGCAATAAGTTCTTTGACAATTCTTTTTGCTCTCGTAGTTTCCAAGCAAATTCAATATCAAAAGACAGCATTAAAGTAAAGCAAAGTGATAATTGAAATATAGATTTGGAAACACGCTAAAAAGAATTGTAGGCTCATTGGTGATATCTATCCAAGTCTTCTATCTCTTTTCATTTAAAAATGTTTAAATTATTTTTACAATACAAATTGTTTTGTTTAAAGTTATCTGGCAAAAACTATATATTATATATATATATATATATTATGTCAAAGCAAGAATTGAGAGAGAATCAAATAATTTATGGTCACTACTAAAAAATATCGTATATAACGCCTCATATTCAACGGTTATAAGAAAAAACATTGAATAAAAAAAGGTGGGATTTTAAAAAACTATTCAGCGGTTAAAAAAATAACCATTAAATAAACTCCTCACAAAAACGCCTGGTGACATCACCCATATATTTAACGGTTCAGTAAAAGCAATCGTTGAATAAAGTGTTAGAATATTCAACGGTTAAAATAAAAAACTGTTGAATAAACGTTTCCAAAACCGCCTTATAACGTCATCTTATTATTCAACGGTTCCTTAAACAGAACCATTGAATAAACATTTATAATATTTAACGATTTCTGTTAAGGAACCGTTGAATAAACGTTTATTCAACAGTTTTTTAAGAGAACCATTGAATAATTTCATTTAAATCGCCTCTTCATTCTCCCGAAGCCGTTACTCTCAAACGCACAAAACTTCATTTCTCCTCTACAGAACTAGATACCCATTGTCGAATCTCCTTCCCCAAGCACTGAGTCCATATTTCCGGCTAAACCCTTCCATATTTTCGCCGTTGGAACGCCATCTTAAGCCTTCATTGCCATTTTTCGTCTTCCGTCTCGTGGTGTGCGAACACGTAAGTGCTCTACGTTACATTTCGCTCCTCTTTCTCTTCCTCTTCCCCTTTCCTCTTCTTCTTCCTCTTCCTCTTCCTCTCTCTCTTCCTAACTTTATCTTCCTCTTTCCATTCCAGTTGCTTGGTTCATGGTTCATTCTCCTATTCAACCGTGTTACGGCGTGGGTTACATCGGCAAAACAAAAAAGGTTAGTTTTTTTTTAGTTTTTTTAGGAAATGTATAAACTTGAGTATTTTATTTGAACATAGATTGAATGGTTTATGATTATTTACAGTGGGGATGATTTCATATACAATGTGCTTGAATTTTGGTTGAACGAAAATGCTCTGTGTTTGCTATCAAAATTAAGTGTGATTGACTGAGTGATTTTTAATATGAATTTTGTTGTTATTTTAATGTTTAATTTGTTAAAAAAGGGCAGTAAGCCTGGGAAATGCTTAGTTGTATGCCGTTATGCTGTCGAATTTTTTAAAAATTTTAGTCTTGCAAATATGACCATTGTTAATTATGGTCTGGAGGGAGTTTAATTATACTTCTATCTTGTTTCTTGAATTATTTAAAATTTTGTAAGTTAAAATAGTATAAAGAAAGGGCATAATACCTGGGGAATACTTATTTGAAATTGTTAGGTATTGATTTTTTTTAATTTTAATTTTCTCTTGAAAAGAACAAATATAAGCATAGTTGAAGTTGTTGAAGTAATTAAACTCGTGACTCACTGAATGCTTTCTTATCTTTACCATATTCTTAAATAAGGGCATTATGGATAAGGAGTGGATGTCTGCCAATCGCCTATCTAAAGAATATTGGGATGAGGTGGCAGAATTTGTTAAGTTTGCGGTAAACAATGCAAAAATCGTGAGCGAATTGTTGTCCTTGTTTAAGTTGTGGCAATGAAGTCAGTTTCTCCTGAGACATGCGAACTTCACTTGTTTAAGTATGGATTGATCAAAGTTACAAGTGTTGGGTAAAGATAGGGAGACACCTAAAGATGTGAATAATAGTAGCCGAGGGTATATAGAAAGTTGTTCATCACCATCATCTTTTGACGCAAATGGAAGAAGAACTCGAGAATTTTCCAGAGAAGTTCGAAAGGTTGAAAACTGATGTGGAGACACCTTTGTACGAGGGTTGTACTGAGTTCACTTTATTGTCCGTTGTGTTAGAATCGTACAACTTGAAAGCAACAAGTGGGTAGAGTGATACAAGTTTTTCAAGCTTGCTCTCTTTAATCAAACTAATGCTACTGAAGAATAATAAGCTTCTGGGTCGGCTATATGATGCAAAGAAGGTGTTATGCATAGTTGGCCTTAGCTATAAGGAGATACATGCTTGCCCTAACGATTGTATTTGTTTAGGAATGAATATGAAGAGCTAACCCACTGTCTTAAGTGTGAGACATCACATTATAAGCAAAATGGGAAGAGTGCGAAGAAGGCAATGTGGTATTTTCTTATTATTCCAAGATTTAGGCGTTTGTATAGCATACGTCAAGAGGCAAAGAATTTAACATGGCATGCAGATGGAAGGATTAAAGATGATAAGATTCGGCATCCAGCTGATTCTCCTGAATGGATAAGGTTTGATCGAAGTACCATGAGTTCGAAAAAGAAGATAGGAACCTACGCCTCGCATTATCTATTAATGGGATGAACCCACATGGTATGCAGAGTAGTACCCTATAGTACATGGCCTATGATGATGGTCATTTATAACCTTCCTCCCTGGCTTTGCATGAAGCGAAAGTATATGATGCTATTCTTGCTAATATCAGGGCCCAAGCAACCCAAGAATGACATAGATGTTTACTTAGAACCATTTATTGAAGACTTGAAGCTGTTGTGGGAGACATGTGTAGAGGTATATGATGCCTACAAAGAAGAGATATTCAATTTGAGAGCCATGCTTTTTGGTACAGTCAATGACTTTCCAGCATATGGTAATCTATCAAGATATAGTATTAAAAGACAATTTGGATGTCCCATTTGTGAAGAGGGAACACGTTCAATGAGATTGCAACATGGTATGAATACCTTAGGCATCATAGATGGTTGGGTGACAAACATCGATATCATCGGTGGAAAAAGTCTTTTGATGGAAAAATAAAAGAAGAGAAGCCACCAAAGCAGTTGACTGGTGAGGAATTATTTGAAAAGGTAAAAGACCTTGATATTAAATTTGGAAAACCATTTGTGAAGAATGTTGGAACAAGCGGGTGGAAGAAAAGATCAATTTTCTTTGAGTTGCCATATTGGAAGACCTTAAATGTGCGACACTTCCTCAATTTGATGCATATTGTGAAAAATGTGTGTGATAATCTTGTTGGGATGTTGCTTTATATTCCAAGAAAGACAAAGGATGGCATCAATGCAAGGTTAGACATGGTTGAAATGGGCATAAGAGAAGAATTGGTGCCGCAGGAGAAGGGAACTCGCACATTTCTTCAAGCAGCAACTCACACACTGTCTAGAAAAAAAAGAAAAGTTTATGTAAGTTTGTTGCTACAATCAAGGTTCCATATGGCTACTCTTCAAATGTTAGAAACCTTATCTCAATGAAGGACCTAAAGTTAAAGGGTTTAAAGACTCATGATTGCCATATTTTAATGGAGAATTTTATTCCGATTGCTATACGTGATATTTTACCCGATAATGTGCGAGGTACAATCACAAAGCTATGTTACTTCTTTAGGTGCCTCTGTAGTAAAGTAATTAATCCTAACAAGTTGTCGAAGTTGTAAAGCTGAATTGTGCAAACACTATGTGAGTTGGAGATGTTTTTTCCTCCTACATTTTTGATATCATGGTCCACTTAACCGTTCACTTAGTTAGGGAGGTATAATTATGCGGCCCTGCTTATTTGAGGTGGATGTACCTTTTGAGCGTAATATGAAAGTATTGAAAGGGTATGTGAAAAGTCAGAGTCGACCAGAAGGTTGCATTATTGAACGATATATTAATGAAGAGACTATTCACTTTTGCGATCAATACTTAAAGAATTCAAGAGATGTTGATGATGAAGCTACAGAACGAACAACGGGAAGAAAGTTATCACTATCTCAAGTGACCAATGGAAAAAAGTACACCTTTTTGTCTGTGCAACTCTCCAGAGATTGATGAGTATGCAAAAATTCATAAGGCAGAGCTAAAAAGGCAGCACCATCATCGATTAGAGAGTTAGATCATCAAACTGCACAATAAACAATTCATTTTTGGTTGAAAGAGCATATCAAAGGGAAGTATAATGCCAATCCTAATTCAGTTTTTGATAGATTAAAATGGCTGGCACAAGGTCCGAGCAAACATGTCTTCTCTTACACTAGTTATACTAGCAATGGGTACAAGTTCTACACAAAGGAGCATGATGACCGAAGTACAATGCAAAATAGTAGTGTATCCACCATAGGTGATAGCATGCACATTTCCAGTGCGAAAGATAAAAAACCTATTTATGTAAAAATGCATTATTTCGAGGTAATTGAGCACATTTAAGAGTTAGATTACATCTCCTTTCGAGTTCCAGTCTTCGGTTGCAAGTAGGTTGAATATAAGAATGGGGTAGATGTCGATAACTCTGGGTTAATTAGGGTGAATTTGAATAAGGAAGGGTTCACAGAGGATCCTTTCATTTTTCCTTCCCAAGCCAAACAAGTTTTTTATGTCCATAATCCAGCTGATAAGAAATGGTCTATTGTTTTATGGAGTAATAAGGAAGTTGAAGAAATGAAAGATACAGAAAATGAGCAAAGTCAAAGAAATGATGAGGTTGAAGTTGATCCATTTCATGGGACATCATTTGAAAATGATGATGGTGTAGATAGTATTGAAGATAATGCTTTCTACATAAGACGTGATCATAATGAGGGAATTTGGATTTTCGAGAGGGGGAAATCAATTCAACAAAAGAAGAAGGTTGTTAAAGTGAAGAAGAATTAGTCAAAAAAGTAGTTAAAACAAGAAAAAGAAAAAGAACAACATAAATAGGTAGTTATGTTATTGTTGACTTATTAAAGAAAGTGTACGTGTTGTTATTATTTTTTTGATTTTTTTAACTTATTCTTTTTTATTCATTTAATCTTGATTATTATTGCTTTCATAGGTAAATGTCTATTGAACATGACCATCTTGACACTGGCTCTAGATCCAGTAGTCCGAGTAGGCAGCATGATGACCCGACTAAGAAGAAGGCTGATCTTGATAGGCAGGAAGAACAATTGAGGAGAGGGTTGGTTATGATGGAGGAAGTCACTAAAGCAAGAAATGAAGGAAAAAAAATTACTGTCAAGTGGAACAATAAGAATCAAGTAGTTGACAGTCATAACTTCATCAGTTATATTGGCGTGGCAGCGAAGTCCTCAGTGCCTATTACTTTAAAATCTTGGAAGAATACAACTCCAGCAATGAAGGATGCAGTGTGGAGAACTTTAACAGTAAGATACTATCACTTTATTTTTTTTCTTTTAACTTAATGTTTTGCAATCGTTTGTTTAAATTGACATGTTCATCTTGCAGTCGAGATTTGAGATCGAGGCAAACTTCAAAAAGCTGGGATAGCCTTAAGATCTTTTAGAAGTTTTATTACCCGTAAATTTTTGGCGAACCCTAACATAGAGGGTATCGAAGATACAGTTCCTTCCCTTATTTCGAAAATTGTAAGTGAGGATGAATAGAAAGCTTTTGTCAACTCACACCGCAGTCCAGAGTTTAAGGTAATATTAATATTATTTTATTTATGTATTGTTACTTTTGTTGTCACCTCCTTTTTATATTAATTGACTTGCTATGTTTTGTGTTTTTTCGAAGGCATTAAGTGCCAAAAATAAAGAGTTAGCGAAGAAGAATGAATATACATATAAGGCTGGACGCAAGGGATATGCGGGAGTTGAAAAGGGTTGATTAAGAAAGAGCAAGTGTCGAAGGGTTCTCTATCCCGTGGCAAGATTTGGGCCGAGGCTCGAAAAAATAAAGTAGGCAATATTGACAACCCAAAAACAAAAGTGGTTGTTGAAATAATAGTAAGTATTAATGATATATTGATATAATGTTATTAGTCTTTACTTATTCACTTTGCTTTTTTCTGCTTCACAGGAGACTTTGACTCAGGAGGCATTAGCAGGCACTCTAACTGTTGATGAGGATATATTAGAGAAGGCGTTAGGGAATACTGACCATCCTGGTCGTGTTCGGGGTGTTGGCTTTGGAGTCACGAGAAAAGATTACTTTGGCAATGCATTCAAGCGTAGTAAAATGGCTGTTTCTTCTACTGAGGTTCAAGAGTTGAGGCAAGAGCTAACGAAACAGAAGCAATAGATACTAGCACAATCGCAATAGATACAAGAACAATCTAGACTCAGCGACATGCTGTTGAGCCAGCATAAGTTGGGGCTTCCACTAGGCAACAGTAGCCCTAGTGTGAACGATAGTTGCACAGTCCCATCTCAGCTCCTACCTAAGGTCTTATTATTCATTTTACTATAATCTTACACATAATACTACTTTTATTGTTCATATTACATAATTTTTTTCTTTTCTTTTAATTTGTGTAGGGTGAGGCCGACGTTGATTGTTTGGCAGAAGACGGCCATGTGGTTACACTAGGGCGCATGTACGATATTGTTGGGCAAGTAATGCTTCACAATGAACACATCCCTGAAGGGATAGTGAAAGTCTCTTTGAAGACTGTTGAGGATCCTAATTATGATCTACCCTACCCTACTCCGGATGTAAGGACAGTAGTAGATGCATTGCTCAGCTTTGTTGCATGGCCGGTTCATCTTCTTCGTATTTCAACACCATCTCTAATGGTATATTTGGTAAACTCCTAATTGAAAATTAACTTCTTTTACATTTTTTTATAGTTAATATCTAACAATCTTATATGTTGGAAAAATTAGCCTGTTGATAAGCCGGTAGGAAAGAAAGCACCAGAGGCTATGAAAGCATTCACTATTAAGTGGAAGAAGGGAAAGGATAAGAAGAGCTCTGACAAATCGAAGGAATCCATCACATTTTCCCAGAAGACACTGGTTTTTCCTCAAGCCCATCTGCCCAAAGCCTCTCAGCCTCAAGCCTCTAAAAGTCAAGTCGCACCCAACAAAAATCAGCAATTGCTTAAGACCTATGCCGAGATGCAAGAAGGAGTGCTGCTCCATTTCCCTACAGACATATATGCCGATCCACAGTCTTTTAACTAAGTCAACAATGAGGTGTTGGATGATTTATTCAACCATGCAGAGGCTATCACTACTCTATGTAACTTATATATGAGGTATGTTTCTAAAACCTTTCATTAGACATTTAGCTATACACACACACACACACACACTTTAATCATATATTGTTCTATTTATTTCGACATTTAAGGAACCTCTAAACTACCATGCTTGCTAGAAGAGATATAGCACAGAGGATTATATTTGTCAGTCCATATATGGTCTCTCCTTATGGCTATGACATAATGAGTCCTAAGCAAGGATTGGAAATATCTCAGAAGCTTTTAAAGTACTTCCAGCAATGTGGTACCGATAAGAACACAATATTTATAGCACCTTATTGTGAAGGGTAAGTTACTTTATGAGGCTTCACTTTAATTTATTCAAAATTTAATTATTTATATGATACTTTCTAATTATAATTTTTGTCATAGGGGACACTGGATGTTGCTTGTGATCAATCCAACTTTAGAGAGGGTGTGGTACCTTGACCCTATTTGGAGTGGCCATTCGTCTAACAGACCACATATTGTGGAAATGATTAATCAGTAAGTTGATTAATTTGTTTACATATATGTAATTTGTTTTTTTGTATGAGTATTTCCTATGTCAAGTTTTCTATTTCACGTTAGGGCCATTGTCATGTACCGCATTGATGTTGATCAATATTTTGACAACTAGTAAAGGGTAGCGGTCAGTTTGATACAGCAGCATCATGGACAATTGTCAAGGTATATGTATTTATTATTAATTATGTTAGAAACGTCACTGTATAGGTCATGTCATATTATTAATTAACTATTTGGTTATTTTATCCATTGTATGATTGTAGTGCCAGAGCAAGCAGACAAAGTCAGGGATTGTGGATATGCTGTCATGAAATTCATGAAGGACATAATCTAACATGCTTCAACTGGAATTCTTCCGAATGATGTAATTGTCTTCCTATTCTATTTTATTAGTTTTTATCAATAAACATGATTTTAATTTTTTGTTGTTGTTATTGCATATAGTACTAAGAGGACACATATTGTGACACGTATACTCATGCTCAAATGGAAGAAATCCTTGAAGAGTTAGCACACAGCATCTTTGAAGCATGGTTTACTTTCAACAGCCAGCATCAATGACAGTTAGAAAACTTAGGCAAATTTTGAAATTTGGAGCTTTATGTTTTAACTACTAATTGCTTTCATTTAAGCAATTCAAGTTGTATATAAGTTTTTTATAGGAATTCATTGCACATTTATATATATAAACATAATTATTATTGGCTGGAACTTGTGTCTGGCTGCTGGAATATCATTCTGTAATTTATAATATAGGGGGCTTGCTAGAAATGTAGGCGAAAGTTGGAAAAAATTAGGTCCTAATATTCAACGATTATGAGAGAAAACTGTTGAATATAATCACAAAACTATTCAGTGGTTTCATCATACAATCGCTGAATAAGTATATATATTCAACGGTTTTTAATTAATAACCATTGAATAATGGGAAAATATTCAGCGGTTTTTATTTAAGAACCGTTAAATATTATCTCTCACAATTTCTCATTTTGAAATTCCAAAAATTTATGCAACGGTTTTGGAATAAAAACTGTTGAATAAATGAAAAAATATTTAACGGTTAAAAATTGTTGAATAAATGGTCATAGAATATTCAGTGCTAGCTTACTCAACGGTTCATAACCGTTAAATAGTAAGGAAAATAACTGTTTTATATATTTTTTTATAGTAGTGGGTCCAGGTGTAGGAATCAACGGGATCCTTTTGAATTATACTCAATATTTTCTCTGATTTTAAATTAAAAAAATTTCACAAATTTTTGAAGTTATTATTGTCTATGATTTTTTTGTGCACCAAAAAAAGAAAGAAAACTAATATATATTAGTATACTTATTATTATGTTCTAGAAGTGCTCTGTTTATTATTTCCACGTTATTTGAACATTACTTTTAATAAAACACAATAATTAAATAATGGCGCTAGAAATTACAAATAAAAGTTGCCGCAATTGTTGAGTTCTATGTGCTTTGAACTTTCGGTTGAGATTTTCTCACATAGAGAAATCACTGTATTTTTAATTAGATGCATGAAGACGTGGTTAAGACGCATGAAAAGAAGACTTGAGCTGACTTTAAATGCTTTGTTTTTTATTCTTTGTGCATTTTTATTTCAATAATTTTGTAGCCACCAGCTGGAGTTCAACCCATCAGTTGCAAATTCAAGAAATATATATATATATATATATATATATATAATGAACAAATCAATTTATTAACATTAAAACCGTACTGGAAATTAGTCACTCTTGTTGGGTATAAAGAGAAGGATTTGGACTTGGTGGACATGCTCATTCTTGAATGGGATGTAAATAATCCATATTTGATTTAAACTGTTTAAATCTAAAATTTTTGAATTTTTTTGTCAAAAATCATTATTGAGGCTTTTAAAAGATGTGTCACCTAATCTTTCAATTCATGGATTTATTTCTCTAAACTCCATGACACTGGATTGGCACGGAAATTTTTTTTAGGTTATTTATGATTGAAAATTATGCTTTACTAATTTACTTATTGTATTTGAGAATAATATACATATAAAAAGGTGAAGCAATTTAAATTGTTAGAAACTTATGTATTTTTTCACGTCATATATCAAAGTGTACGGAAGCATATGACATATGACTTTAAATATAGAAGATTATGTTTTAAATAGTACAATAAAAATAGAAGGGGAAGGTTTTGAATGGAATCCATCTTGGATGCTCATCTGGACCATCTAGCTGATTTAATAGATTATTTTATATTTTTATTTTATATTTATTAAATTAAAATTTATAAAAATTACTAAAAAATTGTAATAAAATATTTTTTATTATTAATCAAAATGAGATTTAATTTAGAGGGTATAATTTAATATTAAAATTTTTATCTATTGATTATATAAATGTATTCTGTATGGTTCAGGCTTAAAATTTTTAACTTATAATTTTTTTCAAAAAATATTTTTAAAATTATATTTTATTTTATTAAATCTATTAAAATATAAAATTATAAAAATTTTAATATTAAATTGGATTATGCAAAGTACATTTGGGTAGTTAATATATAAAAATTATAAAATTTTTAATATTAAATCGAACTCTTCAAATTAAATAAAGATCTAATTGATGATAAAAATTTTTAATTTTTTTATAATTTTTATAAAAATTTATTTTAATAAATATAAAATAAAAATAATATATTAAATTTAAATTTAAATGGTTCAGATTTTATCACCATGATAAGCACCCAAGATGGATCCGTCTGAATGTGTAAACTGTGAAAAAAAGTAAAAGATGAAAAAGCCAATAAAGTAATGAAAAGGATCACACGGTTTGATGTTTGAATGCAATTTTCTTCTCATTCTTTCTCCACTTTTCTTTAATTTGAAGCAACTGGTGACTTCATCATATCACTTTGAAATCAAACATATTTTTCAATATTACTTCATCATCCTTCAGGTTTCTGCTTTCTGCCTTGCTTCGTTTTAGATTTATTCTGTGAAATTTCGCTTTGAATTAAACATGGAATGTCGATGAGAAAGAATATATGCAATGATTATACTTCCATTTAATTTTTGCCTAAAGAGTGAATGAATTTTGAGGTAAGAGAGAATCATGTAGTTTCTATTATATCTTGTTTTCTTCAGTGAAATAGATTATTTGCTGGTTTTTGTCATGGACTTTGTGTGGTTGTTGAAGGTGTTGCTTTGAAACTCAAATAGACGAGAAAATTGTTATGAAAATTTACAAAGTTTACTTTATTTATTATTTTAGTCCTTATTATTTAAAGAAGAGGTAACATTGTTGAAATTTGCTGAAATGAATAACAAAATATTGATGATATATAGCTGTGTAGATTAATGAAAAAAAAATGTAGTTATTTATGTAAAAAAAATAGGCACAACAATTTTGGAAAACAAAAGAACAAAATATAGTGTAAATGACTGGATTAATAGAAATTAAACTAGTTTAAGGTTTAATTTATTCTCATTTACTATATATTTTTCGCACATTAGATTAATTTAAGAGATTAGATCTATAATTAGGACAAACTTAACTGAATAAAAGTTTTATTATCCCTATTAAATAAATTGTACACATATAGGGGCACTGCCACTTATTCTCTCATGGAAACCACCTCTCCAGAAATTTCTTAGCTGATAAGTTCTTTGGCAATTCTTTCCTTTTTTTTTTTCTCTCTTGTAGTTTCCAAGCAAATTCAAGATCAAAAGAGAAAGTAAGGACAAAACCAATGTGGAATTCAAAATTATGATTTTTTTTAAAATAATCCAAATACTCTTAATTTTTTCAAACTCTATTTAATTTCTGAAACTACATTTTATAAAAGCTAACCAAATATTCCTAGTTTTTTCAAATTCCATTTGTTGTTTGAAACTCTTTGTAGAAGAAGTTAAATTTTCCCCATTGGTAAATTAATTTATAAAATCAATTTTAAAAAAATATTTTTTCAAACATTATCATGTTTTGTTAATCAATTTTCTCTAAATCCAAACACATTTTAAAGAAAATGATAATTGAAAATATACTAAAAAATAATCATTGTCACATTCTAAAAATTAGACGTGACTGGCATGAAATATATGCACAAACACATACCGTGGTCAAGGAAACTATAATCTATTATTTAATATTTATTTCTAAAATATAATTAGATTTATATTGAAAATTTTTAACACTTTTGATCATAATCACTTATAATAAAAGTTTTAGTATATATATATATATATATGTAAAATTTTTGGCAAAACCTCTCTTATAAACAGGACCTCATGAACATTTATAATACAATATTTTAATCATAATATCAAATTAATCAAAAGTAAAGCTCTTTTTAACCAGCAGACAAAATATATAACCACATAAATAACCTAGCTATAGACTATGTGAAGCACTTAAAAAAAAGTTTATAATAAAAATTTTATAATTAAAATGTTACATCAATTTACTAATAGTAGTTGTAAATTACCTAATTTTATCTATCAATAATCATACTGATATCAATTATTAATTATTTAACTTTTACTTATTAATTTATCAATATCAATTATAAATTATGTGACTTGTCAATAATCATATTAGTTTAATCATTTTACCCCAAATGCAGAATCATTAGTTATTACTTCTCTCACTTTAATTATCAATCATTTTTTTTTCCTTTTGCAAAAGGATTTTTGATTTTTTCAACTACCCATTTTATTTGAGTTTAGTCTAGAAATTTTATAGTGAAATTTTAGATTTTTTTGGAACCCACTAGTAAATATATATTTTCAATGTTCCTTAATTGAAATTTTCCCTTCTAAAATTGTGAGAGAGAGTAAGCAGTTAGATTATAAGGATAAAATAATAATTTTAAATTTTTTAACATAAATACAAATGAAAAATTAAGTATTTTAAAATTTTTAATGGAATATTTTTCACGGTATTAATAATTAGATTAAAGAATAGATTTTAAAAATAAAGAGGAGTTTCTATAATTAAAGAAAAATGAAAGGAATGTTATTGCGTTTTACTTTTTTTTTTTGAAAAAAAAAGTGATATTGGGAATTTTTTTAGTTACACTTATTGAGACTTTTAAGTTTTAACAAACATGTGTCACGTTTAGCAATTTGTTAAAAATAATTGTGACAGCCCTAGTCAATTTAAATCAAGCTTTAAATACCTGAAAATATTAAAAAAAATTATATGATCAAACCTATCTCTAAGACTTGAACTTTCAATTTGGCCCGAGTATTAGAATTGTTAAACATATTTTTTTAATTTTACAGAAATTAAATTTTTATTTTAAAAATTAAGATTCTTAATTTTTATCTTATTTTAATTTTAATTTATTAATAAAAAAATTGGGTTTTTGGGCTAATTAGTCATTTGGGTTCAGTCTGAATTGGATTTCTTCATGTTCATTAGGGCTGAGGAATAAACTTAAAGTAAAGAAAAATTTATAAACTTTCAAATTTTTTTGAGCTGGCTCAAATGACTAACTCTAATAAAGATATATAACATGAATTTAAATATAGAAGAATATGTTTTAAATTACACAATAAAAATAGAATTACAACAATGGGTTAAACGTCAACGTTAGTGGTCTGAATATAACAATAAGTAAACTGTAATCCACGTTGCACAATAAGTCACAGTAATTGCTAATTACATTATATAAATTAAATGTCTACCAAGTTAAGGAAAAAAGTAAAATAAAAAAAAAAAACACAATAAAGTAATGAAAAGCAACATCACATGAGTCTGTCCTTTCATTCTGCAAAAAGGCGTACTGAGGTCCGCAACACGGTTTGAGGGATGAACGCGCAAAGACTTCAGAGAAGATTTGGGTTTTCAATTGAGCTCGTCCCCGTTTAAATTTCAGTTGAATATAATAAATTTTTTAAAAAAATTATTAAATAATAAATTTTAATTATAATTAATTATATTATAAGATAATATATTTGAATATTATTTTTTTAAAATTAATTTTAATAAATTGATGATATTTGAATAATTTAATCAGAAACAATTTTTAACTATATAAATTATTATATAATTTAATATTTAAATATCAGATATCAACTTTTTGAAATAAAAAGTTTAACTTTTATTAAGAAAAAAAAGAAAAAGAAGAGAGTTTAATTTTATTTTTATTAAATTATGTGTTTTTTTTATAATTTTTTTCTTGGGCCTGTATTTATAATTTGTTCCAATATTTTTGACAAACTTTTGGTAGAAAGCGTGATCATTTTTTACTATTTGGATAATTGGCAGAAGAAATTAATTTTGGAGTCCAAAACGTGCGTTTTTCTCTTATTCAAACAGGCACCTCGTTGTTGAGACTTTAGAGTATTGTCATACTCTTTTCTTCTCTATAGCCTTCCCTTTTTTTTTTTAATTAAAAAACAATTTTATTTGGAATAATGTCAGGCATTAAATATGAGAATCTATCCACTCAGTACACACAAAAAATTCCATTTGGCTCACTCCCTCCATTTTGGTTGACATGCCAAGTCAAAATGTTAATTTCTAACAACATTTTAAAAAATTGGGCTGATTATTTACTGATAGAGGTATTGGTTTTAAGGTTAATAATAAAATATAATTGAATCATGATCAAATTAATTATAAATAAAGTATTTTATTAAATTAGATAAGATATTGATTTAATAGTTTATTGGTTTAACCATATGAATTGATCCGAAGTTCTATACTATAATTTCCATTCAATTTTAGGACCCTTTCCGAGAAACTTCTCATAGTTAATTTCTTTGACATTTCGTAGAATTTCTTTATAGTTTTTTAGCAAATTTAAGGTCACATATAATGAGAAACGTAGTAGACTGTTAATTACTATTATTATTATTATTATTATTATTATTATTATTATTATCCAAACGACTCTTGATGATTTCATTCGTATTTCCTAGTCTTCCCTCTCTTTTCTTACACACACAAAATTTAAAAAAAATAGTATATTAAACTTTTTTACTATACATATTATTTTGTTTAAATTTATCCATTAATATATATATATATATATTTATTGTATTTAATTATTTTTAATAAAAGATAAATGAGAAAAATTATTGATTTAGAATTGAGGGATTTTAAACTTATTTTTTAATAATATTTTTTAATTTTTTAAAACGGTACACTCTGATAATATAAAAGGACCACTTTCATAATTATATTTTATAAATAAATACTTAAAAAATATAAAAAAGTAAATAAAAAATACAATAAAGTAATGAAAAGCATCATCACATGGTTCTGTCCATTCATTCTGCAAAGGAGCACTGTTGTCCGTAACACGGTTTGACTCATAACATGTGAAGACTAGAGGGAAGACTTGGGCTTCCAGTTGAGCTCGTGGCTGCTTGTTGAGACTTGAGAGCATTATAATACCTTCATCTTAAGTCAATACACACAAGAGTTCCATTTGCCTCACTCTCTCCTTTATGCTTCTCTTTCTTTCTCCATTTATCTTTCTCTGAAATTTGTAGCAGCCTGCTCAACTTCATCTTATAGCACTTCCAAATCCAACAAATCTTTCCACATTACTTCATCCTTCAGGTTTCTACTCTCTTCCTTGCTCCGTTCTAGATTTCTTCTGTGAACTGAATGGTTTGGATCTCTGAGATTTCGCTTTGAATTAAACATCCAACGTCAACGAGATTGAATATCTACATAGATTCTTCTTCCGTTTAATTTATGCCTCAAGAGTGAATGAGTCTTGCGGTACGAGTGAATCATTCAGTTTCCGTCATCTTGATTTCTTCAGTGAATTAGTTTATCTGCTGATTGGTTTCCTGGGACTTTGTGTGTCTGTTTTGCTTTCAAACTCAAATAGATGGGAAAATTTGTTATGGGATATTTACAAAAAGTTTGTTCACTTTCTTTCGCCTTCAGTAGTATCCATTTCTCATTGCTACACTTTCTTTGTTGAAGTTCCTATTTTGTTCGTTGGCGTGTGTATATTCTTTCTGATTTTGTATTTTTCACTTTTGTACTTTGGTTCAGACTCTGAATCCTTGCAATGCCACTTGATGTTAATGGAGTTGGGTGTTCTTCAAGCTCTTACGGATCAACTAAGAGCCGGAAATATGATGTGTTTTTGAGTTTTCATGGTGAAGATACTCGCACAGGCTTTACTGATCATTTATATGATAATTTAAGTCGCAAAGGATTAAGTATTTTTAGGGATGAAGAAAGACTTGAAAGGGGACAATATATCAAGACAAGTTTACTACAAGCAATTGAAGAATCTCGTTCTGCAATTGTTGTGCTATCCCCAGGATATGCTTCTTCAACATGGTGTTTGGATGAGCTCCAAAAGATTCTTGATTCTGAAAAAGAGTTGGGTCTTCAAGTATTTCCAATCTTTTATCATGTAGATCCGTCAGATGTTAGAAAACAAAAGGGAAGTTTTGAAAAAGCATTCAAGAAGCATGAAGAAAGATTTCCACAAGACAAAATGAAAGTGAAGGGTTGGAGGGATGCTTTAGAAAAAGTTGCTAGCATATCTGGTTGGGACTCCCGAGATAAGTAATTTCTACTTCTCTCAGTAATTATGATTATTTTTTTGGTGCAAAATAAGGGCATGGATTTCAAAATAAACTATAACCACATCAGCTTTATTTTATTTCCTTTTCTTTCTTTTTCATTTTTCGAGAGTTATGTTACTTAAAGCTTTCACTAAAATGTAGTATAAGGTTAATTTTAATGGTTGACTTGGACTTGTAGGTGTATATATGTTTTGGTAAAATAGATTCGATTTACCATTGGTTGTTGTCGCACTAGGTTTCCCAATCGAATTCAATCCATGCTAGCATTTTGAAATGGTTATTTTCTTTCAACGATGTTGAATTTTAATAATATTAGTAATATCTCTCTATTTTGAAATATCATTATTAATTAATTAATATGACTATTACTTATTATGTTTTGATAGTTGGAAAAGTTAGCATATAGGGTTAGATTCGAACTTTTAACCGAATATTGTAGGTCAAACACTCTTTACCCTAATTGATCAAGTCTTCCAAATCAATACACCCCTTGTTGATGCATCTTTTCGACACCTAATAGTTTGATTCAATTTAGTGCAGTAGCTATAAGCCAAATAAATTATATAGAGGCACAATTTTGTAAACCTCTCTTTTTTCCTTCTAGTTTGATGAGAGAAGAATTTTGGTCTTATTTATAAGTAATGCCATTGATTTTTTATCATGAGTTTTTATTCATTATTAAATGTTAGTAGGATAAAATATATAATTAAAGTACATATATTTAATAGAAGCAAAGTTAAAATTCATTAAATTTTTAAACAGAATTAATAAGTTTTAATGTTTCCTATGGATCTATTGAATAATGTTAAAAGTGACTTATAAGTAAGATTAAATGTAGTTGTTTGTATTGAACTATACTATGTTCATGGCTTATAATTAATTAGCATGACTTTCTATATATCTTTTGTCCCTTAAATTATAGGTCTAATAATATTTAGAACTCTAAACTCATTTTTTTTACGCATTGTCACCCAAAAACTTTTACAATTGTAGCAATCTCCTTGCTGTTAACTTTGATTGTTAGTTGATTAGAAAATTACATAAAAGAACCTCAAAAATTATAGAAAAAGATTAAAAAATAAAATTTGTAATTTTTAGGTCCTTTTATGCAATTTTTGAAGTCCCTTTTTGTAATTTTGTAGTCAACTAACTAACGGTTAAAGTTAATAGTGAAGGAGATTGTCATGATTTTAAAAGTTTGGTAGTAAAATTGTACCAAAAATGAGTTTATAGTGATAGATACTTCTGAACATGTAGTTTAAAGGCCAAATTGTTATTTTATCGTATTTTAAACAATGAGTCTTAGAACCAAGCTAAAATGAGAAAAATAGTTGTAAGTTAAAAACTACAATTGAGTTAAATTAGATTTATTCTTATTATAAAAAATTTAAAACCCAACTATTTCACTTTCCAATATATTAATCTAATAATTATGATAAAGTAGATGTCGGCATATGGAATATTCTCAATAATTGTAAATTAAATACTAGATTTCAAAAGGGGCACGATGCCTATGCTTAGATTTAGGGGTTTTGTTTTTTTTTTGTTTTTACATCAAGGAAGCAAAATTGATGTGAATATTCTTATTAATTAAAGTCAGTGTCGGCCCATGCGAATAAATACTAGAAGCTACGTTCAGCTCTTCTATGAATGAAATTATCGCTCATTCTTGCTAAGTTAAATTTAGTTTCATGGTAAACTTAAAAGTTTATGATTCAGGTGACTTAAATGATCATGCTATTTTCAGGTAAAAAATAGGTCATGCTATAACTTTATTTTTCTATGCAGGCATGAAACTAAATTCATTGAAAGCATTGCTAAACAAATTATGCCTAAGTTACTTGATGAATTGCCCTTTGACCATGATGGATTAGTTGGAATTGAATCTAAATTAATTGAGTTGGAATCAGTTGTAGAAAGTGATTCAGAAGGAGTTCGATCCATAGGAATATGGGGAACAGGAGGCTTAGGCAAAACTACTCTTGCTCGCACTTTTTATGAGTGGAAGCGCAAAGACTTTGAGGTTCATTGCTTTCTTGATAATATCAGAGAGAGATATGAAAAAGGTGGCTTGATTTCATTGCAAAGAAAACTTCTTGATTCTTTGAATAATAAAAGAAGTTTGGAAGTGGATGATTATCATGAAGGAAAGAAGTTGATAAAAAACATGTCAAAGGATAGAAAAATTCTACTGGTCCTTGATGATGTGAGTGATCTAGGCCAACTTGAATATTTGGCTCGAGAGCAAGGATGGTTTGGCAATGGGAGTAGAATAATAATAACAACCAGAGATAAGCATTTGTTATCATCATATGGTGTATCTACTCAATACAACATCAAATTCTTGAGTGATGATGAGTCCTTTGATCTTTTCTGTCAGCATGCTTTTCAAGGAAAAAATCAACCAACTGAAGATTACTTGGAGGTTTCTAAAAGGGTGATGGAATATGCTGGAGGCCTTCCTTGGCTCTCAAAGTGTTGGGTTCCTTTCTTTGTGGAAGAACTATAGAGAGATGGAAGGATGCACTAGCTAAGTTGAAGAAGGTTCCTCATGATCATATTTTGAAGATACTTAAGGTTAGTTTTGATGGATTAGATCAAAAGGAGAAGACTATATTCTTGGATATTGCTTGCTTTTTTGATGGGATGGCCGTAGGCCGTGTCATTCAAATTTTAGAAACTTTGGATGAGGATCTTTACCCAAAAATTGGAATAGATGTTCTTATTGACAAATCATTGGTAATTAATTCTGAAGGGCATTTGTGGGTGCATGATACGCTTCAAGATATGGGTAAATACATTGTCTCTGAAGAGTCACTTGATGATATCGGCAAGCGTTCTAGGATATTTTCTTTGAAGGATGCCGATTATATCCTAAAAAGAAATAAGGTAACATCCCTTAAGTTTTTGCGATTGTTACGTGCACAATTTATTTAACAGTTTATTTCATGAATTTTATACATGATTAACATGACTTATCGTTTTATAGGGGACAGGAGCAATTCGGGGTATAGTTCTAACACTGGAAAAATCATTTGATGCTCTTTGGAATCCCGAAGCCTTATCAAAGATGAGCAATCTCAAGTTACTTATCATTTCAAGTGGCTCATCACGTGTTTCTGACTGTCAATTGAATCTTCCTCGTGGACTCAAGTCCCTTTCCAATGAGTTGAGAATTATTGAATGGGAGGGATATCCTTTAGATTCTTTGCCAAGACGAACTCAACTTGATGAACTTGTTCATCTGAAAATGCAGCATAGCAAGTTAAAAGAACTTTGGAGAGAAACGCAGGTAATTATGGTCCTTCACTTAAAATTGTTTGTCCATAATTTAATATATTTATTATTAACAAGCTTTTGGTTTTTGAGGGCGTATGGATTTCTTCCTTCTTTCTTTTCAGTCTCCACGTAAGCTCAAGTATATAAACTTATCTCATTTAACACACCTCATCAAAACATACCCCAGATCTTGATGGAATTCTTGGTCTTGAGAGATTGATTCTTAAAGGGAGTTCTAACCTAGTTGAAATTTAGCAATCTTTTGGGCAACACGAGAATCTTGTCATGTGCAAAAACATTTAAAACCCTTCCAAGAAAATTTGAAGTGAATCGCTTAGATATTTTTCTTCTATCTGGTTGATTTATAGAACACTATTATAGTTAAACTACCTGAAACATAGGCCAATTTGTTTAGTCCTATTGAATTAAGTTTGATGGGCTGCACAAATATGATTTTTTTATATAAAATTATCATTTAAAATGAAATTTAGTTAGTCAAAACAACCATAGGTAATTGCCTTTCTATTAAAAATAGTTATATTTGATTTTAAACAATTTTGTTTTTATAATATTTTTTATTTTTAACTTTTACTTTTCATGTTGGCATTTAGGTTTAGGAAGGCTTAAATGCCTTGATTTAAGGAATTCATTAAAACATTTATGGCCTTTCTTTTAAAGATAGTTATATGTAATTTAAAGCAATTGATACTTGTTTAAGATTTTTTTTCTTCCTTTTTTAACTTTTTTTTTCATGTTGGCATTCAGGTTTTAGGAAGGCTTAAGTACCTTGATTTAAGCGATTCAAGATATCTAATCAAAACACCAAATTTTGATGACATCCCTGATCTTGAAATACTCATTCTTGAAGGTTGTGTAAACCTTGTCAAAGTACATTCATCTCTTGGATGCCATAAGAATCTTGCCACAGTCAATTTGAAGGGTTGTAGGAGTATTAAAACTCTACCAAGAAAGTTCGAGATGAAATGCCTAGAGACTCTTGAACTCTCAGGTTGTTCAAAAATCAAACGACTTCCTGAATTTGGGGAAAGCATGGAGTGTCTATCCAAACTTGATGTGGAGGAGACTGGTATCACAAAACTACCTCAATCACTTGTTAATTTGGCTACTCTTGCTGTTTTAAATCTTAGGAATTGCAAAAGTCTGGTATGCCTTCCCAATGTGATTCAATATATGAAGTCTATTAGAATTCTCAATTTTTCTGGTTGCTCAAATCTTTCAAGTCTTCCAGAGTTTTCGAATGAAAATGTGGCTTTAGAAGAGCTTGATGCTAGTGGAACTGCTATCAAGGAAGTGCCTTCATCAATCTGTCAGTTGAGAAATTTGATATCACTATCTTTTAGTGGATGCACTGGACGAGAACAATCATCCTCACAAAGTTTCCCTTCCATTTTCAGTTGGTTCTCTGGGATTATAAGGCCTTCAATATCTAATGGGTTATTGCTGCCCCCTTCTTTACCAAGTTTATCATCATTAGAGAGGTTAAATTTAAGTCATTGCAATCTCCATGAAGAGTCCCTTCCTAATGATTTTAGTGGATTGTCATCGTTGTGGCAGCTTGATCTGCGTGGAAACAATTTTGTAAACCTACCTATTGGCTTTGTCTTCAATCTTTCAAATCTCATATGGGTTCACTTCAGTCATTGTCCAAGGCTTCAGTCACTGCCACGACTTCCACCAAATATAATGCATGTAAATGCAGTTGATTGTCCTTCAATGACACCTAAACTTGGTCGACAACAGCTGTGGGAAGTCTTTGAACAACATGTATATAAGGTTGGTTTGATTTTCTCATTAGGATGTTTCTTACACATTATAATCATTATACTTCTCTAACATATATACAAAAATATAGATTCAAAGGAGCATGAATTTAAAAGAGCGTTACATTTTGTATATTCTTGGAAGTTTTATTATATGATTGTTTCTTGAATATTATAATCATCACACTTCTTTAACATACTAATAATATATGTTACAGGATAGGTTCAACCCAGGATCGTCGTTCTTCTTAAATGTTCCAGGAAGTGAAGTGCCATCATGGTTTTATAATCAAAATTACTTCTGTGACGAGACTCTTTTTTTTAAACCAAATGTGTCATTGATAGCGGATATAGATGATCAATGCCTTTCAAGTAAATGGTGTGGAATAGCCGTATGCTTAGTTATAGAATGTTGTTTGGCATCTGCTTCTTTTGAAAATGATCTAGTGAGTTTGTCGTGGATATGTAGAAATCTTCCAAGCGGGTTTGGTACCAATGCGATTGAGCCTTGGTATAGCCAACTCATTTATTTATTTATTCCATGCTTTGATAAGGGAAAACTTCAATTTACTTTTTATGCTAAAAATTATAGTTTTAACAACAGAAAGGTAGAAATAAGGAAGTATGGGTGGCGTGTAGTGTGTGAAGAAGATGCTGAAGCATTGCGAAGAAGAAGGGGTGAAGGATGTAGCAGCAGCAATGATTCAGACAATTATCATACTCTTAATGAAGGTGATTAGGACATCCAGACACTCTTGCAAAATGCCAAAAATTAGAATAAATGTTACAAGGTACGCACGTCAACATTATCTCTTTTTTTCTTCTTTTTTTTAATGGATATCTCATGCTATTTTTGTTTGCATATATATATATATATATATATATATATAACACCAGCATCATTGACATCATTCGCATATGACCAATGGAATTCATTGTTTGAAAAATTATCGTATTACTAATCTCTACAATGTCACGTTATTTTGATTTGATCTTTATAGTATAAAACTTAAATAATTTTTAGTTCAATCTTTATTATTATATTTTGTCGATGTATTGCTACATATTTGAAAATATTGATCAATACATATAAAACTCAATACTCACAAAACTTTATCAACCTGGACCTATTCAAGAAAAATTGTAAACTGTAGAATTATCAATGTTAAGAAAAATAGACCGGTCATTGAATTGGTGAGGGTACTCATTTACATTCAATGGTCTGATCACGATATAAACCATAGTTCAACTAGTCATGAATAAATTGATATATTTTAAATAATGTATGTTTAAAATATAATAATAAAAATGAATTTTTAAATTTCCAACAAAATAATATAAGATAAAAAGGTAATATACATTAATATTCCATTATTTAAATCCCAACAAACAAAAACACACACACACACACTTTATTTCATAATTTATAATTTATAACTTTAAAATATATGCATATATACATATTTCTGTATATTTGTTCATTTTTCTTAATTGTCAATGCTTATTAGATATAAATATGTATAAATTATACTTTATAAATATGAATTAAAATTATTAAAAATAAAAATTTTAAATTTAAAAGAAATATCAAGATAGTTCAACTAGATTTACTAGTTTTGATCGGTTTAAAACTGGTTATGTCTGGTTATGTCGATTCTTGACTAGTTTTCAGATTAGTTGATTCTCTATGTGAAGGGATCAAACTTAGGATCGATTCACAGTTCAACTGATCAAATTAGCCAGTCTAGTCTGGTTTTAATAATAACATTAACAAATATAAACTTTTAAACTCATTCTTTTGATTTATTGTATATGTAAGCCATAAGAAAGTTCTTGCAATTTAAATGTAACTATGATTGAAGTATTTTTTTTTTTATGATTTACTATTTAACTGAAGATTCACTTATCATAATTGTTCATTTTGAAGTTCTTTTACTTGCAGGTTTTTCTTTGTGATGCTTTTTTGTGACTGAAAGGTTCTTGAAGTTCGGTCTTGTGAGCTGTGTTTTGTAGTGTTTTTTAAGCTTTATTTTTAATGTTCGGTGTGAATTACAACTAAACAAGAGATGTTGCCTAGTGACCATTTGGTTTAACTATGTCTTTCTATACCAAACTTGGTTTTGAGTTAGGATTAACTTTCATTACCCTCAATGTGATTTAGTGTGGGACTTCTTAAAATATATGGTGTGATTTGATGTTTTCTAAATTATGCTGCAAACTCGACATTAGTACAAAAATGGGTTACGACTTACAAGATTGCCACATATGGCAGCATTTTTTTTTTAAAAAAAAAACGTTCTTATATATTTGACCAGAACAGGGTGTTTTAAAATATAAAGATTCCCTATATAAAGGTCTCCGTAACACATTTGGGAACTTTTTTAACACATACATTCCTATATACCTTTTTCCTCTTGGTTTTAAATGCGCGGGAACCTTTATTTTGATAAACCCTCCTTGAATAAATTTTTTAAAATTGTATTTCTGGATTCATTTTTGAAGAAAAACACTCCTAAAATATATTTTTTATATTTTTACACTTTCAAGATTATTTTAAAGCATTTGACAGATTAAAAATGATATACATATATGATATAATAACAGGAATGTTTTTAATTTTTTTTAAAAATATCTATAACAATGTACATACATACAAACATACATGGATACATACATACATATATATGATTTTTTAGTACAAAATGTGTTAACCCTTAAGGAATTGATAGACACTTAATATATTACATATAATTTTTTTTCAAAAAAAAATTTGAGTATTTGGACTAAACTCAAACCTAATTATTGGACCTAAATGTAAAGATGTGCACTTTTTCTCTAAGCCCAATTCCAATTTTTTTTGAGCTTATTTGGGTTTTTCATTAAGTTTAGTTTGAATTATTAGCTTTATCTACATGAACGAAACTCACAAAGTGAGAAAGTCCAAGGGAAATATTGATAGGCGAATCAAGTTTCAAATGATACTGAAAATCTCGAGCAGCTAATGCTCGTTCAATAAAATTGTAATGAGATATATATAGGAGTCTCACAGGAGAATTGGTTTAAAGTTAAAAAAAAAAAAATGTTTCATTCATTAACATGCAAAAGGATATTTGGTTCACAAATTAAATTGTGAAAATGCTATTGAATGATAGTTTTGTGGACTTTCACGGATTGTGATGGTGCTGTCAAACATTAGCAACATCAAACAAAAGGAAAGAATCAGATCCACAATGATTTAGGGAAAAGTTTGGTTATGAATTCGATCAACAGGTATATGTGTTCTTATGGTGATATAGAACACCATACCCGTTGAATTCATGGCCAAATCCGTTCCCATCACTATGAAAATGGATTCTCTTATTAATTACTAGATTTGTTTGGATAATTGCAGGTAATAAGTAAGCAAAACAAATAAATTATCTTCTACTAAAAAATTTATTGATTTAATCTCTCAAATTTGCCTCAATTATTGATTTAGTCTCTTAAGTTTAGTCCCTCAAATTTACCTCAATTATCAATTTAGTTCCTTAAGTTTATCTTATTTATTGATTTGGTTCCTTAAATTATTTTATTTATTGTTTTGGTCCTTATTATTTAAAGAGGAGGTAATACTGTTGGAATTTGCTAACATGGATAACAAAATATTGATGATATATAGCTTTGTACATTAATGAAAAAATTGTACTTATTTATGTTAAAAAAAATAGACACAGATTTATATATATATATAAAAGTAGAACCACACCAAGCTTGACACGTGTCTTATTTTCAAACTGTTGCAAATACAAAATAACACATCAGCTTCATTTGATTCTATTAACTTATTTTTATAATTTCTATTTCTATTTTAAACACTGATTTATCTTAATTTAATTTTTTTCCTCATTCCTCTCTCATCATCCCTCCCACTCTTCCATCATTAATCTTATTCCTATTTTAAACATTTAATTTTAAAAACTAAGAGATCATGGCAAGATAGAAATAAGAATAATGATAAATAGTATAACATTTTAAATCAACTAAATTATGTATATATAAAATTATAAAATTAGAATGCTATCATTTATGCTCTTATTTTTTAAATATAAATAAAAAAAAATATAAAACTACGCCACAACAAGTATCTCTTCATTATCCTAACTTTCTATTAATTTATTTACAATTTCAAATTTTTTATTTAAAATTTAAAAATTACAAGTAAATATGTGTAACTTCCTTATCTCCAAAAATCTCTCTATTATCCTAACTTCCCAACTTTGTACTCATAATTTATTGTTTTAGTTTGTGTTTAATTAGCTCCTCCATAATTGCTTCTCGCTAAGGAATATTGGAGTAGTGGGAGCAATGATCATTAACCAGTTAGCAAATGGATGAAAATGTGGGTCACAACTTCTCCTCCCATGATCAGTCTTCTTAAATACCTCCATATCATCATTAACTTCCTCAATCATTATTATACCTTCCTCCTCTCCCATTATTATAATAAAATTGTTGTCATCAGAGCATTTGGGGGGGAATTGAATGATCCACGTTGCTTAAAGCCCAAAATAAAAGGAAGAAGAAACATGCTATAAAGGAGATAAGAGAACACATGATGAAGAGGAATTTACAATTACATTTTCCGTGAATAAAAGATGCAGTCGCTGCCACTTTTGCAATGGCGAATATATCTTAGTAATTTCAGCATGACCAATATTATTGCTATTACATAGCAGCCACTTTTGTTATGGTGAAAATCATTACAGGCTACTTTATCTTATTGTTATCCTCAAGTCATTTACATCCTATATGTGGCATAGAACTTTTGTTTATTACTGTTTCTCATATTATTTGTTCATATATTTTATTAGTGCACTGGCCAAAAAATATATTTTACTAGTATGTATTCATAATTTTCATCTGACATATGTAAAATTTGTTAAGATTGCAATAAGGAGGAAAAGGATTTATCTTATTAAAATTTTTCGTTTATAACTCAGTTTATTATGATGACCTGTCGTTACTTTTTCTATGCCTCTCCTCTCCCTTCGGCCTAAGAGTTTTGTGATATGGTTAGAGGTGCCTACCAGATTGTTTATGAGGTGTTGTGTAGGGATTATGGACCAAAAGCAAGTGTGTAGAATAGCAGTGCTAGTGCTATCCAATGTATCTTACCGAGTATGGTCTTACCATTTTGGGCTGGTAATTAATGATTTTATTGTATATATGAGATTTCATATATGCAGTATGTGTGTGAATTTTTTTATCATTATCTAAACTGCACTTACTTAGTCGGTTCATTTCCTTAACTCTTATAAACCTTCTTAGTTTGCTGTGGTAGGAGACTGTTTTTGCTGTTGTTGCTTCGTCCTTTTCATTCACGTTTCCAACCATGTTGTAGTTCAGTTGCTGACTTCCTTTCCCTGTCTCCATGATGATCTGTGTCAACATGAGTCCGTGAGGTGTGTGCCAGCTATTATTTTGTGTTTTTGTCATTGAGAGGGAGAGTATGGAGTTGCTGAATTTCTTAGTTTGTCGTTCCTTAATGCTGTCTCTGTTCTAAGTTGATAGTCATGCGTGTGTTTATTTTCAACATCCCGGCGATCTTCTAGGTGTCTGAATAGCAACGTCTTTCCCTCTCAGCTCTTGTTCTTCTGTTGCCGTCGCTGGAGGTGGGGGTGATTGGAAACTTTAGTCTTTCTTCTCCTCCATTCATGCGTCACTGTGGGTGCAGCTGTTGGTGCGTGAATTCTTCCTTCCTCTGTTTTGGTCCACTTCTTTCTCTTCCTCTTCCTTATCATTATAGGTTCATGTCTGAAAGTTTAAACTCCTTGTTATTAATTTGGTATGTGGGCGTTTTAATAGTTGAAGTTGCTAATTGTGCCTTTCTTTACTGAATGTATGTGTGTAGGTCAAAACTAATAGCTATAAAAGATAAAAATAAATAAATAAATTGATTATTTCTCTCTATTTCTATGGTTGTGTGACTGCACGCATAAGTTGGATTTGTTGGAGTATTGGTGTTGTAGAATTGTTAGGAGGAATTTGGGGAGAGATTTGAAGAGAAGAATTTAGTGTAAAAAATTAAAAGTTTATGCACGTGGGGTGTTTGATAGAATGCCCATTAAGAGAGTTCTAGTTAAAAATATTTTTTTTTAAAATTGTATAAATTATGGTGAGAAGTAAGATTGATTTAAATGCCATTTAGTTGCGTTTAACTTGAAATTGGCAAAGGAATTTGATTATGAAAAATATTCTTTGTAGTTATATGGTTATTAAAGAATTTAACGAATAACTGAGGAGTTTGAACATTAATTTTATTTACTTATATTAAGGAGAGAAATCATAGTAACATAAAATGTGTTGGTTTATATGTTAGATTAATTTGGAGCATCATTGAATTAAGCAAGAAATTGACGGAGTCTGACTATAAGATTTTTGAAAAACTTAGGTGAGTGAATGACGTTCCGAATATATTTTCAGTAAAGTATTTATAAAATTTTTTTATTTAAATATTATTATTATTTCTTTATAATTGTTTGCATATTCTTGTTAATCTTATTTCCATATTAATGGTATTATTTCTCATAAGTAGTTTAATCATTTAATTCTACGTTGATATAAAATTTTTATTGCAATAGTTTGTGTATGGAGGAAATGATGATAATTTTAGGCAATAGAAAATGATAGTTGAATAATATTTGAAAGTGAGAATTTTAAAACTATTTTCTTTCTCCATACACACTTGATTTTAATGAAGGGGACTGAGTTCAGAACGTTGAATGCTAACGACAGTTCTGTTAGTCTTGGCATACCATGGTACACCTAGCTAGCAGGGTGCTTATGGGAGGTGCTAACCCCGTGCGCAAGCGGCAAGCCAATGCATGTGAAACAGAGGGACAATTATTCGTTAGCATTGTACTCATGCTTGTTCATGGGCCTCATGCTTGCGCTCGACTCGTGGCTCTAGCAGCGCTTGATAGGTTAGTTATCCTCGTGGATTGTGTGTCCATGCTTGATTAGTTACCCTTATAGACCGTGTGTCCACGTTTGCTATTCGTTCTAATAAAGCCCTCCTAGATCTAAACTTAAAATTTATTATTCTATATTATTTCTTTAAAAGCATTCTACTTAGTCATACTGTTGGTTGAAATTTTTATATTCTATTAACATTATAAATTTTGATAAACTATTTTGTCCTATTAACATTTATCAAATTCATAATTGTATTATTGGGAAAACTTGTTTATCATTATTAGTTTAAGTCCATGGTACATTATTTCAAAAATTTTTGAATTAAATTTATTCATTAAGGTCTTCATATATATATATATATATATATATAATTGGAACACTACTCACCAGCAATTTCTTTGATCTTAGATAACGTAGCTGACTCTATGCATTCAGTAGATCATTAAGAGGCCTTTTGCCTTTTTGGAAAAGAGGAGGCATATCGCGGTTATTGTTTTGGTAAAACTATGTATTATATTTTGTAATCATAACTTAGTGCTCCACATATGCCATAGTTAGATCCTAATCTTATTTTGTTATTATGTAAATTGCTGGAATGGAGCTACTCTCCTTGCTGGTCTGGTTGGCAAGTTCTGTTGTTGTTGTGGAAATTTTGGGAAGTCTGAGTTATAGGGGAGACTTTGCCAAAATTTTTATAAAACACTTAAGATTTTACGAACTTTATTATTATATATAACTTACAAATATCAATATTTTAGCATAATTTTTTATTATTAGGGCTTATAGAATATAAATTCTCCTCATATTTCATGCCGGTCATACCCATAATATCGAGGTGTGACAACTGTGCTCCTTCAAATAGTTTAAACTTTTAGTTCGAGTGATGAGTGAGTAGTGGTATAAATCAACACAAGATGAAATTGGAATCCTATCCTAACGTTAGAATTATATGGGTTTAAAAGATATTAACTACTATTGGAGATTTCAAAGCCAGAACCAGAAGTTAAACAAGTCAAAGGATCATATGGTTGGGGTAACTAAATCCAGACCAAAACCTCTGAACCAAATGTTTCGAAACAAATAGCTAGCCTACTTGCAAAGCTTCTACATAAGCCCCAGGAGAATAAAACAGAAAATGTATAATAGTAAGAGTTGAACTCAAAATAAAGTTAGATCTCATTCTTAAAAGAACTCTACCTGTTATACTTTTAAAAAAGGAAAAAAAAAAAAAAACAACCACTAACGGTAATGAAATCAGGCTCTAGCCCCTTGTGTGATATATAGTCAAACAATCTCATTTCTTAGTCATCACAGAACATTTTGGACTAAAGAAATAGCAGTATTTCAGGACCTAAAATAAAAACAAAGGCTGAGAATGTGCAGCTTATTTAATGAGTTTAAGCATTATAAGCCATCTGAGAGCACATTTGAATGTTTTCAGTACGAAATTACCAACTATCTCGTTTGCTTCTAGAAACCCATGCGAAGCCAAACAAATCAAAAAATTAGAGTACCAGGCAACCTTATTTAGAAAGAAAAAGGCATGTCTTTACTAACTATGATTGTAAGTTTGTAACTGCCAGTACTTTGTGTATGCAGCTTTAATAAAAGAACTGGTGAGGAAGAACCGGAGTATTTGAAGAGAGACGTGAAAACTGAAGAAAGGAAGGCCCAAAATTGAAAAAAGCAAAAAATTGTCTGATATATCTACGAATACTTCAGCATGCCAGATAATAGAAAATGGGCAAAAGGAGCACTTCACTGAAATTAATTTTCTTCCTTTTTTACCCAAATGGAATGTACTTTCATTTACTGACAAAATTGAGGGCTAAGTGACCACCAGCAGTGTTATTGTCAACATTTCAATTTAAGATGACAGCAAAACAACATTATTCAACACCTAGTACAAATAATGAAGAGGTTAAGTGTTCACAATTTAAGAGCAAATAGGGGGCAATAAAGGGATTAATTAGATCAACAAGTGGGACAACTATGTAATTGAGAACTACAAGATTGTCCATCAAAGAAAGTCCTATAGCTTCATATACAATTGGGATGCATAAAGATATTTTAAAGATATACTTTATCTAGTGATTGAGATTGTCTATGGCAATTACGAGGAGGATATTGTTGTGGTCACAAGCAGATGTCATGAAGGACCTCCACTAAAAAGGGCAAAAAGTTGAAAACACACAGGCACACATAAGCTAAGTCTAATATGGATAAGGTCAATAACAAAGACATGCTTTGTTTTAGAAAAAAAGAAAGACAGACATACTTTGATGCACAAATTTCCTGTGCAAATGATGTGCTGGATTTTGCCAGGGACAAGCATGGATTTGAACTTTGCTGGCAGATCAAGGGCCCTGTGTGGTATGTGCAAATCCCCCAAAGCCAAGAACAGTGCCATTCTCGACAATCCAAAACTGAAAGCCCACGTAGGTAACCTGCAGAAACAGAGCATAGCTTGAAAACAGAAGCAAGGACTTATTTCTAATAGTGTTTATCCAGACCAATGACTATTCAGAATACAGATAATAAAACAGAATATAGACCCGTGTGATATCATTAGACAAAACATGTTCACTGACAATTATTAGCTAATGAACAAAAATCTTTGGTTTCTATACACAAGTTATTTAACTAAGCTGTTGATAGAACCTCCACCAAAACATTATTGAATCAACAGAAATAAGAAGAGCATTGCTGTTTAGGGTAACTGATACAAAGAAAGTAGTACCAGCCAAAAAACATAGAAAAGGAAAATAACAGCAGGCTACAGTAGCAGATAAAGCAGCAGAAATAAAGAACCAAAACACTCCCTGTCTTTCTAGAGGCAAAAGTCACTCCCACAACTCCTGGTTTTATCCTCACTGATCGCCCCTCCAAAGATCAACCCTGAAGATTCCTCTGATAACCAACTTCTTCTCACTCATCTCTCATCCAGCTCATCTATACGAAGTTAATTATTCCCCTTGAAATTCCCCACCTTCCCCTCTAACACTTCCTTCGTCTTTACAAGAATGTTAATTTTAAAACTATTGACTCCACTTTCTGATTCATTTCCCGCAAACCTCTTTCTCTTCTCCTTTTTTCTTCCTTCTACAATATTATTAGGTATATTAAGCATTGGATTATGAGCTTTCAGAAAAAGATTCTGTAATAGAATTTTCTTACTTACCCTTAGCCTTAACGTTCAGTTTTCCGCAGATACCCATTTTACTGTTAGCAAAAAAAAAAAAAAGACCCCATTCTGTTCAAATCTGTAAATTTCAGCTCATCAGAGTGTACAACATCATCATGCTGATGTTGGAAAAGGTTTTGCATTAAAATCCAGTTTTTCTGTAATATCATATTTGGGCACAAGTGAGACCCAGGGAAATACTTATTTAATTTCCTTTTTGCTATATTTTTCAAGCATCAGTTGTTTCCATTTAAGTTGAAAAAGAGGAAATGCTTTATTGAGTTGACTAGAGTTAAAAGCTACAAAATTCAATAACAAATTAAGAAATTAAACTTTAAACAGAGGAAATTCACAGGCAGTGTTTGGAAAATGAAAAATATGGGGTTAGAATGACACCCATGAATGGAGGCAAGAGATCTCTACCAGTGCAAGGCTTCAATCAGGACAATGAAAAAGATGGAAATACCGAGAGGAGAATTCTAATTTTCGAAGTGTTAGAAATGGGCAGATCTAGCACAAACCATATACGACAATTCCAGGAAGCCATGTATTGCGCATTTGGCAATTCATACTCTTCTATTCAAAACTCCCGATCACCTAATACCGATTAAAGCCCAGAACTACTCCAGACAAGGCTTTCATTTTAACCCTTCACATTATCACAGGAATCATAATGGAATATCTAAATGCTATATCAGACTGATAATAAAAATATCCACATCAAAAGAAGAATTATTGTATAAGTTTATGTTATACAAGAAAAAGAGTGTAAGATGAAGAGTCATGGGATGATCGTACCAGATGAAAGCTACAGGAATCTAGGTCAGGGGATCAGGCACCACCGTCTTGATCGGTGGTGGCAATGGCGGTGAAATAGCCGGCAGGGCAGAGGGGTAGACGTGCGATGCGGTTAAGGGAGGCCTCAATCGGAGCTGATCGGGAAGGGGAAACCAGGAAGATGAAGGACAAGTTAATCGTTTCAGCAGTTGACTGTCAATAATAATATACAAGAGTTAAAAGAAAATTTTGCCCGCAATTATTAACATATGATTTTTTTTAAAAAAAATATAATAAAATTTTTTTAAAATATATAAATGATTATTTAATCTTTTAAAATATAATAATTTTTTTAAACTTTATAAAAATTTATCTGTCATTGATAATTAATAAATTTATATAAATTATTAAATTATTTTTGTTAAAAATAAATGATTCATAATTTTTTTATATTTATAACTTTTTTTATATTCGCAATAATACAATAGCAAATAACAAATTTTATGTGTGAATTTGTGATTTGCTGTCATATTATTGCGAATTTAGGAAGAAAAATTGTAAATATAAAAAAAAGTTATAAATCATTTATTTTTAACAAGGACAATTTAATAATTTATATAAATTCATTAATCACAAAAAAATTTGTAAAGATTTCAAAAAAAATTATGATATTTTGAGAGATCAAATTATTATTTATATATTTTAAAGAGATTTTATTATTATTATTTTATTATTTTTTATATAAAATATCAAAATATCATTTTAATTGACTGACTATCAAGTGATCATCGAATCGCTTTTGTTGATAACAAGTAACAACACTACTAAAAAAAATAAAGAGTAAAAGAGAGAGTTGAAAAAATAAAAATTAAATAACTATCATCCGTAACGATATCTAGATTTTTCAATTTTAAATAATTAAGTTCACTTTTTTCACCTGGAAACACAAACCCATAAAGTGGCAATAAAACTAATACAATAAGTCAGCCATAAGAGACTAAAAATATAACTTAAGTGAACACAGCGCCACATTTATCAAATTAAATAATTCCTTAAGATTTAGATCCTTTGAAACTGTGTTTAGTGAATTTAGATGAATTTTTTTTCCTAATAAAGAGAGATAAGATTTTATATTGTTTAAAAAATAATAAAATGAGCAAAAAATATTTTTTTAAAAGAAACTTCACCTAAATTCATAACTTCAAATGATTTAAAAATCCATTTTCTTAAGTCCAAAATAACATAAATAAACAATCATAAATCAAAAGTACACAATTTACAATCTTTTTGATAAAGTACTGGGCTTAAGCCCAAACAAAACTGAACACGAGAGCACTACTCCTACCGCATCCCGAAACCATAAATCGCCTACTTTTTTAAACACCACTCCATGGGCCAAGTAAATGCTCATCTTAGCTTAGCTAAACAATCAGCACTCATATTTTCTTCCTTATACACATGCTTAATCCTCACCTAGAAAAAATAACCTAGTAATCTATAAATCTCCTTCATTATACTATCCCTTTTCAGCAACTTTAGACAGAATATTCACAACCAAAGTAGAATCACTCTCAACAATTAAATTATGTACACTCATGCTCTTTGACATCTGTAAACCTATCAAAGCACCCCACAATTCAACCTTGACAGATTTCAACAACTCGAATTCCTGCAAATTCCCCTTATCCAATGACCTTCAATAGTCTTTAGTAGTCCACCACATCCAGCTAGCCTTGGATGACTGTTCGCTGCACCATCAAAAGCCAACCACTCAGAGGAGCTTCACAACTGATATTCTTAATCTATCGTTTCAAACCAGTCATAGCATACTTCAACAAATTCCATTTTAAAAGGTCTAAAAAACCTTCTTCAAATTGTCATTTGTTTCACCAAGTCCACAAATTCCAATAAGTGAATTCAAAAACAACCTTCTCATCCTTGCATGTTGAGTTATACTTTAGCTACTCCTTATTCTATAAAGAATTATCTCATCATATAAGACATTCTTCAACAAAGCTATCCTCCATTCTCCATTAACATCAACTATTTTTCTGCCTTTTGCATGCAACCACTCAACAGATGGCTTCATCTTGCACTTTTAAATCAATCTTAACCCACCATCCACCCAAACATAAGTTCAAAAGTCCACCCCTTCACCATCTCTAACATCCCACGTTATATTACCAACTAAAGTTAGCCAAATTCTTTCACATTTTTGAGTTAGAATTCTTCACAACACATTCCTTCATTAAATCCGCACCTCTCTCATACTTTTCATGCAAAACTTGTGCACATAAACTTTGAGGTTTCACAGCAATAACGCTCCAATTCCTCTATTTGCTTCATCCTACCAACATTCTTGGAAAAAAAACACACTCTATCCAAACTTCTCCAAAGTATCCATAACATTACCAATTTGGGTCACACTTGTAACATCTCAAAATTTAATCCCTGGATTACTAAGAAGTTAATTAAGTTTGGTTGTAGTAATTAAGTGTTTTGATATGGTGTGCGGCCATAAAGGTCTAATAATTAAAATTGATTGTGTTTTCAGCCCTAGTTATGGGTCCAAAGTGAATTCGGGCTACTTGAGCATCAAAAGGAGGATAAAACACAAAGCAAGTGTCTCTATGTTATATGTCACAGCGTGCAGCACGTTTGCTGCAATACACCAATGGCAACAAAGTAGAAAGGACCTCTCTGTGCCATGCATTGCAACACACAGCTTAAAACTTTGATAAACTGATCATGAATAGACTGAAAATCAAAGAGGAGAAAAGGAAGGAAATGAAGAACTAATGAGAAACTCTATTAGGGTTCACATTTGGAGGTCATTTGGGACGTTTTGGAGCTAGTAATCACCCAAGATAAATATCCTATACTCTATTCCTTCCTCTCTCTTTCATTTTAATGGGGATTAGAATTAGGGTTTAAGTTGAAATTATGATTTTCAGTCTATATAGATTATGGGTCTGAATCTATTAACTTAAATGAAGTTAATGAAAGTTGATTGGAGTATTTAAACTTAGAAATAATAAGTTTTGACATTCTTGGTTAGTAAATGTCGTTAATATCAAAAAATAACATTAATGAAGGTTGTTAAAAGAGTTGTGATGCTATTAATAAAGGTTTAATGGCTCATTAATGCTATTGAAAATTAAAGAGAATTAATAAACCTAATGGGTAAGCTCAAAAGTGTATATTAAAGATGTTGGGTGTTATAGAAGCAAGAGTATAAGAGTGAAAGTGGGTGTTTGACATTGTTAATGAAATTTAAAATTGGTTAATTGTAGATTGAGCATTTGGGCACCATTTTGGCTTAGGAAATCAAGCTTGGAAGCTAAATATTGAGGGGGTAAACATTTGACCTCTCAAAGGTTTGAGGTAACCGAGATAACCTTACTTTGATAGTTGTTTATTAATTGCAATGTAATGTGAAATGTGTGTTAAGCATGAGAAATTGTGACTTGTGAATATGTGCAACATGCTATGAAATCATGTGATTGTATATTTTCTTTGATTTGAACTAATATGCAAAGGTGATTATAAAATGAATTTCAAAGTTGCATTGTGGTATGAAAATGAGTAGTTAAAGATGACTATGATAAAGATGAATGTATTGAGGGTGAAAATGATAGATATATGTGAAGAATGTGAAAAAAAATGAGATTTAATGCTCATTTGGATAGCGCATGGTTGTGAGCTCCATGTCTTTGTATTGAAAATGAAAATTTCATTAATAAGTTAGCATCATACATTGCATGATCAGTGGACGGGAGTTCACCTAGAGAAAAAAATAGATAAAATTCATATGCTATTTATGGGAGATCTCGCTAATAGATCTTTACAAAATTGTTGCTTCAACACTCATGTTGCAATAAAATGCGTGACTCTTTCCCTTTGTTTTGAGTGATTATAAAATAGTTTCATTTTATTTTTTTGTGCCTTTGCTAATAGTATTAGTTGTTTCTCATTTGCTATAGTTCATGATAGTCAATAGACTTGGCATATTTAAAATTGATCAGAATACGTTAAGAGGCTCAGACGAGCTCCTAAGCATATGGGCCTATTATTTGACCCATTTCAAGCCTTTTTTTTCCCGTATCACTTGCATTTCATTAAAGACCAAAACAATGAACAGAGCCGATTAAAAAGAAACAAATAACACACACACCCACACGGACGAAACAACAATGAAAATATAAATTAAGAATCAACAAGGCACTTTAGCCTTTAAGATTGGCTATTATTATGCTCTGCCAGTTATACTCTTGTGGGCCCCACCTCTCAAGAAATTTCTCTTGGGTAAATTCTTTGACAAAGTGACAGTTGAAGCATGGATTATGGAAACCTGCTAAAAAAGAATCGTTGACTCATTGGTATTTCTATCCATGTCCTCTATCTCTTTTCATTTTAGAATGTTTAAATTATTTTTACTATACAAATTGTTTTGTTTAAATTTCTCTGGCAAAAACTTATATATATATATATATATATAAAAGAATTGAGAGAGAATCAAATAATGTATGGTCCAGATGTAGGAATCAACGGCATCCTTTTGAATTATACTCAATATTTTCTTGTGATTTTAAATTAATAAAATTTCACAAATTTTCGGAGGTATTATTGTCTATGATTTGTTTTGTGTACAAAAAAAAAAAGAAAGAAAACTAATATATATTAGCAAACTTATTATTATATTCTAGATGTCCTCTGTTTATTGTTGCCACGTTATTTGAACATTACTTTTAATAAAACACAATAATTAAATAATGGCGCTAGAAATTACAAATAGAAGTTGCAGCAATTGTTGAGTTGTACGTGCAGCGTGCTTTGAATTTTCGGTGGTGATTTTCTCACATAGAAAAATCACTGCTATTTTTAATTAGGGGCGTGTAGACGTGGTTAAGACGCATGAAGAGGAGACTTGAGCTGACTTAAGAAGCTTTGGTTTTTTATTCTTTGTGCATTTTTCTTTCAATAATTTTGTAGCTAGCTGGAGTTCAACCCATCATTTTACAAATTAAAGAAATATTAGTGTATGTATAATGAACAAATCAATTTATTAACATTAAAACGGTGCTGGAAATCAGTCACTCTTGTTGGGCATAAAGAGAAGGATTTGGACTTGGTGCACATGTTCATTAGTCATTCTTGAATGGGATGTAAATAATCCAAATTTGATTTAAACTGTTTAAATCTAAAATTTTTGAATGTTTTTTTTCAAAAATCGTTATTGAGGCTTTTAAAAGATGTGCCACCTAACCTTTTAGTTCATGGATTTATTTCTCTAAACGTCATGACACTGGATTGGCACAGAATTTTTTTTTCTTAGGTTGTTTACTATTGAAAATGATGTTTTACTAATTTATTTATTGTACTTGAGGATAATGTGCATATAAAAAGGTGAAACAATTTAAATTGTTAGAAACTTATTTATTTTTTCACGTCATATATCAAAGTATACGGAAGCATATGACTCATGAATTTAAATATATATAACAACAAAAGCATCATTCTTGGACCCTAAATCCTTTAAACCAAACCCACCCACACTTCTTGGAGAGCATCAAATGTCCCAGCTCAAGACATGCACCTTCCTCTTATCCTTCATCGCTTCCCATATAAAGTTTCTTTGAATCCTTTCTAACTGCTGGCACACACTCACAGTAATGTGTGCATTCTGCATCTGATATATAGCCATTTGACAAGTAACCGACCGTACCAAGGTTAGCCTTCTTGCTAGTGATAAACACTGTTTCTTCTAGTTGCTCATCTCATTCTGCATTCTATCAATAAGAAATTGAAACTTCTACATTGTACTCCTTCCCTTCGTGATGAAAGCCTTCAAATAATGCTATAATTCCTCCATCTGCTTCATCCTACTAGCAATCTTTGGGGAAAAAAAAAACACACTTGTCTGTTTACCATTCACCCTCTAACCTGAAACCTGTCCAAAGTTCTCCAAAATATCCATAACATTACTAATTTTGGCCACATCAGCTTCACAACATAGCAACAAATCATCTGCAAACATTAAATGAGAAACAAGCACCCCCTTCTTCCCATCTTTAATGGCTTCCACACCCCACTATTCACACTATCTGCAATGAGGTGAGATAATTTTTCCATCCTAATACAAACAAATACAAATTTACTTGAATTATTGAATTACAACAATTACAAACCTAAAGTAAAGAACACATCTTCTTATAAAAAAAAAAAAAGATATAGATGCCTATTCGCGCAGCACGAAACATCTTGACACAAAACTCGTGTCTCATCCTACCTTGAGTGTAATTTTTTCTCATGCTGATCCGGAGATGGGCCAATTGAGATGAGACTCTCATGAATACCCCCAAACACTGGTATGTAATTATAAAAAATATTATATTTGTTTTAATAATATTTTATTAAAATTGTAATACTTTAGTTTATAATAATTTAAATATTATTATTATTTATATTCTTCACATACAATTATAAGTTGATTTTTTTATATTTACAAGTTCCAAAAAAATTACAAAATTAATAAATGTAGATGTGATCGATTTATAAGTGAAAGCATTTAAATTAGGGGCAAAATGTCATTTGGTGGAAAAAACAAAATTCCAAACAAGTCCCTAAAAAATATACAATAATTAGCATATTTTGCGATAGCTATTTGTTATTTGCACATTTCAACAGTATTTTATGTTATTGTATTCTTCCCAAAAAAAAAATTTAAAGTCTCACATAGTTTGTATTAAAAAAATGTTTGGCAAGCAGACGAGTTAAAGCAACGTGGTTAAGACTCATTTTTATGCATTTTCCTTCAATTGCTTGCAGTAAACTTGGGTTGACTCCAAAATGCTTTGTTCTAAATTTTTGTCTATTTTTCTTTCAATAATTTTGTAACTAGCTAAAGTTCAACCCATCAGTGCAAACCAAATCTGGGGAAAATTATTGCTAACAACTTGAAGAAAAAAAATATTTATTATAAAGGACTATAAGGTACATTCTTATCTTTGAACTTTTTTTTTAGAAGCATTGACACCATGTATTGATAAGTAGGATAATTTTTTCCCTTAACTATTTTTGGAGGAACAAAAAACCCTTTCATTTAATGATTTAAAATTATATTCATTTAATTTTTTAAAAGTAATAATTTAAAAATTTACAAGGCTATAAAAACACCTTAACCCAAATTAGAATTAAGTTGATGGACCAAGATAAATGTAATTGACTATTATAACCTTAATATAAAATTTGTTAATAATACCTCAAAAGAAACCGTACTTCATAAATTATAAAAAAATCTTGTATAAAATAAAGTTGTTTGGATTTCAATTCCACACAAATAAAAACAAAAATATAGTTTTAAATTTAATTAAATCAATATATTTAAAAAAATAATTAATTGAACATAATCTTAAAATTATTACTTTTATAATATTAAACCAATATAATTTAAAGGAAAAAAAATTTGTTTATTTACAATTTCGAGTAACGTAACTGTCAAATTCAATTTGAGATGTGGTTAGAGAAAATATAGGAGATTTGATTAGGGACAATTTTTGTGTTTTAAAATTTAAATTATGGTATTTGGTCCTTCTTAATAATTACTATTTTTAAGGTCTTTCCTAATGAATATTATTTTCTCCAGGCAATAATTTTCCCTTAAATATATTGAAGAGTATAGCATAAATTAAAACAACTACATACATGAATAAAATATGCATGACAACTTAAAAATAAAATATGGAGTTCTTAACTGGAAAATATTTTTCATTTCATATTACTACATATCAGCAAGATCTTTTTTTCCATGTTGTCTAACATTAAAATGGTGCTGGAAATTAAAGGGGAGGATTTGAACTTAGTTCACATGCTCATTCTTGAAATTTGATTTAGACATTTAAATTTGAATTTTTTAATTATAATTTTTCTCAAAAAAATAGTTATTGAAATTTCTTTCAGCACACATGTTGTCTAAATAATCCTTTAGTCCCCGGATTTATTTTTCTAAACACGTGACCCTAGATTGCCCTAGAGGTTTATCTTTTATGTTATTTATAATTAAAAATGATGTTTCATTCAATGTTTAAAGACTCGGGTAGACTTGATCAGTAGACCATCACCTAGACAATAAAATGACTCAGTTTGTATTGTTTTGGACTGCTTTGAACTGATCAATTTTAATGGACCTGGAACTACCGTTTTGAATCATTTTTTTTACTCTTTTTTTAGTAATAAGGTTTTTTTTTTCAATTTAAAAAAATTGATGTCAACTTCCTTCTAAGTTATTACAATAAAAAATTTTATGTGAATGATTTTTTTATTGACCTTACATGAATTAAACTTTAGAGAAAATTGAAAAATCATTTACTTAAATTAAAAGGACAAATGAGATAAATTAAAAATATATACATATTAAAAACTGAAGTAATTAAAACTTAATTTTTTTTAACTAAACTACTTTGAACGAGATGACATTTTTTATATTTCTAATCTTATTTATATATAAAAAATATCATTTTTATTTAATTATTACATTCTTGGCTAAACTGGTTGAACTATAGACACTGTGACTCATTAACATTTTCAGTTTGCTGTCCAGTCTAATTATCAAAATATTGGTTTTTTGAATTTATTTATTGTATTTGAGGATAACATACGTATAAAAGGTGAAATAATTTAAATTATTAAACTCTAATTTATTTTTATTCCCATCATACATCAAAGTATATGAAAATATGTGACACGAATTTAAATATTAAATAATGTGTTTTAAATTGAATAATAAAAATAGAAGGGGAAGGGTAGTACTAGGATTCCCCGTTAAAAAAGTAAATTGTAATAAACAATAATTACATAATAAAAAATGTCAAAAAAGTTAAAAACAAGTAAAAAACACCATAAAATATAAGCAAAAGCCATGTTTTCCCTTCTTTTTTTTTCTTTTTTTATCATTTACGGTTGTTTCTTATTGGACATAATACAATATATTATCCAACATTAAATATAAGTACCTTTCAAATGAATATACACAAGAGTTTCATTGGGCTCACTCCCTCCATTTTGCTTGACATGTCAAGTTTAAATGTTAATTTCTAACAAGGGATTGAAAATCAAACTAATTATTTAACTAGTCAAGGTATTGATTCAAAGATTAATTATCTAAATTGTAACTGAACCATGATCAGATCAATTACAAAGAAGATATTTTATTAAATTAATCAAGACATTAGTTTAACAATTTATCTGTGTTTGACTGGGTGAGTTCATCTAAATTTTCATATTATGATTTCCAATCAAACTGAGGCCTACCTTCCAAGTAACTTCTCACTGGTTGTGTGACAATTCGGAGCATTTCTTGGTAGTTTCCTAGCACATTCAGGGTCACATGTATACAGTGAGAAAAGTAGTGGAGTCTTGATGATTTCAATATTCCTAGTCTTTTCTCTCTTTCACACACGCACACAATTTTAAAAATCTTATATTAAAAATAAAAAATTTTACTATACACGTTGTTTTGTTTAAATTTTATCCATTATATATATATATATATATATTGTATTTGATTCTCTTCAATAAAACTATCAAAATCAATAAATTGAGAGAAAGAGAATTAAAAAAAGTTATTGTCCAGGTGTGTTCTTTTTATATTATACTGAATATTTTTTGTGAGTTCTAAATTAATAAAATTTCACAAATTTTCGTAGTTACTTTCCATTGTCTTTTCTTTCTTTGTATATTTAAAAAAAAGTAATTATCACAAATATGCATGCATACTGTTCGTTTTCTTCTGTTATAGAAGTGCTCTAATAGGAGAAGTGCTCTACTTACTGCCGAGCAGTTAGAGTAATTGCCTAAAGCCTTGGTCCAACTCAGAGGTCTTGAGTTTGATCTTTGGGTCATTAATGCAAAAGGCATTTTTTATCATAGTTAAAAAGTAATATGATGCGTGGTAGAAGAAAATGTGATAATAAATGATACTTTTCACCACAGTTGTCAAAACTCTGGTAAAAAATAACATTTGTGGCTGTAGGTCTAGCTTGAACTTGTGGTTGTAAATGATTGTTTTTTTATTAAAAAAAATCACTTGTAACTATATATATTCGTTACTTACAAAACTTGTATCAATACATAACAGCGGCTCCAAAAACTAGAGCAAATATATCCAATACAAATATATCAACTAAACAAATACATTTCCAATATAAATATCTATAGAAGTATTTACTCTAATCTTATTAATTCTAGGAAGAAACTAGACCAAATGTTACATGTGTCTCATCTCTTACTTAAAATATGGCTCTAAACTTGTGAAATGCTACAAATTTAATAATATATGTATATGAATAACAATTTAAGTATAAGGCGAGCTTCAAAATATGAAGCATTAAAAACATATTATTGCCTTTTCAAATAATGGATAGTACCTTAATTGATGATTTCACACATGAAAAGCATCACATTAAAACTACACTATACACTTTTTGATTGTTGAGCACACTATTAAGAAAATAAAATTAAACAATATATAAAACCAATAGTATAATATTTATTTTAATTAGAAAATAAATTTGAAATACTTTCTTGAATACGCACCAATTGATTTCATTTTTCTTCTTGTCAGATTTGTTTGCTAACCTCCAATAACAAAGTAAAGATCTATTTATCAAATATACATAATTAAAAAATGTAAAATATATGCTAATAATATCACAAAAAAAAGTTATTTAAAAAACTTACGATTCAAACAATGCCTTCATATCCTTACTTACTTCACATTGTAATGAACAGAATCTACTGTAAAATAAAGTGAATTATAAACAAATATCAACTATGGTTATCAATTACATAATTATATTCAAATATTAACAACTAATTTATCTTTTGAAATTTAAAAAAATTGGTTGTATAATGACTTATAAATTAACATTTCCTAAGCATTAAATCCTCCAAATAAGGTTACTGGTTTCCAATAAATCACTAATTTCAGAAAATTAAATCCAATATACATGATATTATCTATTTATAAAATATAATCAATCAAACAATTAACAAGCAATTATCATAACAAAAAATTAACAAACAACTTAATTATAATTAAATTTAAGAAAATTAGAATTAGACAAATGAAAAAAGGATGCGTGTAAAACTATAATTCCAAGGATTTTGCATATTATGTGGAGCGTGGACCCCCTAAAACTCATTCTGGTTTGTGTTTTTGATTAACGCAAATCATGTTCAGATTAAGTTATGCTGTTAATGGTTAAGTACATTGGCCATTTGTTTGCAAGTTATTCAAATTGATAGCATCAAGTTTGATATACATGATTATTATGGCTCACCAAAACCGCTGGAAAAATGGAATAAAATGCTGGGGAAATGATAGGGAAAAAGTTAAAAAAAAACGGCTGGAAAAATGCTGAAAAAAGTAGAAAAAGAAATCCTGGAAAATTTTGGAAAAAAGTTTTTAAAATGCTGGAAAAATGCAATAAAATACTGAAAAAAATGTTTTTTTTTTTAAAAAAAGTACCAGCTGAGAGGCAGCAAAGAGCTAGAGGGCTCACAAGTGAAGGAAAGAAGCCAAGAGAGCTGTGGGGCGGAGCTAAAAACCTAAGGAAAAAAGTTATGGGAGAGTTATAGAATGATTTGTGGGAGGTGGAAGCAACTATGAAATTGACATACAATAGCTGGAAGTTTTACCATCTAAAAGAAGACTTATGACGACAGGTCTGCATTAAACCTGTCACCATAAATTATTTTTAACGACAAGTTTAATTCAGACCTATTGCCAAAAGCCACATTTTAAAAAAAAATAAAAATGAAATTAGAGACATATGGTGATGGGTTTGATAAGACTTGTCACTATGTCTTTTTTTTTTTAAAAAATATTACATTAATTATTAATTAATAATTATTGTAATTAATAATTAGTTATTTTAAATTATTAATTAATAATTTAAATATATTAAATTATCCTTATTAGCTAGTAATTTAATTTTATCAATTAATTCAATTTTTTAATTAAATATCATTTAATTAATTTCATACTTTAATTAGTAATTTTAATTAATTATATTAATTCAATTAATTAATAACTTAACTTTTTAAACTTTTTAAATGTAATGCAAAAGACCTGTGGTGACAGGTCTCCATTAAACCTGTTGCCAAAAATCACTCTAGGCAATAGGTTTAATGGCCGCTTGTTGCAAAAGTCATCTTTAAAAAAAATATAAATGAAATTAAAGACATATGGCAACGGGTTTAATGAGACTTACGGCCGTATGTCTTTGTTTTTTTTTTTAATTATTACACTAATTATTAATTAATAATTAATTTTAATTATTAATTAATAATTTAAATATATTTAATTTTCTTAATCAATTCATAATTTAATTTTACTAATTAATTTAATTTTTAATTAAATATAATTTAATTAATTTCATATTTTAGTTAATTAAATTAATTTAATTGATTAATAACTTAATATTCCTAATAATTTTCCTAACTTTTTTAATTTAATGATATTTAATGTGCCTAATTCACAACTTAAGTTTAATTAAATTACTTAATTACATAAAATTATATATTATCAAATAAAGTTAATTAATTAATTAAGTGTCTTAGACACATTTAATATATATTAAACTTAATTAATTAAGTTTCTTAGACACATTTAATATATATATTAACTAAGTAATTAATTAAGATGAAATGTAATAACAATAGCTTAGGGTTTCACTCAACCAAAAGAAGACCTGTGATGGCAGGTTTAATAAGACCTATCACCATAGGTCATTATTTAAAAAAATAAAATAAAAATGAAACATGGAGATAAGTGAGAGCTGTGGGAAAAAGTCTTTTCTATAAGAACATTAAAGTAATTATTAATTAATAATTGTCATGATTAATAATTAATTAGTTTCAACTATTAGTTAATAATTTAAATATATTAAATTCTCTTAATTAATTTATAATTTAATTTTACTAATTAATATAATTATTTAATTGAATTTCATTTAATGAATTTCATATTTTAATTAGTTAAGTTAATTTAATTTATTAATAAATTAATTTTTCTAACTAATTTATTTTTTAATTTAATGTTTTCAATTTAGACAACTTATGTTTAATTAAATTACTTAATTCATTAAACTTATATAATTAAATTAAGTTTATTAATTTATTAATTAAGTGTCTCAGACACATTTAATGAATATTAAATCAAATAATTAATTAATTTTTTTTACTAAATCATGTAATTAATTAAGATTTTTTATTAAATTTATAGAATTTACTTTAATGATTTACAGTGACAGTTATTACTTATGACTGTGGCCATAAAATCCATGTTTTCTATTTATTTACAAGTTTGCTATTATATCATTTATTACCATAATTATTTTAAAAATTGTGACAAAAATGTGTCGCTAAAATCCTGTTCTGCACTAATGGATATGCAACAACAATTAAATTCTCTTTGCCTCCTAAAGAGGTGTTCACAAGCTGCCAATCGAATTAGCATGAGTCAAAGACCTAGAATACCAAAGTGAAAGTGCAGGAAAAAAAAAGTGCCCTACTTCACTTTTTATTTCCACATTATAGGACATTACTTCTTGTTTTTTTACCCCCTCAAAAAGCACAAGATGGAATCATATTATTCAAGGACTTTTTAAGAGAATTATTTACAAACAAAGACTAATAATAAGTCATCATTTGAGGGAAAAAACAAGCCTCTGTTACCATTTTAATAACAAATAATTTTATATTAATTTTTATTTGTGAATAATTCTTTTGAGAGGTCTTTGGACATGATTCTTCTAAAACACAATAATTAAATAATGGTGCTAGAAATTACAAACAAAAGCTGTATAAATGTTGAGTTGTACGTTCTTTGAATTTTTAATTGTAATTTACTGGGATAAAAAATCATTTTCTTTTTAAAGTCTCGCATAATGACTCAAAGTACCGTGGTTAATTTGTTGTGATTTTTTGTAAATTTCTTTTCAACCAATTACATATTAAACAAATCCTAATAAATGTATAATGAGAAAATAATCAATTTATTAATAAGGTGCATGAGAAAATTAAATATATTGAAAAGTAAGGAGACTTAAGAAACATGTTGCTTTGACTCTGTAGATGACCATTCAAATAGTATACTTGAAGGTCAGACACTATGATTGCACTTCTATAATTTCTCCTAGAGGTCCTCAATTTATTTACTTCTTCCTAATCTTAGAAGTCATTTAAAGAAGTTTTGGCTCATCAATGATCAGTTTAAGAAAATCATTCAAATTTTTGAAAATATGTTGATATATTGCATTTTAGATTTTGAATAATTTTCAAATAATATTTTTTCTAAACTTCCAAATCTGACTTTAGTATTTTCCAGGCTTGCCAAATTATCGGCTTTAATGGAGATATATGACACATGAATTTAAATAAATATAGAAGTATATGTTTTAAGTTGAACAATAAAAATAGCAGAAGGGTGGTGCTGCGGATTTACCATTAAAAAGAAATTAAAATAATGCATTAACGACAACGATAGAGGTTAAAAAAAAAAGGTCAAAAACAGTGAGACACTATAAAGCAATGATAAAGCATCGTCAAATGGTCCTGTCCCTTTCATTCTGCAAAAGTGAACACTGTTGTCCGTAACACGGTTTGAATGAGAACGCGCGAAGACTTGAGAGAAGACTTGGGCACCTGGCCTTCCAGTTGATCTCGTGACTGCTTGTTGAGACTTGAGAGAATTATTATCAGTTCAAGATCGATCAAATCTTTTCGTATTACTTCATACTTCAGATTTCTACTTTCTTCCTTGCTCTGTTCTAGATTTCTTCTGTGAACTGAATGGTTTGGATCTCTGAGATTTCGCTTTGAATTAAACATCCAGCGTTAATGAGATTGAATATCTACATAGATTCTGCTTCCGTTTAATTTATGCCTCAAGAGCAATGGCGGATTCAGGATCTTGAGCCGGGGCCAGGGCAGTGAATAAAAGGAAGACATTTTTATTTTTTTAAAAATAACTATTTCTTTTTTTTTCTTTCTTTTTCTTTATTCCATATCCAGCTTTTAATTGTCAATTTGTAAGTGCAGCAAACTAAGAAAAACATTCACTTAATTTATTCTTGAGTTTTGAGTATTCATTATTTATCATTGCTTTTTTTTTTAACCAGTCCATGAGTAGTATTTAGGATGAGGAGCCAGTCTATTTAGTCATATTAATTTTTTTTATTTTTTAAATAATTAATAAAGAATATTGATATTTAGGTATAGTGAAATTGTGGGCTAATATTTATGAAGCTAAGTTAAAAATTTGAATATATTTGGGTTTAAAAAAATAATATTGAAATCAGTTTTAAAGTTTAAAATATAAAAATAAAAGGGTGAAAAGTATAATAAGCAAAAGTTGTAAAGGTTAATAGTATCCGTTTCTCATTGCTACACTTCGTTTGTTGAAGTTCCTATTTCGTTCGTTTGCGTGTGTATATTCTTTCTGATTTTGTATTTTTCACTTTTGTACTTTCGTTCAGACTCTGAATCCTTGCAATGGCACTTGATTTTAATGGAGTTCGGTGTTCTTCAAGCTCTTACGGATCAACTATGAGCCGGAAATATGATGTGTTTTTGAGTTTTCATGGTGAAGATACTCGCACAGGCTTTACTGATCATTTACATGATAATTTAAAACGCAAAGGATTAAGAATTTTTAGGGATGAAGAAGGACTTGAAAGGGGAGAATATATCAAGACAAGTTTACTACAAGCAATTGAAGAATCTCGTTCTGCAATTGTTGTGCTCTCCTCAAGATATGCTTTTTCACCATGGTGTTTGGATGAGCTCCAAAAGATTCTTCATTCTAAAGAAGAGTTGAGTCTTCAAGTATTTCCAATCTTTTATCATGTAAATCCATCTCGTGTTAGAAAACAAGAGGGAAGTTTCGAAGAAGCATTTATGGATCATGAAAAAAATTTTACTCAAGACAAAATGAAGGTTCAAAAATGGAGGCATGCTTTAGAAGAAGTTGCTAGCTTATCTGGTTGGCACTTACCGGAACGGAGGTAATCTATACGTCTCTCAATAACTATCATAGCCTTTTATTCAAATAAACTATAACCACATCAAGCTTTATTTATTTCCTTTTATATTTTTTTTCGTTTTTCGAGAGTTATGTTACTTAAAGCTTTCACTAAAAGAGTCCGGTTTCGGCTTGTTGAGTGCTCATCATAAAAAAGGATCTGGAAAATCTAAATGGTCTAAATTTTTTCAATTTTAATTTTATAAAATAAAATTTATAAAGTTTTTTTGATAAATATATTTATCATCAATCTAGATAGAACTGATTAAATTTGGATGGTTCAATTTAATGTTATAATTTTCATAAATTAACTATCTGGATGTACTCTGAACAGTCTAGATTCACCATTAAATTTTTATCTGCAAGGCCTAGATTTAAAGTTTTTATTTTTATTTTATATTTATTAAAATAAAAAACTTATTAAAAAAGTTAATATTAAATCTGTCTTATATAGAGTACATCTAGATAATTAATTTATAAAAATTATAATATTAAATTGAACTACTTCGAGTCTCAAATTAAATTAGTACTGTCCAAATTGATGATAAATATATTTATCAAAAAATTATTAATTTTATTTTATAAAATTAAAATTAAAATGAAAAAAATATGAATATTTTTATAAAATTAAAATTAAAATTAAAATTAAAATTAAAAAAATTTGGACCATCCAAATTAAATAGATGGCCTAGATCCTTTTTTATGATGAGCACCGAAACCCTAAAATATAGTATAACGTTAAAAGAAATTGCCATGATTTTAAAAGTTAGCAGTGAAATTGTATCAAAAACAAGTTTAACGTGATAGACACTTCTAACTTATAATTTAAAGGTCAAGGATTTATTTTATCCTATTTTAAATGATGAGTCTTAGAACCAGGCTAAAATGAGGAAAATAATTGTAAGTAAACTACAGTTTAGTTAAATTAGATTTATTCTTATTATAAAAAATTAAAACCCAACTGTTTCCCTTTCCAATATATTAATTTAATAATTACGATAAAGTAGATATAGGCACATGGAAATATTCTCAATAATTGTAAATTAAATACTAGATTTCAAAAGGGGCATGATGCCTATACTTAGATCTAGGGGTTTTGTTTATATATATATATATATATATATATGTACATCAAGGAAGTTAAATTGATGTGAATATTCTTATTAATTAAAGTCAATGTCGGCCGATGCAAATAAATACTAGAAGCTACATTCAGCTCTTCTATGAATGAAACTATCACTTATTCCTACACTATCACTTATTCCTACTAAGTTAACTTCAGTTTCATGGTAAACTTAAAATTTTATGATTCAATTGACTTAAATGAACATGTTATTTTCAGGTAAAAAATAGATCATACTATAACTCTTTTCTTTTTCTATGCAGATCTGAAACAGAATTCATTGAAGGATTTGCTAAAGAAATTATGCCTAAGTTACATGATGAATCGCCATTTGACCTTGGTGGATTAGTTGGAATTGAATCAAAATTAAAAGAGTTGGAATCAATCATAGAAAGTGAGTCAAAAGGAGTTCGATCTATAGGAATATGGGGAACAGGAGGCTTAGGCAAAACTGCTCTTGCTCGAGCTTTTTATGATCGGAAGTGTAAAGATTTTGAGGTTTGTTGCTTTCTTCATAATGTCAGAGAGACAAACGAAAAAGGTGATTTGATTTTGTTGCAAAGAAAACTTATTTCTTCTTTGAATAAAAGCAGTTTGGAAGTGGATGATTGTCATCAAGGAATGAATTTGATAAAAAAAATGTTAAAGGATAGAAAAATTCTATTAGTCCTTGATGATGTGAGTGATATAGGCCAACTTGAATATTTGGCTAGAGAGCAAGGATGGTTTGGCAATGGGAGTAGAATAATAATAACAACAAGAGATAGGCATTTGTTATCATCGTATAGTGTATCTACTCAACACAACATCAAATTCTTGAGTGATGACGAGTCCTTTGATCTTTTCTATCAACATGCTTTTAAAGGAAAAAATCAACCAACTGAAGATTACTTGGAGGTTTCTAAAAGTGTGATGGAATATGCTGGAGGCCTTCCTTTGGCTCTTAAAGTGTTGGGTTCTTTTCTTTGTGGAAGAACTATAGAGAAATGGAAGGATGCACTAGCTAAGTTGAAGAAGGTTCCTCATGATCACATTTTGAAGATACTTAAGGTTAGTTTTGATGGATTAGATGAAAAGGAGAAGACTATATTCTTGGATATTGTTTGCTTTTTTAATGGGATGGCCATAGGCCGTGTCATTCAAATTTTAGAAACTTTGGATGAGGATCTTCACCCAAAAATTGGAATAGATGTTCTTATTGACAAATCATTGGTAATTAATTCTGAAGGGCATTTGTGGGTGCATGATACGTTTCAAGATATGGGTAATTATAGTGTTTCTGAAGAGTCACTTGATGATGTTGGCAAGCGTTCTAGGATATTTTCTTTGAAGGCTGCCGATTATATCCTAAAAAGAAATAAGGTAACATCCCTTAAGTTTTTGTGATTGTTACGTGCACAATTTATTTAATAGTTTATTTCATGAATTTTATACATGATTAACATGACTTATCATTTTATAGGGGACAGGAGCAATTCGGGGTATAGTTCTAACACTAGAAAAATCATTTGAAGCTTTTTGGGATCCCGAAGCCTTATCAAAGATGAGTAATCTCAAGTTACTTATCATTTCAAGTGGCTCATCACATGTTTCTGACTGTCAATTGAAACTTCCTCGCGGACTCAAGTCCCTTTCCAATGAGTTGAGAATTATTGAATGGGAGGGATATCCTTTAGATTCTTTGCCAAGACGAACTCAACTTGATGAACTTGTTCATCTGAAAATGCAGCATAGCAAGTTAAAAGAACTTTGGAGAGAAACGCAGGTAATTATGGTCTTTCACTTTAAATTGTTTGTCCATAATTTAATATATTTATTATTAACAAGCTTTTGGTTTTTGAGGGCATATGGATTTCTTCCTTCTTTCTTTTCAGTCGCCACATAAGCTCAAGTATATAAACTTATCTCATTTAACACACCTCATCGAAACATACCCAGATTTTGATGGAATTCTTGGTCTCGAGAGATTGATTCTTAAAGGGAGTTCTAACCTAGTTGAAATTCAGCAATCTTTTGGCCAACACGAGAATCTTGTCATGTGCAAAAACATTTAAAAACCTTCCAAGAAAATTTGAAGTGAATCGCTTAGAGATTTTCTTCTATCTGGTTGATTTATAGAACACTATTATAGTTAAACTACCTGAAACATAGGCCAATTTGTTTAGTCCTATTGAATTAAATTTGATGGGCAGCACAAATATGATTTTTTTTATATAAAAATTATCATTTAAAATGAAATTTAGTTAGTCAAAACAACCATAGTTAATTGCCTTTCTATTAAAAATAGTTATATTTGATTTTAAACAATTTTTGTTTTTATAATATTTTTTATTTTTAACTTTTACTTTTCATGTTGGCATTCAGGTTTTAGGAAGGCTTAAATGCCTTGATTTAAGGCATTCATTAAAACATTTATGGCCTTTCTTTTAAAGATAGTTATATGTAATTTAAAGCAATTGATACTTGTTTAAGATTTTTTTTTTCATTTTTAACTCTCTTTTTTTCATGTTGGCATTTAGGTTTTAGGAAGGCTTAAGTACCTTGATTTAAGAGATTCAAGAGATCTAATCAAAGCACCAAATTTTGATGAAATCCCTGATCTTGAAATACTCATTCTTGAAGGTTGTGTAAACCTTGTTGAAGTACATTCATCTCTTGGACGCCATAAGAATCTTGCCAGGGCCAATTTGAAGGGTTGTAGGATTATTAAAATTCTACCAAGTAAGTTTGAGATGAAATGGCTACAGACTCTTATACTCTTAGGCTGTTCAAAAATCAAACGACTTCCAGAATTTGGGGAAAGCATGAAATGTCTATACCAACTTGATGTGGAAGAGACTAGCATCACAAAACTACCTCAATCACTTGTCAATTTGACTACTCATGCTGTTTTAAATCTTAGGAATTGTGTAAACCTTGTTGAAGTACATCCATCACTTGGACACCATAAGAATCTTGCCACAATCAATTTAAAGGGATGCAAGAGTATTAAAATTCTACCAAGTAAGTTAGAGATGAAATGCCTGGAGACTCTTATACTCTCAAGCTGTTCAAAAATCAAACGACTTCTTGAATTTGGGGAAAGCATGGAGTGTCTATCCCAACTTGATGTGGAGGAGACTGGTATCACAAAACTACCTCAATCACTTGTCAATTTAACTACTCTTGCTGTTTTAAATCTTAGGAATTGCAAAAGTTTGGTATGCCTTCCCAATGTGATTCAATATATGAAGTCCATTAGAATTCTCAATTTTTCTGGTTGCTCAAAACTTTCAAGTCTTCCAGAGGTTTGGAATGAAAATGTGGCTTTAGAAGAGCTTGATGCTAGTGGAACTGCTATAAAGGAAGTGCCTTCATCAATTTGTCAGGTAAAAAATTTGAAATCATTATCTTTTAGTGGATGCACTGGACAAGAACAATCATCCTTGCAAAATTTCTTTTGTAATTTCAGCTGGTTCTCTAGGATTACAAGGCCTTCAATATCCACTGGGTTATTGCTGCCCGCTTCTTTACCAAGTTTATCATCATTAACAAACTTAGATTTTAGTTATTGCAATCTCTGTGATGAGTCCCTTCCTAATGATTTTAATGCATTGTCATCGTTGGAGCTGCTTGATCTGAGTGGAAACAATTTTGTTAGCCTACCTAGTGGCTTTATCTCTAACCTTTTAAAGCTCAACTGGGTTATCATCAATCATTGTCCAAGGCTTCAGTCATTGCCACGACTTCCACCAAATATATCTTGTACAGATACAGGTGATTGTCCCTCAATGACACTTAAAACTTGGTCCACAACAACTATGGGAATTCTTTAAACAATTTGAAGATAAGGTTGGTTTGATTTTCTCATTAGGATGTTTCTCACACATTATAATCATTATACTTATCTAAAATATATATAAAAATATAGCTTCAAAATAGCACGAATGTAAAAGGGCGTTACATTTTGGATGTTCTTGAAAGTTTAATTATATGGTTGTTTCTTGAATATTATAATCATCACACTTCTTTAACATGTTAATAATATTTGTTCCAGGATGGCTTCATGTCAAATTGGTGGTTCTTTTTAAATATTCCAGGAAGTGAAATGCCATCATGGTTTTACAATCAAAATTACTTCTATGAAAAGGCTTGGTGGTTCAAACCAAATGTGTCAATTATAGCGGATATAGATGATCAATGCCTTTCAAGTAAATGTTGTGGAATAGCTGTATGCTTAGTTGTAGAAGGACGTGGTTTTTCATCTACTACTATTGAAAATGAAGGACCAGTGTTGTTTTGGAGTCTTATATTTCCTTACTGGCCGAGCGGGTTCACTTGGTTTGGGCTTTGGCGTAATAGCCAACTCATTTTATTATTTATTCCATGCTTTGATAAGGGAAAACATCAAATTTCTTTTCATGTTGGAGAACGGGCAGAAATAAGAAGTGTGGGTGGCGTGTGGTGTGTAAAGAAGATGTTGAAGCATTACGAAGAACAATGGGTGGAGGATGCAGTAGCAGCAATGATTCAGACGACTGCCACACTTTTAATGATGATGATGTGGACACCCAAACACCTCTTGCTAAACGCCAAAAATTGGAATAAATGGTTCCAGGTACGCACGTCAGCATTATCTTTTTTTCCCTCTTTTTTTTTTTATGGATATCTAATGCTATTTTTGTTACATATATAATATCAGCAACATTAACATTATTCGCCTACGTTACGGCCAATGGCAGTCGTTGGTTAAAAAATTATTGTATTATTAATCTCTACAATGTCACAGAATTTTGATTTCATCTTTATAATATAAATCTAAATAATTTTTAATTCAATCTTTATTATTATATTTTATCAATATATTGCTACATATTTGAAAATATTTAGCTATACATATAAAACTCAATACTTATAAAACTTAATCAGCATGGACCTATTTTAAAAAATATGTAGACGGTGAATGTACAAATATCAATGTTAAGAAATTAGACCTACTATTAAATCAGCAGAGGTACTCATTCATGGTTCAATGGTTAAATCGTGATTTAAACCATAATTCAACTAGTCATGAGTAAATTGATATATTTTAAATTTTAAACAATATATGTTTATAATAAAAATAAATAATTATATATTATAATAAAAGTGAATTTTTAAATTTCAAACAAGATCATAAAAGATAAAAAAGGAAATATACATTGTTATTCCATCATTTAAATCCAATATACATAATTTATAGTTTATAACTTTAAAATATGTGCATATCTACATATTCTATACATATTTCTTGCATATTTGTTCTTCTTCATTTATCAATGTTTATTATGTATAAATATGCATAAATTTTAGTTTATAAATATGAACTAATTTTTTTAGAAAAATATTAGGATCAATTCAACTAGATTTTTCACTAATTTTGATCGATTCAAGACCGATTATGCTAATTCTTGATTGGTTTTCATATTAGCCAATTCTCTGCTGTGACTAGACTGGACTTAGGATTGATTTCCAGTTCAACTGGTTGAACCGATCGAACTCGTCTGATTTTAACAACATTGACAAATATAAACTTTTAAACTCATTTGTTTGATTTATTTTAATTGTTCACTTTGAAGTTCTTTTTCTTGTAGGTTTTTTCTTTGCGAGGATTCTTTGTGATTGAATGGTTCTTGAAGTTGGTTCCTGCCAGCTTGCTCTTGTAGTGTTTTTTAAACCTTTATTTTTAAAGTTGAGCGTGAATTTTAACTAAACATCAGGAGATGTTGCCTATTGATCATTTGGTTTAACTACATCTTTCTATACTGAACTTGGTTTTGAGGATTAACTTCTCATCACCTTCAATGTGATTTAGTGTGGGACTTCTTAAAGTATGTGGTGTGATTTGATGTTTTTAAAATTATGCTTGCAAACTCGACATTATTACAGAAATGGGTTGTATGACTTACAAGATTGCACATATAGGAGCATTTTTTCCTAAAAAAAAGTTCCTGTACATATGACCAGAACAGGGACCGTTTTAAAATATAAAGTTTCCCTTACATGAAAAGAATATATATATATATATATATAAAGGTTTCCGTAACACATTTGAAAGCTTTTAAGACGCATAAATTCCTATACACCTTTTTGTTTTGTTTTCCCTTGTTTTTTAATGCATGGGAACCTCTACTTTGACAAACACTTCTTGAATAATTTTTTTTATTTTTTTTTAAATTGTATTGCTGGAATCGATTTTGAAGAAAAAAACTCTTAAAAAATGATATACTTATAATAACATGAATCTTTTTAATTTTTTTAAAAAAATCTATAACAATGTGCTTAACTATATATATATATATATATATATGATCTTTTAGTACAAAATGTTTCAAGCCTTAAGGAATTTATAAACATTTAATATATAATACATATATTATTTTCAGAAAAAGATTTGGGTGTTTGAACTAAACTTGAACCAAATTGGCCTGAATGTAATTATATGTGATTTTTCTAAGCTTGATTCTAAAAATTTTTGAGCTTATTTCAATTTATTCATTAGGTTTGGTTCAAATTATTGGCTTTATCTACAGGAATATGACTCACAAATTAAAGTAAGTCCAAGAGATAGGGGAACCAAGTTCCAAATGATGCTAAAAAAATCTTGGGCAACTAATGTTCAAAATCACACAAAGGACGTTCTCATATATTCAGGGGTTGCTCATTTGATAAAATTGTAATGATACACACACACACACACAAGATAATTGGAAAGAAATATTTTTGTATATCTATGCCTATGTGTGTTAATTAAAAGAATGTCATATATAGGAGTCCCACAAGAAAATTGGTGTAAAGTTAAAATATTTTATTCATTATCATGCAAAAGGTTACTTGGTTCACAGGTTAAATTGTGAAATGCTATTGAATGATAGTTTTGTGAACTTTCACGGATTGTGATAGTACTGTCACTATTAAAAAAATATAAATTAGCGAGGAAATTTAGCGAGAGATTGTCTATTCCTCTCTAAAATACCAAATTAGCGAGAAAATTCATAAGGGATGTTAATTTCATAACTTGATTTAAAATTAGCAAGAAAATTAGCGAAGAACTGTCAATCCCTCTCTAAAATAAAAGAATTACTGAGAGATTGTCAATTCTCCTTTAAAATAAGGACTGTCAACTTGGTTCCTTAAGTTTCTCTTATTTATCGATTTAGTTTGTTAAGTTTAGTTTGTTTATAGCTTTGGTCTTATTATTGGGCCACACAAGCTCCTAGACACACGGACCTATTATTGGGCCTATTTTCAGTTACCTTTTTGTTTTTTGCATTGTCACTTGCGTTTGGGTTTCTTCATTTTTTGAGCTCCAAAAAACATTGGGCTAACAATTTTTGTGTTCAGTTTGCCATCACTTGTTGTGGAATTAACATATAAAATTTTGAAAATTTAAATTTAAATATATATATATATATATATATATCATCTTGTAATTTTGCAATCAATTGTTGCATAATTAACCATTATAAGAGTGTTTTGGTGATTTTTTTTTTCTAGTAAAACATTTTTATTAATAAATAATCATATTGAAGAGCACCCTTGGTCCACATTGTTGTGTAGGACAAAAATGAGGAAGAAGAGATTGGGCAGTGAAGGGTAACAAAGGAGGTCCAACAACAATGGGGAAAAAAGTTGGCAGAGTAGCTAGTCAAAGGGTGAAGGAGAAGAGAAGCAATGAGAAGGTGGAGAAGAAGGAAGAAGGCTATGTAAAGAAGAAAGGAATAAGACATTGATGTCAATACAAATTTAAATTGAGGATATTTTGGATTGAAAAAATCCATTCCTTGGGAATGGACCCATTCTCATGGTCTCTTTAATGGAATGAAAATTACCTCAAACAAGGTAATGGGCCATTCCATTAAAATGAGTTCACTTATATACCAAACAATTAAAATAGTCATTCCTTTATTTATTTTTATTCCATCACCCATCATTCCTTTGTACCAAACGGCTTTATAGGTAAGTATTACCTTTTAAAATTTTGAAAATTTAAATCTAAACTTATATATATATATATATATAAATTCTCATCTTGTGCTTTTACAATTACTTGCCATAGAATAAACCATTGTAAGAGTGTTTTGGTGATTTTTTTAGTAAAATGTTTTTATTAATATATCACCGTATTAAAAATGTTAAACAAATATTAGACTCCACACCAACTATGAGACTTTTATGAATTAGGTTTATTATAGACTTTCTTTAAGTGAAATGCTTGTTGTTAAAATCAATCCACATTCAAGCGGACATTTGTCTTTTGTCTTTTTCCTTCTTTCTCTAATTTCTTGCTTTTATATTTTGTTTTTCCTATTTTTTAACTGTGTTTGAACTATTTGTCATTTTTTTTTAAAAAAAGAAAGCATTCCATTAAATATTTAAAAAAAAACTAAAAAAATGAACATAGCCAATTAAAAAGAAACAAAGATGAAATAAACAACAGAGAAAGATAATTGAAACACGTTAAAAAAGAATCGTAGGCTCATTGATGATTTCTATCCAAGTCTTCTATGTCTTCTCATTTAAAAATGTTTAAATTATTTTTACTATGCAAATTGTTTTGTTTAAATTTCTCTGGCAAAAACTTATATAATATATATATATATATATATATTTTTTTATAGTCTGAGAGAGAATGAAATAATTTAGAGTCCAGATATAGGAATCAACGGGATCCTTTTGAATTATACTAAATATTTTATTGCGATTTTAAATTAACAAATTTTCACAAATTTTTGTAGTTATTATTGTCTATGATTTTTTGTTTTTGTGTACCGAAAAAAAGAAAGAAAACTAATATATATTAGCATGCTTACTTTTATGTTCTAGGAGTGCTCTGTTTATTATTGCCACGTTATTCGAACATTACTTTTAATGAAACACAATAATTAAATAATGGCGCTAGGAGTTACAAATAAAAGTTTCAGCAATTGTTGAGTTCTACGTGCTTTGAATTTTTGGTTGTGATTTTATCACATAGAAAAATCACTGTATTTTTAATTAGATGCATGAAGAGGTGGCTAAGACGTGTTTTGAATCCCTGCACTTTGCTTAAATTTTAGTATAGGTTCTTACACCTTTTTTTGTTATTTTAAGTTTCTATATTTTTATTTTTTGCTGTTCTAAGTTCCTATAGTACTGCTCATGAAAGGATTTAGAACAACAAAAAAAAAATGTAAAAATCTAGAACACTGAAAAAAATACAACTTATAATAAAATTTGAATAAAATACAGGAATTTAAAGTTATGTTTTCTTATTTATTCACATTAAAACGGTGATGGAAATTAGTGACTCTTGAATGGGATATGTAAATAATCCAAATTAGATTTAAACTGTTTAAATCTAAAATTTTTATTTTTTTTGGGTTCAAAAATCGTTATTGAGGCTTTTAAAAGGTATGTCACCTAACCTTTTAGTCCATGGATTTATTTCTCTGAACACCATGACGCTAGATTGGCACGGAAATTTATTTATTTTAGGTTATTTATGATTGAAAATTATGTTTTACTAATTTACTTATTGCATTTGAGGATAATATACATATAAAAAGGTGAAACAATTTAAATTGTTAGAAACTTATTTATTTTTTACGTCATATATCAAAGTATACAGAAGCATATGACACATGAATTTAAATATAGAAGAATATGTTTTAAATAGTACAACAAAAATAAAAATAGAAGGGAAAGGGTCTGAATGGGATCCATCTTGGATGCTCATTTGGATCATCCAGTTGATTTAATAAATTATTTTATATTTTATTAAAATTAAAATTTATAAAAATTATTAAAAAGTAGTAATAAAATCTTTTTTATTATTAATCAAAACTAGGTTTAATTTAGAGGGTTTAATTTAATAAATTAATATTAAAATTTTATATGTTAATTATCCAAATGTATTCTACACTGTCCATATTTAAAATTTTTAACTTGTAATTTTTTTAAAAAATATTTTATATTTTTATTAAATCTAGACTAAACAGAATACATCTAAGTAATTAAAATATAAAATTATAAAAATTTTAATATTAAATTGAACCATGCAAAGTACATTTGGGCAGTCAATATATAAAAATTATAAAATTTTTAATATTAAATTAAACCCTTCAAATTAAATACAGATCTAATTGTTGATAATTTTTTATAATTTTTATTTTAATAAATATAAAATATAAATATAAAATAATATATTAAATTTAAATTTGAATGGTTCAGGTTTCATCACCTTAACAAGCACCCAATATGAATCCGTTTGAATGTGTAAGATGTGAAAAAAAAAAAGGTGAAAAAGCCAATAAAGCAATGAAAAGCATTACACGGTTTGATGCTTGAAAGCATTTTCCTTCTCATTCTTTCTCCACTTTTCTTTAATTTGAAGCAGCTGGTGACTTCATCATATTACTTTGAAATCAAACATATCTTTCAATATTACCTCATCATTCTTCATGTTTCTGCTTTCTTCCTTGCTTTGTTTTAGATTTATTTTATGAATTTTGCTTTGAATTAAACATGGAACGTCGACGAGAAAAAAATATATAGAATGATTATACTTCCATTTAATTTTTGCCTAAAGAGTGAATGAATCTTGCGGTAAGAGAAAATCATGCAATTTATATTATATATTGTTTTCTCCAGTGAAATAGATTATTTGTTGGTTTCTGTCATGGGACTTTGTGTGGCTGTTGAAAAGTTTTTCTTTGAAACTCAAATAGACAGGAAAATTTGTCATGGAAATTTACAAAGTTTAGTTTATTTATCATTTTGATCCTTATTATTTAAAGAAGATGTAACACTATTGACATTTGCTGACATGGATAACAAAATATTGATGATATATAGCTAGGTAGATTAATACAAAGAAGTGTAGTTATTTATGTAAAAAAAATAGACACAAAAATTTTAAAAATGAAGGAACAAAACAGAGCCTAAATGATTGGATTAATAAAAATTAAACTAATTCAAGGATTAATTTATTCGCATTTAACTACATACATTTTACACATTAGATTAATTTAAGACACTAGATCTATAATTAATTATGACTAGCTTAAATAACTAAAAGTTTTATTATCCCCATTGAATAATTTTATACATATGGTGCATTTTTAAGTGGAAATTCTCTTGTACAATTAGCATAAAATGCTTGATTACATGACATCTTTGGGAGTGTCCTTAGGACATAAACGCTCCCATATGCTTATTCTAAAAAGCGCTTTAGAAATGCTTCCATATTTATGGGAGAGCTCGCTAATAGATCTCGTCAAAATTGCTGCTTCAACACTCTTGTTACAATAAAATGCGTGATCCTTTGCTAATAGTATTAGTTGTTTCTTATTTGCCATAGTTTATGATAGTCAATTAAATTGATTAGAAACGTTAAGAGACTCACACAAGCTCTTAGACATATGGGCCTATTATCGGGCCATTTCCAGCCACTTTTTTGGTCACTTGCATTTCCGTTTCTTCATTTTTTGAGCTCTTTATTTTTTAAAAAAAAAAAACTGAGCAATTTTGTATTGAGTTTGCATGTACTTTTGCACGATGCATATTGAATCTTCTAAAGGTGATATATTTCGATCTAAGATTTTGAAAATTTAAATTTAAATATAAAAACTATATTTATATTGTCATCTCGTGATATACATGTTCATTGACAATTATTAGCTAATGAACTAAAAACTCTGGTTTCTATACACAAGTTATTTAATTTGCTCTTCGAGAATTCCTGCAAACCTCTTTCTCTTCTCCTTTTTTCTTCCTTCTGCAATATTATTAGGTATACTAACAATTGGATTGTAATAACCCATAAAGTTTTGTGTAAAAAAAGAAATTAAAAAATAAATCAAAAAATGAAAAAATTAAATTAAATAATTATAATGTGTATTAATTATACTTATATTAATTTTGGGACCATTATGACAAGAAGGAGTATTGGTGTAGTGGAAGAATGCATGCAACACAACCATCAGGTCCCAAATTCGAATCTGACTAAGACCAAAATGGGGATTTTATTTTGTTTTTATTTTTTGAAATTACCAAACTACCCCTCTTCAATCTAATAAAGCTTATCATCCCTTTCTTTGATTGTTCGAGATCTGTCGAGAGAGAGACAGAAGTGCTCTGCCTCATGCTTCATTCCTTCACTCTTCCTTTGTGTCTTCGATTCCTTCCTTTTCGTTTTCAGCCATCACTGGCGTGACCTTTGACCGCTGATCTATCACAGTTGGCTAGAGTTAGAGCTCGTTTTTTGCTGTTGGAAGTCGACCAAAATCTCTTCCTTCTCCCTTTTACGAGCTCAGCATTTCACTGGGTTGAGGTATAGATTATGGGATCATTTTGCTTGTGCTGCTGTCGAGTTTTATTTCTATTGTGCTCTTGGTTATGATGCTTCTTCTCTCTACTCGATTTTGGCTGCTACTCTGTTCCTGTAAACTATGTCCACGCGTTGCTAACGGGTGGAAGAAATCAGGTTGCGGAATTGGTGGTGCTGGTCATGAGCTGAAATTGACGCTGATTTTAGTCTTTTTCCTTTCTTTCGAGCAATGCTTTGTCTTCCTCATTTCCTTGCTCAGCTAGAGATCTCATCTTCTCTCTCTGTTTGATTGGCAGTCTCTTGATCTCTCCCTCTTTCATTGTTATTGGTGATTAAGGTGAGGATTTTTTAGCATTCTTCCTTTGTTGAGCCGTATGAGAGGGAGTGTGAGTTGATGGCTAAAATTATAGAGTTCTTTGATAGAATTTTGTTGCTTCCCGTACGTTGTAAGAAGAAGGTTCAAATTTGAGTTGAAAATTTGACTTAAGAAGGCTTGGTCGATATACATATGGGTCATAATTTTGGAATTAAATTAATTCTGTTTGAAATGGTTGATATAGTAAACGCAGGAGAGCTATTCCTACCGCATCCCCAAACAAGAAATTCGGTTTATTTGCTTCACCAGGTCCGAAAATGCCAAGAAGCCAATCCAAAAACAATCTTCCAATTCTCATCCCTGGATGTCAAGTTATACCTCAGCCACTCCTTATTTTGTAAAGAAAAAAAAAAAAAGTACAGAATCAACGTCAGACATTCTTCAACAAACCTATCCTCTATTTTATCTAACTTTAATTAATTATTATTATATCTAGGCTTTTGCTTACATGGTCTAATTCATCAAGGATGGGCATGAACCATAACAATTAATACAAGTCGACAAAGACACATCTATTGATGTCTTTATCTAATCAAGTACGTAGTCAAATTTAATCCTGGTTGCCAAATGAAGTTTAAAGGAAAAACTTATATACTTAACTTTATATACTTAAAGTGTTTGTTTTCAGTTAAATTATTTGTAGATTATTTATTCTATAACAACTTCTTATTATTGATATTATTAACATATTAAAATTCACTTGTTTTGATTTGATTGGATAAAAATATATTAAATATATAAGACTAAGTACCTAAGTTTTGTTGGTGATTGTTGAAACTGGCAGGTAGATTTAAAGTCTGAGTCGTGCTAAGGACACTGACCTTAAGAACTATTCCGTCACACTAGATTGTTCGCACGGCAGCTCTCTAGAATTAAACAGACTCATCCTGCAAATTAAGCAGGGACACAGAACAACAAAGACAAAAAGAATATACTCAAGCAACACAATACATAGGAGGAGCTTGAGAACTCTAGAGCTTGGCATCGGGTACACTGCACTCCTGGGCTATATATAGTGACAACCAGAAGGTCCCCTTAATAAACCATTAAACATCAATTTTAAAATAATTAAAACAAATTAAGCCTCATAACTTGGACGGTTTTGAACGTTAAAAAAGTTATTTAAATAAATATTAAACCCTTCTAATGCCATTAAATCAAATAAAAGGTGATTAAAATCTTTCAAAACTATAACTCCAAGTTGGTAAAAATAAGATTTAAGTAGGGGTTATAGAAATCAATATTAATAAATTATAACAATTCCTTTTGAAATACCCATGAATATTTTATAATATCCAACAAGTTTTGCCCTTGTCTTGTGTTTACTTTAGTATTAAATTATGCTTGTATTTTAAAAATCACGAAGAGAATGAAAATAATATGATTGGATTAGATTCGAATTACCAAGGCCAATTCGAATTATTCACATTACATGAATTTATTATATAATAAATTCTTATTATTAATAGTATTAACATATTAAAATTCAAATTGCCTTTCTGAGTCAGAATTCTTCACAACACATTCCCTTGTTAAATCAGCACCTCTCTCATAATTCCCACGCAAAACTTGTGCACAATAAACTTTGACGCTTGGAAATAACCTGCCAACCTATCTCCCCCAACAAAAGCATCATTCATAGCCCCTAAATCCTTCAAACTGAACCCCCAACACGGCAAACACTTTTGGGAGAGCATAAAATGTTCCAGCACAAGGCATTCACCTTCCTTTTATCCTTCATCGCTTTCCATATAAAGTTTCTCCGAATCCTTTCTAACCGCTGACACACACCCGCAGGAATATGTTGCTTTCTACGTTTGATATACATCTATTTGACCAGTAACTGCTAGTGATAAACACTGTTTCTTCCAGTTGCTCAACTTATTCTAGATTCTACCAATAAGAGATTGAAGCTTCCCTTCGTGATGAAAGCCTTCAAATAACGCCCCAATTCCTTGATAGAGTAGTAGCATGGGATAATGGGTGATGTGTGGGGGAGTTAGAGAGATATTTGGAACAATTATTATTTTCAAGTTATTTTAGATATTATCTGCTTAATAATATTTTTTTTTAGATTATTTTTCTGTTTTTTGTTGAGTGGTTTTAAGTTTAAGAGTGGCGGGTTATGGTACTTGTAGATTAAGTCAATAATTTTATTTATTTATGTATATTTTAGGTAGTTATCTCCCATATTATCTGAGTTATGGATTAAGGGGAGTATTTATAGGAATTGTTGGTCATTTTTTTATCTATACATACTAAGTCACAACTTGTAGAAATCATCTAGAAATAAAATTAAATGTAGCATAAATTAAAACGACTGCATACATAAATAAAATATGCACAACAACTTACAAATAAAATATGGAGTTCTTAACTGGAAAATATTTTTAATTTCATATTACTACATATCAGCTACATCTTCTTTTACATGTTTTCTAACATTAAAATGGTGCTGGAAATTAGTCACTCTTGTTGGGGCATAAAGGGAAGGATTTGAACTTAATTTGTGCACATGCTCATTCTTGAAATTTGATTTAGACGTTAAATTTGAATTTTTTTTAATTCCATTTTTTCTTCAAAAAATAGTTATTGAATTTTTTTTAACATACATGTTGCTTAATTAATCCTTTAGTCCATGGATTTATTTATCTAAAGACCATGTTTTCCCCAAATTTTTTTATGCTACTTATAATTAAAAATGATGTTTTACTTAATGTTTTAAGATCTGGACCGACTTGAACAATTGGACTGTCACCCAAGCACAAAAATGACCAATTTTAAACGAGCGGTTTTGATGGACTTGGAACCCATAATAGTTGGACAGTTTTGAACTATTTTTTCTTTTTACTCATTTTTTAGTAATAAGCTTTTTTTTTTCAATTTAGAAAGAATTTTATTATAGTAAATTTTTGTGTGAATGATTTTTTTATTGACATTACATAATTAAACTTTAAAGAAAATTGAAAACTTATTTACTTAAATTAAGAGGACAAATAAGATAAATTTAAAACATATACATATGAAAAAAGTGAGAAAATTAAAACTTCATATTTTTTTTAGCTAAACAACTTGGAAGAATTACAATCAGGTCCTATACAAGAAAATTAATTACTGCCAGATCCATTGATAGTTGAACCAAATTAATGGACTTGGCAATAATTAATTTTCTTGTGTGGGACTTTAATGTTATTCTCCCAAACAACTTTTATATAAATATTATTTTTATTTAATATTATGTTATTGATTCAAATATTGGTCTAATTGATTAAATCATAAAAACTGTGACTCATTGACATTTTTAGTTTGCTGTCCGACCCAGTTATTAAAATATTGGTTTTACTAATTTGTTTATTGCATTTGAGGATAATATACGTATAGAGAGGTGAAACAATTTAAATTATTAAACTATAATTTATTTTTATTCACATCGTACATCAAAGTATATAAAAATATGACACCTGAATTTAAATATTAAAGAATGTGTTTTAAGTTGAACAATAAAAATAGAAGGGGAAGGGTGGTGATTCCCCGTTAAGAAAATAATAAATTGTAATACAAAGTAATTATCTAATAAAAAATGTCTAAAAAGTAAAAAAAATATAGAAAAACACCATAAAGCAATGAAAAGCATCATCTCATGGTTTCTTCTGTCCGTAATGCGATTTGAACTTTGAAGGATGAATGTGTATAGAGCTGACAGAAGACTTTGGCCCCCCCCAAAAAAAAAAAAGGGAGAAGACTGGGTTTCCAGTTGAGCTCGTGACTGGTATTTGACATTTGAGAGTATTATTATACTATTTTTTTGCCTGAATAACTATTTTCCTATTAAAAATATTAATATTCAAAATATTGTTGCGTATTAAATATTGACATCTTTCAAATGAATACACACGAGTTCCATTTGGCTCACTCCCTCCATTTTGCTTGACAAATCAAAATGTTAATTTCTAACAAGATATTGAAAATTGAATTGATTATTTAACCAATTGAGATATTGGTTTAAAGGTTAATGATCAAAATGGTATTTGAACTGTGATCAAATTAATTACAAACAAAATATTTTATTAAAACTGGTCAAGATATTGGTTTAACTAGGTGAGCTGGTTTAGATTTTGATATTATAATTTCCAATCAAATTCAGGGCTATCTTTCGAGAAACTTCTCATAATTAATTATTTTGACAATTCGAAGAATTTCTTTTCAGTTCCTTGGCAAATTTAAGGTCGCATGTATAGAATGAGAGAAGCAGTAAGCTCTTGATGATTTTTTTTTTTAATCTAAAAGACTCTTAATGATTTCATTCCCAGTCTTCCCTCTCTTTCACACATACATAATTAAAAAAAAAACTATTCACAATGTTTTGTTTAACTTTATCCATATATATATTCTTTTTGTATTTGATTCTTTTCAATAAAGGGTAAACAAGCAAATTAGTTCCTAAATTATAGGTACCAAAAGCTTTTGAGATCTTAAACTCATCTTTTGTGCAATATTCTCTTTCAACTTTTGAAAACGGTATAGTTGACCTTTGCCATTAATAAAAGTTAACTTGGATCATTAGTGTGATTAGAAAATGATAAAAAAAAACTAAAATTATACAAAAATGACCAAAAAAATTTTGTTGTCGCTTTTTGTAATTTTTTGGGTTCTAGTCTTTAATTTTTGAACCCTTTATTATAATTTTTGAGTTTTTTTTGGTAATTTTTGAAGTCATTTTCTGTTATTTTTTAGTTTATTAACAGTAAAAGTTAACTTCTGTTAACAACAATGATTATATTGCACGTTTTCAAAAATTAAAGAGGAATATTGTGCAAAAGATGAGTTTAAGGTTTCAAATGCTTCTAGATCTATAGTTTATGAGCCAATTTACTCATATACCCTTCAATTAAAGTGTCAAAGTTAAGAAATTAAGAGAAAGAGAATAAAAAATTATTGTCCAGATGTAGAAATCAATTTTTTATTTTTATATTATACTCAATGTTTTCTTGTGAGTTCTAAACTAATAAAATTTCACAAATTGTGGGTGATTACTTTCTATGGTCTTTTCTTTGATTGTATATTTACAAAAAAAAAAATTCACAAACAAATTTAATACGCGTGCATAATGTTGGGGAGACAAAATATGCTATTCTCATTGAGTTCATTTTCTTCTACTACAGAAGTGCTCTACTTACCATCGGGCAGCTAAATTAACGGGTTAGAAATTGGTCCAACTTAATTAGATGCCTTGAGTTTGTGCATTAATGATTAAATTCTTGATAAGAGGTATGCCTCTTAAAGAGGTGACCACAAGCTATTGATTGAAATTAGTCTAGATCAAAGATCTAGAATACCATAACAAAAGCCAAAAAAAAAAAAAAAAAACAGTGCTCAACTTCACTTGTTATTATCACATTACGGAACATTACATTTTCCCCCAAAAAAACACAATAATTAAATAATGGTGCCAGAAATCTTACATTTTGGAAATTGCATTGTTTGCACTATTCCCTCGACGGTGAATTTTCATTTGTGCCCTTGTCATTTCTAAAAATAATATTGATTACTCTAGTTCCTTCTTTTTCCAAGTGTACAATTTTCACTGTTCCTTATACAGTAAATTTTTAACATTGCCCGTTCAATTTTCAAACAAAATATTGGTCCAATCTTATTTGAGCTTCCCTCCCCATTTTTCCAGCTCTAGAATGTTCTTTTTTTCTTGTGCCTTTTTCTCATTTCATGCCCATGCTTCTTCTTCCTTCAATTCTTTTTGAAAAATAATGGTCTTCATAATAAATTGAGGAGGTATATGTACAAAAATTTGAAAATGAAGTGTTCACTATGTTCTGTAGCACTTATGAATTTTTCTTTTGAAGAGTACTTCTTTCAGTTGTCTAGAATTCCAATAAACATGGTTTTTTTAATTATTTCCATAATTTCATCATTAAAAAAAACTAGTGATGTTTTTATCCATTTCTCTTTCTGTTTTATGTTCCTATGATACCCTTTTTAATTAGTCTTTGTATTATTTGATATGGATTACATAACTTCTTCAATATTTGTACAACTAGGTAGGGTATTTGGGAAAAAAGAAGAAGAAGAAGAAGAAGAAGCTTAAGGATTAAGCATGGAGCAGTGACTTAATTTTAAAATTCAATAAGTTACTGTCAAACAAAATCAACTAAATGTATAACATTATGATCATATAGGTACACATTTGAAATAAGTTGATCAACAAATCTTCCATTGTAGGTTAACAAAAATTAAACTTTATGTGGAGTTATGATTTTCTTTTTGCTTATATAGTGTACTTAGATGAAGGATACCCTTCATAAATTGGCAAATATTTTGGAGCAAGAATATGGTTTAATAAACGAGTCAAGAATGAAGTTGCACACCTCATGTGTTTGTACTGTACTGCTCCGAAAGAAAGATTAAATTAGCATTTGTAGATCCTTCTTTATCTCATTTAGCCCACTTAATTTTTGACAAAAATGATCCCAATTCAAAAGAATTTTTTGAGATATATATATATATATATATATATTTATATATAAAATATATAAAATATTTGCTAATAAACAAATTAATATTGAGTTATTGAAAACTTTGGTTTTCATTTAAATCCAAAATAATTATTTCCAAGCTTAGCTTCACATGGGAAATGTAACAACACCAAAAGTCAAACTAATTGTGAAATATATTATCATACGTGCTTGAAGTAGTTTAATTAATTTAATTGTCACGATACATGTCGTGAAATGTACCTCGTATGATTGAGTGTTCCGCTATATCGCAGGACTTAAAATCTAGTGTGTGTATATATAAAAGTAGAATTGCAAGCAATATTTAACGATGACATGTATCCTTAATTATATTATTTATTTATTTTTTTTAAAAATAGATAAAAATTTTAAAAATAGATAAAACTACCTTACTCTCAAATATCTCCCCATTGTCTCAACTTCTTCAAGTGAAGTTATTTATATTAATTTTAAATTTTAAAAAATAAATAAAACCACCTCACTTTTAAATATTTCTATATTATCCTAATTTCTTATTAACTTATCTATATATATAAAAAAGTAGAACTACAAGCAGCATTCTGGAGATGACATGTGTCCCTTATGCAATTTTGATTTATTTTTTTAAATTTTAAACATAAATAAAACTACCTTCCCCAAATATCTCTATATTATCCCAACCCCTCATTAATTAATTTACTTATAATCTCAAAATTTCTAACTTTAAAATAATAAAAAATTATTTATACCTTCCTCATCTCAAAAAATCCATCCATCATCCAAACTTTACAACTTCTTACTCATAATTATAAATTTTAATTTTAAAATTTCCATTTCAAAAATTATAGAAAATTTGAGATTTTAATTTTAAACATTTGTTGAAATTACAACTAGATTTATATCTAAATTTTAAAAATTTTAATAGAACCACGAGCAGCATCTTCTCAATGACATTTTTTAATGTAATTTTCCTTTATTTGATTTTTAATTCTCAAATACAAATAAAACTATGTCACCTTCTCCAATATCTCTACATTATCTCAACTTCTCATTAATTAATTTATTTAAAATATTTAATTTCTAATATAAAAGAATAACGCAATTATGTATATCCTCGTCATCTCAAAAAAGAAATTTGATTTTTAAATTTTGTGTGAAATTTTAATTTATATTGTAAAATTTCACAAAATTACTCATAATTTAAAATAAATATAAAACTACCTCAGCCCTAAAAATTGATACATCATCTCAACTTGTCAAGCCACATTAGCTTTAAATTTAAAGTTGAATTTAAATTTTTTAATCATCACTAACATGTCTAACGTGGGTAGTGTAGTTATGTGAGATAAGGTGGTTACAGAATGAGATGTTAAATGGTGTTTAGTTTTTTCTAACGTGGGTTAGTTGCATTAATTTTCACTTATTGTGCAAATTATAAATCTATAACTGCCATCTTCATTTTATAACTCTTGCAGTTTGAAGGTTATAAGCTATATGCCTTCCTTTTTGTGACCATTGATAGAGACCAGTCATCTTCTACATGTTCAAAGGTAAAATTTTTTGTTTGAATCCTCAAAATTTTCTCTCATTTTATCAAACAAGATATGTTTTTTACTCTCGATGACTTTGCTTTCTTGTGCAAGTAAAGTTTGTTCTCAGATCTCATCTTCTACCATAAAGACTAAACTAAAGATGCCAAAGTCATAATTTCTCAAACTTTATTATGAATTTCCACCATTTTCCTTTGAAATCTATACAAAAATTTCCTAATTATAGTTATTGTTGATACATTGAAGGTGGAGATAAAGATGATAGAGAAAGCACCCAGGCTCTACATCACATGAGCGTGAGTCTATTTTATTCTATGACTTTAGTTTTGTTTCCATTTAACTATAAGTTTGAAGATCTAGAGTTGGATCATATTATTCTTACAAATTCTATTCATGTGCTTATTTTGTTGATTTACATGTTATTCAAGTAATTGTTAGCTTTGTATTTTGGTCATTAAGATAGAAAAACAAATAAAGAAATTTGCATATTTTGCCATAAATGAAAATAAAGAAATGGATTTTTTTATATTAGAAATATGTGTTTTACTTTATTGTCTCTTTTTAAATTCATCTTTAAACATTGTTTGTTGTATCAATTCCTTCAAGTTCATCAAATCATTTATAATTACTTTTTTCATAACCACATTTCAATGTTTATCGTTTCCTTTCCTTTAGGTTCAAGGTTCAATGTCAACTCATCAATGCATTTGGGATATATTGTAATTTGGTTGTTTTTTTATTGTGAAATATATAGCCTGATGAAATGTAATGCTATTTGAGTTAAATGAATGTGTCTCTTTTAGTAATTGTATGGTTTTCAATTTTTATTGAAAAATTGTATTAAGTGACATTGAATATGAGAATGTAATTTTTTTTTTTCGATATCAACTGAAATGTCAATACACCTCTAGAGTCCATATATATTTAAGAAGTTCACAGGTAAGGAAAAATTGTTCAATGTAGCCTTTTTTAGGGAGGTTACTACATGGTACCTTATGATCAACACGAACATTCTCTATCTATAGAATCTATAGTAGTATTTGTTTAATGTTCTCATCAATCTTTCTTCTAACTATTGAATATTTGGTTCACCAGATCTAGATTAAATTACTCTTTTGATGCTCCATTTCTTAATCACACTATACCTTGTCATTCATGTTAATGGCCCATTAGCTGTAGGTTCTCATGAATTAATGACACATGACTTTGATTATGAACAAACAACACCATTCCTGCTTACTAATCTCTTATCTTTCACATGCAGATGTTACCTTGCTTCATGATGTCCTCTGTTTGAAAGTGAATTTCTCATGTGCTTTAAAATGTGTAGTACCTAGGGATTTTTGCATATTGAATTTGAAGGTGCAAGTTTTTTCTAGCTTATTATCAAGTGACAAGCATAGATAAGCCATCCCATTTGAAGAAAATGAGCATGCATTTGGCACTACAAATATTTCCACCAATGCTAAAAGATAATTCAGATGGAGTCGATGGATTATTAATGTGTTTCTCTGTTTACATGTTTTTTTGTTTCTACTAATATTTTTTTTATTTCTAGGAATTTAGAGTTAAAGTTTAACTTTTTTTTCACTGCCAACAAAGTTCAAGATTTAAACCTTTTCTTTTTATTTCTACGATTTGTTGCTAGCGCATGTGTAAATAATATTTTCTTTTATAATATATTTACAATGATGTTCTCCCTTACTTTGTGCCAATCATTTTCATGTTATTCAATGGTAATGGAAAATCTAATTTACCCGTATTTTTTAATTGCAAGCTATTTCATTAGAACATGGGGTGGTGCATTTTCATTTCAAACATCAATAAAGTTACAACCCTTTCTCCAAAAAAAATATTTATATTGTTGATAAGTTTTAATCAATTTATAAGTTTCAAATATTAATGTTTCATAAAAAATATTTCACACACACACACACTCTCTCTCTCTCTCTCTCACGCGCACGCGCGCAGGTAGGTTATACCAAAAAACAATAAGTAGGAGTAAAGTGACAATAAAGAACATACGGCAACAATAACATATTTCTATAATATATATATATATATATATTAAAAGTTATTTAAAAATTAGTAAAAAGATTATTTCACATAATAACATTTTAGATTTTTAATTTTTTTATGATTGTTATTTATTTAAATTATTTTTATTTTTTTCAAATTCCTGCATCGCATGGGCCACGTACTAGTCTATATATATATAATAGAAGAATAACAAACGTATCTCTATGAATGACAAGTGTCATTTTTTTAAATAGTAATTTTAAAAAGTCACGTAAGATTTTATTTATAAAATTATTTTTAATTCATGAATATAATTTATTTTTATTCTTTTATTTCAGTAACTTCTTAACCCATGATCTAATAATTTCCTAATTCCATGATTCCTCTTTTAGATATGATTAGTTATTCAATATTCTATCATTCAAATAGTAAATTAATATAAATAAACAAATAAAAACTGAATTAAATTCGTATGACTTAATAAAATAATTACATTAAATTCTTTATACATTATTAATTAATATAATTCTCATTTATAATTTAATTAAATATATATGATTTATGAATTGAGTAATTAATGGATATTAATTTAAATTATAATATTTAAAATAAATATAACAACATAATTTTCTTGATATTTTAATTGTTATCTCGTGCAAACATGTAAACAATAAAATAAACTTCTTATTTATGAAATTCTTAATTTTCTTTATTTTTTTGATTCATGTATATAATTAAATTTAAATATAGATATTTATTTAGATTATTTATTTCAGTAACTTCTTAGCCCGTAATCTAATAATTTTCTAACTCTACGATTCTTCTTTAGATATGGTTAATTATTCAATATTCTATCATTCAAATAAAAAATTAATATAAATTAACAAATAAAAACTGAATTAAATTCGTATGACTAAATAAAATAATTATATTAAATTCTTTATATGTTATTAATTAATATAATTCTCATTTATAATTTAATTAAATATATATGATTTATGAATTGAGTGATTAATGGATATTAAGTTAAATTATAATATTTAAAATAAATATAACAACATAATTTTCTTGATATTTTAATTGTCATCTCGTGCAAACATGTAAACAATAAAATGAAGTTCTTATTTATGAAATTCTTAATTTTCTTTATTTTTTTGATTCATGTATATAATTAAATTTAAATATGGATAGTTATTTAGATTATTTATTCCGGTAACTTCTTAGCCCATAATCTAATAATTTTCTAACTCCACGATTCCTCTTTAGATATGATTAGTTATTCAATATTCTATCACTCAAATAGCAAATTAATATAAATTAACAAATAAAAACTGAATTAAATTCGTATGACTAAATAAAATAATTATATTAAATTCTTTATATGTTATTAATTAATATAATTCTCATTTATAATTTAATTAAATATATATGATTTATGAATTGAGTGATTAATGGATATTAAGTTAATTATAATATTTAAAATAAATATAACAACATAATTTTCTTGATATTTTAATTGTCATCTCGTGCAAACATGTAAACAATAAAATGAAGTTCTTATTTATGAAATTCTTAATTTTCTTTATTTTTTTGATTCATGTATATAATTAAATTTAAATATGGATAGTTATTTAGATTATTTATTCCGGTAACTTCTTAGCCCGTAATCTAATAATTTTCTAACTCCACGATTCCTCTTTTAGATATGATTAGTTATTCAATATTCTATCATTCAAATAGCAAATTAATATAAATAAACAAATAAAAACTGAATTATAAACATATGACTTAATAAAATAATTACATTAAATTCTTTATATGTTATTAATTAATATAATTCTCATTTATAATTTAATTAAATATATATGATTTATGGATTGAGTAATTAATGGATATTAAGTTAAATTATAATATTTAAAATAAATATAACAACATATTTTTTTTGATATTTTAATTGTCATCTCGTGCAAACATGTAAACAATAAAATGAAATTCTTATTTATTAAATTCTTAATTTTCTTTTTTTATTCATGCATATAATTAAATTTAAATATAGATAGTTATTTAGATTATTTATTTTGGTAACTTCTTAGCCTGTAATCTAATAATTTCCTAACTCCACGATTCCTTTTTAGATATGGTTAGTTATTCAATATTCTATCATTCAAATAGCAAATTAATATAAATAAACAAATAAAAATTGAATTAAATTCGTATAACTTAATAAAGGAAGACAACAAATTAGGAAAACATTCTAAGAGCGTAAAAACTGAAATATCGTTTGAGGTTTTTCTTATAACTATCCCACCCCATATCTCCACCCCACTTTTCCCACTTCTCCATGCCTTTTCTTGCTAAACGTGTAGTCTTGCTTTGAGATCATGGGGTTGTGCCTTCACACGTTCTTAACTTGCATGGCATGCGAACTAAGAGAGTCATATATAAAAATGGCATCCCCACACAGTGTAAGGCAAACTCAATCATTTGTAAAATTTCCAACAGTGATATTGTTCTTTCAAATGGCTGCAAGATTTGATTGCATTCATTCCATTAATCAATCTCGTGAGGATTGGAAGATCAAAGTACGCATTGTTCGATTGTGGTCCATTGCTCCTCATGCTGTTTCAAACGAGCCTACATCACTTGAGATGGTTTTGCAGGATGAAGCTGTGTGTTGCATTCTAATGTTTTGAATATTCTATGATTCATTTAATAGACTGATTGATTCCTTATAAAACTATATTTTTATATTTTCAACTTGATTTTTTTTCAGGGTGATCGAATTGGAGCTTTTGTTAGGAAAGGAGTTGCTCGTCACCATTCTCGATTTCTTCGTGAAGGTCGTGCCTTTATTCTCACGCAATTTAGTGTTGTTGAGAATTCTAGATCATACAGGACCACACACCACGCTTTTAAAGTGATGTTTCAATATTCGACTACTGTGCGACCTGTGGTGGATAACAATAAGATCCATTCTCATGGCTTCTGCTTTACCCCATTTAGTGATATCATATGCGGTGATTCAAGGGAGGAATATTTAGTTGGGAGGTCATTCTTCTATAACGCATTAATATACGTTTTTCTTTGTTTCCAATTTCATACCGTAAAGTTTATTGTTTTTGAATGTAGATATCATAGGGAGACTTGCTGCAGTTGGGGAGATTCAAAAAGTTGTTGTCAATGGACGACAGGAGCAAAGGCTTGATATATTATTGGATGATGATAAGTATAAAGATCTACTTACCTTTTGTGTTTTTAGTATTTTGCAATGATTTTAGAGATTAAATTTGATTATTTAATGGTTTTTGAGCAATGATTTTAGAGATTAAATTTGATTATTTAATGGTTTTTGTGCGAGAATAAATAGGAGAAATTACCTTGAAGTTACTTTATGGGGTGCCCTTGCCAATGATGTTCTTCGTTATATGAAAGGCCCCACACATTGTCCCATCATTGTGATTGTCCAGTGGTGCAAGATACGAGTTTTCAAGGGTATGTTACCACAACTTCTGTTCAACTAATGTTTTCATGAATATTCATTATGGTGGTGGTTTTTTTTTCAGGGATTAAGAAAGTTTCCAACTCTCTTTTCGCTTCCCGTTTGTTCATCCATCCTACCATGGATGAAGTTAGCACCTTTGTTGAAAGGTGAATTTTACACATTTTAGTGTTTCAAGTGGAATATCTTATATTGTAATTATTTACTGTCTATTTCAATTTATTCACTACTTCTCTGAGTTTAGCCTTAAAGCTGCTGGTGTCGAAATTGAGAAGAGGCCAATTCACCTTCCTAATCAACCTACCTTAAGTGTCGAGGATGAGATCTTGCACTGCCCGAATCGTAAATATATATGCCAGCTTCGTAGAGGGCCACTTGTAATTTTTTTATATATCTTTTGTGTTGTATACAACTTAAGTTTAGGGTCATCAACTAATAATCTTAATTTTTAGTGAATAATAGGATGTTGATTGCGTTATCTATGCTGAGGTTGTTAGTGTTGACACCGAGCGGGGATGGTATTATATCGGCTGCCAAAAGTGTGCAAAAAAGGTTCTTCCTAATGGCGATGGTTTTTACTGTGACAAGTGGAATGAGTTCGTCAAGTCTGTGTCTCCAAGGTATAAAGCTTATGTTGCTTTCTATTTGTTTTATTGCAGCAAGTGTTTTTGGTGGTTGATGTGTTTAGTGGTTGTTTCTATGTTACATTCAGGTTTCGTGTGTGGTGTCGTGTTTATGATGCATCTAGCTCAACTGATGTTCTTATCTTCGACAAGGAATTTGCTACCTTCATGAAATGCTCTGCTGCTGAACTAAAAGAAAGTATAGGAAGGGTGAGTAATCAAACTACAATAGTCATGATTTTTTGGTTTCTTATTCTTATATATATATATATATATATATAGTTATATTACACATTACATTTTATATGGTTGTGCATTGTAGATGGATGTAACTGGTGTATGTGAAGGTAATGGCTTTGATAAGATAATAGGGAAAAAGTTCCTTTTCCGTGTTAGAATTTCAGAGGATTATGCTAAGGGCCTCCCTTGTGGCATTATAGTAAATGGAATGACTGATGATGAAAACACTGTGAAGAGTTTTCTGGATGAATGGGATCAACAAGTGCCTTCACCTAAATGTGTATCACAAACACCTTCAATTGAGGAAACTGTATGTTCTCTTTCTACCTTAAATAGATACTATGTGAATTCCTTTTTTTTTTGGTTTCTGATATATCATATCCATGCTATTTTTATTGAAGGAATCTACTGAAGATAGTTCCTCAACCATTACTCTATCAGAAGTTATTGAAGTTGGATTTGCCAATGGTGGTGAGCATGTTGAAAAGTCTCATATTGCGTACAACTTGCGCAAGGGGAAGAAGATTAAGTTGGAAGCAGATGAGGAGTGATAGAAGATTGCTAATTTTGCTAGACTTTAGTTAAATTTCTCTCAGTCTTGCTTTCCTCTGAACAAGCAGCATATTATTATTTTATTTTACGTTGCTGAACTTAGTTTTTTTCGCATCCATTGTTTGTTTGTGATTTATACCTTATTTTACTCTAATGTAGTTTGGTCGTCATTTGTTATGGTATTGGTCGAATTAATTTATTTTGCTGAAAATCATGTGGCCTTTGTTCAATTTTCTTTTACCTCATCCCTTAATTCATTTATTATTGCCAGTTGTGTGAGGCTATTATATTATAATTTATCTTAAATATTAAACTTTGCACATTTTCCTTTTGTGCAATAATTTGAAATTTATTTTAAAATAAATAACTTTCACATAATAAATTTAGGAATTCGGATAGTGAAAATATATTTAAGAAAATTGGGATGTACTGGATTATAATATTTTAAAATATAATTTTTTGATACAATTTTCTTTAATTAATATTAAATAAAATTTTAATAACTTAGGGTTTTATTTTCGTGAAGAATAGTATGTGATGAATATATATTGTATAAATTTTTATTATTCAAATATTAAAAGTCTTTTGGATATTGTATAACATAATTTGAATTTTATTTTATTAAAAAATTTTACGTATATATTTGAAATAATTTATCTCCTTTTGTTAATATATATTAGAGAAAATAACAGTAAAAAATGCGAGCTCTTATTATAATTTAGCTCTTTTATTAATTTATACTAGACTCATTAACTGTAAAAAAAAAATTTCCAATTCTTTTGTGGTGCGAAAATAATCATGTTTACAAGATTTCTGTCATTAATATCTTCTTTGTTTAATATTAGTAGTGAATAAAATGTTGTCTACAATTACATTAGAATTACAACTTCCTCTACTTGATTTACTATGATGTTTGATTTTTTGACCATGATGTTTAATTTTTCCATTTGCATAATATTGTCTATTACATCAGTCTCCTAATTACTCCCTACTCACGAATTTTAGACTTATATAATTTTGATTTAAATTATATTTGCATTTCAAAAGTTTAATAAATTAATCACACTTTAAAGTTCCATTGCCCTAATTTTTCTTGCATTTCAAACAGTAACTTCCTAACTCTCATACCTGACACATATCTATGTTTTTAGGAAGAACAACAAGCATTTTTCTGTGGAAAAATACTGCCCCATTTAGTAATATTTCAAATACCATGATTCTATAAAGCCACGTAGGATTCTGCTTCCAAAATTAATTTTAATCTGTGAATATAATTTTATTCCATTAATCCTTCATTCCAACAATATCCTACTCTGATGGTTATTTAAACTTTGGTTGGCAATATTCTAATCAATTCCTAACTCCACAATTCCTGTAGGATTTGGTTTAGTTTAATTTTTAATTCTTATTTCATATATATGACTACATCTTATAATTTAATATAAAATTATATTTTAATTAATTCAAATTAACTTGAATTGATTCTATACTTTAGATTAGATTTAAATGTTAGTTGGAAATATCCCAATAAATTCGTTACTCCACAATTCAAGTTAGATTTTTTTTAATTTTTAAATTTTCATATATAAGTGGATTTTATAATCAACTAATGTCGGGATCATGGTGTTAAATTTTTTTATTAAATTAAATTAATACAAATCACTTTGAGTTATTGATTCTAAATTTTAAATTTTGAATTATATGTGACTGGTTGAATTCCGATAACTTCCTAGACTCCACGATTGATGTTTGATTGAATTTGGGAGTTTTTCAAATTCAAGCATATTATTGCTATTTATAAAAAAATTATTAATGTAATTTTATCTATAAAATTATCAATTTGGGAGCCAACTATAATAGATTAAATGAATGTATTTTATTAAAAATAATATAATACCATGATCCCCATGTTACTTGATTTAATATATATCATACCCTCATAATAATAGTGATCCCTACATTTTTGGAATTTAATTTAAGAAAGAATTTCCTAATATAAATTCCTTCTAACGACTAAGATTTGGTGTGTATTTAAATTTTAAAAAAGTTTTATAAAAAATTATACCCATGTCATTTTAATATTTATTAGAGATAATGCAATTATTATATCAACTTTATTTTATATAATTAATTAATTAACTGTTAATAAATGCTTTTTTCTATACATGTATTTACATTTCACAAGAATTGGGTAGTTACATATTTATTTGACTATATAAATTTTAAATTTTTTCCATTTTTGAGTCAGTTATATATTTATTAAATGTGGTGCCTAATAATGATTAATCTTATTAAATATGGTTTTATATACTTCATTTATTTCTGATTGCATAATTTCTTTAACAAATATTTTTGACTATATAATGATATTATTTCTTGTCATCAATAAGTTATACATTTAAATAAAGTGGATTCCCTATGTTCCATTATCTCAAGATCCTACTCAAGATCCTCTTAGGTGTATTGTTGATTCCACTTATCCAGAACTGCTACAGAATATACATAGTGCATGTTATTTCCAAGAGCGTGCTATCTTAGCTCCAACATTAGCAATTGTTGATGAAGTCAATGAATATGTTTTATCCATGCTCCCTGGTGATGAAGTTTGCTACTTAAGCGCAGACACAGTTTCCAAACAAGATGAAATAGGAGGTGCTTTACAAGATATTCACTCGCCAGAATTCTTGAATTCACTAACAATGTCAGGACTACCTAACCATGAAATCAAGCTTAAAGTAGGGGCTCCTATTATGCTTATGCGAAATATCGACAAATCTATTGGTCTTTGTAACGGCACTCGATTAATTGTCAGTAAACTTGTCAGACATGTCATTGAAGCTGAGATCATGACAGGAATCTCAAAAGGTCAAAAAGTTTTAATTCCTTGAATGACTATTACTCCATCAGATACAAGTTTACCTTTCACAATATGCAGATGCCAATTCCCTATTATGTTGTCCTTTGCAATGACGATTAATAAGAGCCAGGGACAGAGTCTCACAAATGTTGGATTGTACCTCCCACGACCTGTATTTACACATGGTCAGTTGTACGTTGCTATATCTCGAGTTCGTAGTAGATGTGGCTTGAAGATTTTAATTCTAGATGAAGAGGGTAAACCAACAAACAAAACCAACAATGTTGTTTATAAAGAAATCTTTAATGGTTTGACATAGATTCATATATAAGGTACATGCTCAATATAAACCTTGCCTCTTATCTATCATCTATTAGTGACTCATCGTTAAATAATATATCATAGAACTTTATATATAATTATTTTATATTACGTTTTCTTATATTTGCTAATTGTTCCTTTTCAAATATTCAAAATTAACTTGCCAATTATGTTCTTTTATTCATATTCTTCCTTATATTAACATCCACATAAAATTTCATCATTTGTTTCAGGAATATTTTACCAAGTTTTGTTGGTATTTATGGCTAGAGCTGTGTTCAGGTATTACATGGATTTTATTATCTATGATTGAACAACTCATTGATGAAAAAAAGCACACCTTCATTTACCTCCCTCCTATATATATATATATATATATATATTACCTCATGTTTAAATGAATTGTTGAACATTCATTCCTGTTAGATATATTGCATATTATATTAGATGTATTTCATTTGTGTATGTTATGATTTCATGCCTATATCTTTTGTAGTACACTCACATCTATTATATTTAGAAAATGCTTTCTACATGTATATTTAAATAAATGCATGTGTATATGTGTTGATTGAGTACTGATGTAATTCCAGTTTTAAGTATGGTCGAAAACTAAATATAGTCACTTCTCTCAATAGGAATTTGAATCTTGATTCATCACATTTTGAATTCATTTATATTGCAATTTTTTTATTATTGCAATACCATCATATATTTTAATTATTTTAAAATATATTTCTTATTATAACTTTATTTAAATAACTCATTTAGTAATACAAGTTGAATTAAAAATTATTATAATTTTTATAAGAGGACCCGTGCATTGCACGGGTGAAACATTAGTTACAAATAAAAGCTGTATAAATGTTTAGTTTTACGTGATCTGAATTTTCGGTTGTAATTTTGCTCGGATAAAAAATCACTTTCTTTTTCTCAAAATAAAAAGTCTCGCATAGTGAGTCAAAGCAACGTGAATAATTTGTTCTGATTTTTTTTTCTTTTTTTTTTTCACAATTGTAGTTAACTAGAGTACTTCAACCCATTGCAAATTAAAGAAATACTACTATATGTATAATGAACAAATCATTAATTTATTAATAAGGCACATGAGCACTAATTAATTAAATATATTGGAAAGTATAACATAAATTAAAACAACTACATATATGAATAAAATATGCATAATTCACAAATGTTAGTCTAGTTGGTAAAGATTTTTGACCTATAACATATAAAGTTGTAGAATCAAATCTTGCTTCTAATTGTAGACCTTATTTGTGGATGATTTGTAAATACCTTTATAAGCTTTATTTGAACTTGGAGACATATCCTGGTTTTAATACAAACATTCCCTTTATTTTCAAAATTTTATTTTCATTCATGCAAACGTTAGTTAACCATTAAGTTATATATATTGAATTAGAATACCCCTTCTTTAAATATAAGTTTTGTCTAAATAATTCAAAAGAAAATTAATGCATGTATATTGTTATTTTTATTTATATTATAAAATTTTTAGCTATACAAACGTATTTATTTAATAGTATTTTTTAAAATTTAAATACATAAATTGGTCAAAATAATATTTCAAAGATGCACTTAAAAAACTTAATTAAATACCGACAAGCATGTATTAACTTAACCAGTGGCCCTACCCAGCTTGTCCCTTGATAATGGATAATTTTTTAAAAAATTTAATTAAATAAGGATTTAATATAATAAATTACTCTATATAATTAACATTTATTTTTTAAAATTTTATTAATTTTAAATTATTTATTTAAATATTGACAAAAGTATTTAAACTTTTTAAAATTGGGGGAGAGAGAGTAGATAATTAGATCATAAGGATAAAATTTTAACATAATTACAAAAAAAAATTTAAGTATTTAGAATATTTTACAAAATGTTTCTTATATTATTAACAATCGAATTAAAATCTAGATTTTAAAAATAAAATGAAAAGCAAAACAGGAGAGAGGTTATTATATTTTACTTATTTTTTGAAAAATGTTATTGATATTTTGTTTTAGTTAAATTTATTGAGACTTGTAAGTTGTAACAAACATGTGTCACCTTTATATTATCCCAAAAAACAAAAACATCTGTCACCTTTAGCAATTTGTTAAAGACTAATTTATTTTTTTGTTCATGTCATACATCGATATCAACATGGCCGTAGATGGAGAATTTAGCACCGGTAATTTTGACCCGCCGACTTTATTTATATCGAGATTTAAATACCTGATCAAATTAAAAAAAAACCCCATATAGTACCCTAACACGTAAAGCTTTCAATTTGATTGGAGTATTCAAATTGTTGAACATTATTTTATTTTTTTAATTTCAGCTGATTTAAATTTTTATCTTAAAAATTATAATTTTAAATTTTTATCTTATTTTAATTTTAATTTTAATTATTTAATTGTAAAAAAGTTGAATTTTTAAGCTAGTTAGTCATTTAGGTTTGGTTTGAACCGGATTTCTTCAGGCTCATTTAAGCGTGGAATAAGCTCAAAATAAAAAACATTTTATAAACTGGCAAACCTGACCTTTAATATTTTTTGGAGCTGGCCCAAGCTACTGGCTGCATAACACATGAATTTAAATAAAGACGAATATGTTTTAAATTAGGCATTAAAAATAGAAGGAGAAGGGTGGTGCTTGGATTCACCGTCAAAATGGAATTATAGCAATGGATTAAACGTCAGCGGTAGGTCTGACTATGAAAATAAATAAATTGTAATCCACATTGCACGGTTCAAAATTATAAAATAAATGTCCAAAAGGTAAAAGAGTAGAAACACCATAAAGTAATGAAAAGCAACATCACATGGTTCTGTCCTTTCATTCTGCAAAAATTAAAGGAGCACTGATGTCCGCAACACGGTTTGAGGGATAAACGCGTAATGACTTGAGAGAAGACTTGGACTTCCAGTTGAGCTCGTGACTGCTTGTTGAGACTTGAGGGTATTATTATACTTTCATCTTAACTCAATGCACACAAGAGTTCCATTTCGCTCACTCTCTCCATTTTGCTTCTCATTCTTTCTCCATTTTTTCTTGCTCCGAAATTTGTAGCAGCCCACTCAACTTCATCTTACATCACTTCCAAATCCAACGAATCTTTCCGCATTACTTCATCCTTCAGGTTTCTACTTTCTTCCCTGCTCCGTTTTAGATTCATTCTGTGAACTGAACGGTTCGGATCTGTGAGATTTCGCTTTTTTTTTTTTTTTTTAAACATCCAAAGTCAACGAGAAAGAATATGTGCACAGATTCTGCTTCCATTTAATTGAAGTTTTCTTCTTTCTATGTTTATTTTCTCTCTTTTATGCCTGGATGCTGATGGATGTATTTGTAGTTTGCATGGTTGGGCTTTCAAATTGTTGCTATGGCACTTGAAGAGCATGAGGTTGACTACCCTTCAAGCTCTTCTGGTTCGGCTAGGAGATGGAAGTATCATGTGTTCTTGAGTTTTCGAGGAGAAGATACTCGTAGAAGATTTATAGATCACTTGTTTTGTGCTTTGCAACGCACGGGAATTAAAGCTTTCAGGGATGACGAAGAACTTGAGAGGGGACAAGTTATTAAACCAAGTCGGCTCCAAGCAATTGAAGAATCTCTTTCTGCAATTGTTGCTATCTCTCCAAATTATGCTTCATCAACCTGGTGCTTAGAAGAGCTCTCAAAGATTCTTCATTGTAAGAAAGAGTTGGGTCTTCATATATTTCCAATCTTTTATGATGTGGATCCATCTGATATTCGGCATCAAAGAGGAAGTTTTCCAGAAGTATTTAAGAAGCATGAAGAAAAACTTCCACAAGACAAGATGAAGGTTCAAAATTGGAGGGATGCTTTGAAAGAAGTTGCTAACTTATCGGGCTGGCACTCTGACAATTGGTAATTTATTGAACTTCCAATAATTATCGTGAATACTTTTTAAAATAATATTAAGGGTGTGGATATGAAGAATATTTCCTTTCATTTTGATTTGTGTACTGCATATTTGTGTAATTATAAAAAATGAATATTAATCAAGGGTGGGTGTATTAATTAATTTAAAATATTTGAAAATTGTTGTTAGCTATATTGTAATAGGATTATATATAGGGACAACATATTTTTTTCCCCCTAGAGTTTTGGTCTTTCATTGAGGTCCTAAAGTTTTTTTTTTTTTCATCACTTAAGAAATAAGTCTTATAGTTAACTTTGGTCAATGTCTCGGTAGATCACGTCCTTAAGTACCAATGATGTTTGATGACAATAGAGATTTTGACCGAAATTGACTATAATGTTATAGATTGATTTCTTAAATAATTAAAAAAACTATAGTAACCTTGACCTATATTGACCAAAACTCTAGAGATAAAAAAAAAAAAAACTGTTTTTCCTTACATAAAATTCAAATACAAAATCTATGAAAATTCAAATTATCTATAAATCATGATTAAATTGATTCATCTCAAACTTCTTGCAAATCATTATTCATAATCTAGTTTGTAAGAAAATTATGGGGAGGCAATTTAGTAACATTCACCAAAAACAATTAGGAACCCAAGTTTTGAGTGTAGCTTTCATAATTGATTGGTCCTATCATAAAACAAATAAGAGGAAAAATAATTGTAAGTTTAAAAATAAGGCTGATGACAAGAATATAATTTATTCTTTTTCTGTCACAAACCCAGCTATTTGATATTGCATTACAATAATTTTAAAAATACATGACAAATGTATGTCAAGGTTAACTTATGTTACGTAGTTGAAATAAAAATGTTACCCTTGTGACCATGTTTTCTTTATATCACGTTAACTACTGTAGTTTATATAAATTAAAATTCAATTGACTTAATGTTAAAGGCATTACTTTATTTTCCTTTGCAGGCATCATGAAACAAAACTCATTGAAGATGTTATTGAAAAAATGAGGTCAAAAATATATGATAAGCTTCCATTTGACTCTCAGAGATTAGTTGGAATTTGATCAAACCTTGCAAACTTGAATTTAGAAAATGTGGATGAAGTTCGATTTATAGGAATATGGGGTGGAGATGGTTCAGGTAAAACTACTCTTGCAAGAACTTTTTATGAGCAAAAGTATAAAGACTTTGAAGTTCGTTGCTTTCTTCTTAAAGTCAAAGAGGCATGTGAAATAGAAGGTTTGCATTCTAATAGGGTGAAAATAATTTGTAGGGTTGGAATCGGTGGAATCTGAAGAAGTTTGAGGTGAGCGTTAAGGGAGTGTTTGATTTGGCGAAGTTGGTGGAGTTCATGTGGAAGCAAACAAGGAAGCAGGCTGTAATAGTGAAGCAAGAGGTGGCAGAGAAGAAAGAGGAAGCAGAGGAAGGTAAAGGGGAGGAGAAGAAGAAAGGAAAGGAAGGAGATGGAGGAGAGAAAGAGAAGAAGGAAAAGGAGGAAGAAGGAGGAGGAGAAGAAAGAAACTGGAGAGGGAGAGGCAGCGGCAGCAAAAGTGGAGGAAGAAGCGGTGACGGAAGAGATGAAGTTGGTGGAGATGAAGAAGAGTGAATACCAATTCTACACTTCAATTTTCAACATGGAGAAGTATGATTACCTGCCCCAGATATTAAGTGATGAGAACCCGAATGCTTGCTCTATCATGTAGATAGATGAGAGAAATCTGCGGAATGTCAAGGGTGTCATAAGAATCAAGGCAAAATTCTAAAACTTGGAATATTGATCTCTCCTTCTATTTTCACCATCTCCATATTTGCATCTTTATAATCAGGTTCACTTCAGTGCTCAGTACACGAAGGTGCTCATCTTGCCTGTGCTCCGTTTCATTATAAGGAAAAAAAATCTAGGTTGTCTATTGCATGTTAATCTCAGTCGTTTCTTATTATTATTTTATTTCATTTAGGTTCTCTTCTCAAGTATCTGTTCGATGCCCTTACTCCGTCGACAATTCATTCTCTTGCTTTGTCAGCAATTAGTGGTGGTCCCTTGCTCCACCGGCCATCATCGACGCTCTCTTGATCCATTGGCCATTTTCATCTTCATTATCGATTGTGATTGGTAAGTCACTGCTTATTTTTCATTTGCCTGTAGATGAGATTTTGGCTATTAAGTCATGACTTGGTCATTGATAATTAGGAGGAAAAGTAAAATCTAGGATTCCTTTTTTGTTTTAACTTCTGCTTTAAAGTTCAGGGTTCTCTTTCTTTCCCTAAGAGTTTTACCAAACACACTATTAGTAGTGAAAATTTACAAAAAAAAAATTATTGATAAAATAAAATTAAAATTAGACAAAAATTGAAAAATCTTCATTTTTAAAATAGAAATAGAAATAGAAATTGATTAAAAAAATAAAATAAAATAATATTTTAAAATTTGAATATTCAACCCAACTCGAATAAGCTTAGAAGCTCAAGTTGTTAGAGTTGAGCTTTACTATATGACCTCTTTTATAAAATTAATGGGTACCTATTAATCATTGTTGACTTAAGGATACTAGAAGCTTCTAGGTAAAAGTTTATGAGTATTTTTACTCCATCAGATTGAATAATAGCTCTAAATGTCTAAACTTTTTTACTTGAGATATAATTAAATCTCCCAATTTCCCCACTGCTTCATATATATTCATAGTAATACGGATTTTCAATAAGTAAGTTTTCTATATAAAATTTTACTTCTAGATATATTTATACTTTTGTAATGTTTTTTTCATTTACGAATGATAATAGTACACTTGAGACATATTATATGTTTACATTTGGGGTATACAAGCAAAAATCATTAGTGGAATGGATTTACCTGAATGTAAGTATGAATCTTTAATTTTCATATTTAATTATCCATCACATGTTTTGATTTAATTTTGAATTTCCATTTATTTCAATGCCATAGGCAACTAGGAACCACAAAATATAGATATTATGTTATCCGTTATATGTATGAGATAATTCAAGCTCTAAGTACAGAAAGATTACAAGAGATATTTGGTTTTGTTATTTTAGTTCAAATTATAGTATTTAATTCCTTAAATTATTATTCTGATTAATTTTATTATTTAAATTTTTGATAATATGGAGCCTTATAATGAAGAAAAGATTAACAGCATTCGAGATATTTTGGCTCAACAACTTCTCCAAAAATACTTTTCAAAGTGAAGAGGTTGAACAAACTCTATAGTTTCAATAGTTAAACAAATATATAGTATAGTTGTAATTTGCTATATAGTAATTGTGGTTCTACTGGCTGGCTGTATATACTTGCTGTATAATCTATATAATTTTCATTTTTAATTTTTGAATGTATAGAAAAACAAATAATTGTTTTTTAAAAAAGAACTTTTTGACAACAATTGTTGAAAGCTGTTATTAAAAATATTTTAACAATGGTTATTTTAAAAGAACCATTGTTGAAAATGACTTTTAACAACGATTATCCTAAATAACAATGGTTAAAAATAGTTTTAACAACAGTTTAAAAAAAAAAACCATCGTTAAAAGTTGATTTTTAAAGGAAATTTCAATTGTTTTTTTTTTTGACTTTCCACATTGGTTAGGTATATAATCGATGTGGAAAGGATTTTTAACATCGGTTAAATAACTAACATTGAAAATTTACTTTCTACTTTCCTTTTTTTTTTTTACTTTTCTTTAGTAACCAACATTAAAAGTCCGAAATAACCATTGTTAAAATATTATGAATTAGTGATCTTTTAAACTCAAACACTAGCTTTAAATGTCTTTTGACTTTTTTACTAGATTATAAAGTAATATAGTTTAGATTGTATCAAAAAATTTTGTTAAATGAATTATGAATTTACTTTCATGAGTGGTTGACAAGTAATAAAACATTAGAGAAAATACAATTAAGGACTCCACAATACCATTACTTACAATTAGAGATTTTGAATTATTGAAATCCTAATAGCAGACCATAATTCTTACTTGGAATTAAAAAAAAAGAGTTTAAAATTAAGTAAAAACACTACTAAATTATTATTATAAGTTAGAAGTATTATTAGTCTTAGTTAAAAAATCAGGAATCATACTTGAAAATGGGTTATTTCTCAGTGTGGAACTAAAATTCACTTATGAAACTTTCAAAATATACTTGTGAATATGAAGCCAATCACTTATGAATTTTTAAGCTTGTCAATATATAGATAAATCATTTGAAAAATAAAGACAAGGTATTACTAAAATTACTATCATGGGTTAATACTATTATTTATCTCAATTGGGAAAGCTAGAATCCCAATTATTATTATGGGTTAGGACTATTGAAATTACTATCATAGGTTTTGACTATTGTTAATTTCATTCCAAGTGTGAGTCCTAGTTTTCCTAATGAGATTAACAATAGTGCTAACTCATAATAGTAATTTTAGTAGTGTCCTTTCTTGATTTTAAACTCATGCTGGTCCATTATTGGGATTTCAATAATTCGGGGTCCTAATTGTAATTAATGGTATTATGAGGTCCTTAACGGCCATTTTTCCTAAAACTTATTTTGATATAAATTTTAATGAACAAATATTATATTATTATTTTATAGGAATATTCCTAATAATGATAAGAGATTGGACTAAAGTGTATTTTTCAGAAAATAATAGAAAGGTTATCATACAATGTTATATGGGAAAATAACAACTAATAACTCTTTTAAGCCATTAATTAATTTCAATTACATGGATTCCACTGTTTAAATTTCATTGAAAAACCATGGGAAGACAACTCTATTCCCAAGCGGCTTATTTAATGATCTGACATATTTTTTTTTCAATTATAAAGGACTAATAATCATTTGATTTCGGTACGAACTTCTTGTTATTTGATATTTTAAATTTGTTATATATATATATATATGAGATCTACATGATCATAATATCTTATACGTAATGCAACATTTCGGTCAAAAATATTTCCTTCCTTTCTTAAAGCATTCGTTAAGAGGATGGTCAGAAAAAAAAAGTATTTTTTAAGAGAGGTAATATTTATTTGGATAAATAAGTAAACTAACCCCTAAACTATATGTTCATGACCGTTTAGAACCCTAAACTCATTTTTTATATAATGTTCCTCTTCAACTTTGAAAACAGTACAATTTAATTCTTGTCATTAATAAAAGTTAACTTTGACTATTAATTGAATAAAAAATAATAAAAAAGAATCTCAAAATTAATGAAAAGGACCTCACATGACATTTTATATAGTTTATGCATAAAGTTTAGAATTGAATCGACTAAAATAGTGATGATACCATTTTATTTTCCTTTGTAGGCGTGAAACTGGGTTAATTGAAAATATTGCCGAAGAGCTGATGTCAAAATTACGTACCAAACTTCCATTTGATTCTGATATGTTAGTTGGAATTGAATAAAAGTTGGCAGAATTGGACTCTGTTGTAGCAAATGAATGGGATGAAACTCAATTTATAGGAATATGGGGCACAGGAGGTTTAGGTAAGACTACTCTTGCTAGATTTTTTTTTTTTTGGAGCAAAGGCACACAGACTTTGAAGTTCATTGCTTTCTTCATAATATCAGAGAGGTAGGCAAAAAAGATGGTTTGTCTTTCTTGCAAGGAATATTTCTATCTTGCTTGAATAAAAGAATGGAAGTGGGCGACTGTTTTGAAGGAAGGAAGTTGATAAGAACATGTTTTGCAATAGAAAAATTCTACTTGTCCTTGACGATGTGAGTGATGTAAACCAACTTGACAACTTGGCTGGAAAGAAAGGATGGTTTGGGCATGGGAGTAAAATAATAATTACTACTAGAGATAAGCATTTATTATAATTATTGCATGGGGTATCTATTCTGTTTAAGATCAATTTCTTAACTTATGTTGAATCCCTTCAACTTTTTTGTCAAAAAGATTTTAAAGCAGATTATCCAAACAAATATTACTTTGAGCTATCTAGAGCCGTGATTAAATATGCCGGAGGCCCCCCTAAGGCACTTAAAGTCTAAGGATCATTTCTTTGTGGAAGAACTATTCACAATGGAAGGACGCACTAGCTAAGTTCAAGAAGATTCCTCCAAATGACATTTTGAAGATACTTAAAGTGAGCTTTGATGGATTAGAAGACGATGAGAAAACTATATTCTTAGATATTGCTTGCTTTTTCAATGGGATGGCAAAAGATTATGTCATACAGATTTTACAAAATTGTGACCCTTACCCAATAATTGGAATAAAAGCTCTCTTTGACAAGTCATTGTTAATTGATGATGGAAGATTTTTGAGGATGCATCAAATGCTTCAAGAAATGGGTAAGAATATTGTTGTTCAAGAATCACCCAATGATGCTGGCCAACGTAGTAGGATATTGTGTTTAGAGGATGCTAATCATGTACTGGAAAGAAATAACGTAATGCTCATTTCTTTTCTTCTATTGTCTTTTACGGTGATTGTGCACTCTTTACTTAGTAATTCTTACCATGACTTCCATACTATTATTTGCTTGGCTTGTTGTTTTATAGGGGACAAAAGCAATTCGAGGTATAGCTTTAGCACTGGAGAAATAATCAGATGCAATTTGGAATCCTGAAGCCTTTTTAAAGTTGAGTGATCTCAATTTACTTATCATATCAAGTCTTTCACAATTTTCCCATTGCCAATTGAATCTTCCTCGTGGACTGAAATTCATTTTAAGCTCGTTAAAAGTGCTAGATGGCAAGGTTATCCTTTAGATGTTCTACCAAGTAAGATTGAGTTGAATGAACCTGTTGATCTTAAAATGCAATATAGCAGGTTAACACAACTTTGAAGAGGAACACAGGTGATTAACATCACCCTCCATTATTTAAGTTGTGGTTTGTAATTTAATACATTCGCAACAAGCTTTTGTTTTTAAAGACTTTTTTTTTCCTTTTCTTCTCTTCTTTTAGGTTCTATGAAGGCTTCAATCCATTGACTTGAGTCACTCAAAATGCCTCATCAAAACACCAAATTTTGATGGAATTCCTCATCTCCAAAAATTGATTCTTGAAGGGTGTACAAACCTTGTTCAAGTTCACCCCTCTCTTGGAAAACACAAGAATATTATCATTGTTAGTTTGAAATATTGCAAGAGTATTAAAACACTTCCAAGCCAACTTGAGATAAACTAGTTAGAGATTTTTGTGTTGTCGGGTTGTTTGAAAGTTACACAGCTTCCTAAGTTTGCAAAAGGTATGGATCGCCTATCGGTGCTTGATTTAAAAGGGACTGCTATAGCCAAGCTACCCAATTCATTGGCCAATTTGATTGGCCTTACTATATTAAATTTGAAGAATTGCAAAGACCTAGTTTGCCTTCCAAATAACATTCATAAATTGAAAGCTACAAAAAATTATCAATATCTCTGGTTGCTTAAAGATTTCAAGGCTAACAGAGAATTTGAAAGAAAATAAGGATTTGGAAGAGCTTGATGTGGTGGAACTGCAATAAATGAAATTCCTTCGTCATTGAATAAGTTAAAAGTGTTATCATTTGGTGTGTGCAATAATGGTCTAGCACAATCTTCATCACAGAATCGCTTTATCAAGTGGGCATTTAGACTTCAAAGATCTTCAAGTTCAACAATTTTTATGTTTTCCCCTACCCTATCAAGTCTAAGGTCTTTGGGAAAATTAAAATTACCTTATTGCAATCCCCATGACAGATCACTTCCTCATGACATTGGCAAGTTAACATCATTGACATATTTAGATCTAAGTGGAAACAATTTTGTTGACGTGCCTTCTGGCCTCATTTCCAATATTTTTAAGATTGAATGCATCCTTTTCATTGATTGCCCCAAGCTTCAATCTTTGCCACAACTTCCATCAAACGTATCAACTATAGTCACAAGTAATTCCCATCCATGAAACACTATGCACATTCACAGCAACTGTGGGAATTGATTGAATCATTACAATCTCAGTTTTATTTTATTTGTTTTGACGTCATTATATATATATATATATACCCCTTCCCACATTTGTTGTTGTACTCCTCTAACTTGGCAAATTTTTTCTTGTAGGCTCTCAAACTCAGTGAAGTCTCATTTCAACTTCAAGAGCTTAAAATTGCATTTTTATGTCGTGTGTCAGCTCTTACAACTTCAACTCCACAAATTGTTACTTCGGATGAACAAATTGTGAGTTATTCAAATCCCTTGAATTATATTTCTAATATATTTGATTTGTCTAATTTTGCTATTATATACACATTAATATATTGTACATATCTAACTCAAACATTTATGCCATAACTTTGTATCCTTGTGCAACCTTCTCAGTTATTAGTTATTCTAGGTGATGAAGTGCCATCATGGTTTCACAATCAAAACTATTTTTGTGGAGAAGAAGTCCCTCACAATGTGATCGCAAAAAATGTGTCATTCATAATAAATATACCTAATGATTGCCGTTCAAGTGAATGGTAGGGCATAGCCATATGTTTAGTGTTTGAAAATGATTTGGCACACCTTGATGAGTTTCATGTAGCTTGGTAGACTTGTAGACTTCTCAAAGAAGAATTTCCAAATGTGTGTCGTTTCTATTGTATATAACAATATTAGTATCGTCATCAACTTTGTGTTTTGTATATTCGTAGTTCCTCTATTGTTATAAATGAGCTTCAAATGTTATTTTTCACATGGAACATGGTTAAAAAGAAGTTAGTATTTAAAATAAGAAAGTGTGGCTGGCTTATGCTGTGTAGAGAAGATGCTGAGAGGGACATGGCAAGAGAAATAAGGGATGAAGGACGTAGCAGCAGCAACAATGACATTTACATTGATCCAGACAGATAATAAAATAGCAAAATAGGGATTATGTGAAAGAGGTGCACAAGGCCCGATGAACATTATTACAATATATAGATGTAGGGTACCCTAGAATACAAGAATAAGAATCATGTTTCTCTAATGAATAAAGAATAAACAATACTGAATTAGAAATAAAAAACAATAAAAATACTGCAGTGTTCATGATGGGCTTGGTCTGGGTAGATATTGGGCTCTATGCTAATTGGGCTTCTTTAATTTCTTCACACTCCCCTTCAAACGGGAGGCAGAATATTTGGACAGCCTGGATTTGTCTCTTAAACTGAGAAAATGTGTGTGGGTCATCTCCTTGGTGAAGATATTGGGAACATTCTCCGATAAAGGTACATACTAAACTACTAAATCTCCATTCATCACCCAATCTCTGATAAAATGCACATCAAGTTCAATGTGCTTACTTCTAGAATGATAAACAGGGTTAGAAGCTAGGGCCATGGCACTCATATTGTCATACTATGCAATCGGAATCTGTTGAAGCTTCAATCCAATCTCAAAGAACAAATACCGTAGCTGTGCAAGTTCCGTTGCTAAATCAACTAGAGATTGATACTACAATTTAGTGCTTGATCATGCAACAACTCTCTATTTTTTTGCTCGATCACACGATTAAGGATTCTCCAAAGAAGGCACAGTAACCTTTAAAGGACTTCTAATCATGAATGCATGTAGCCCAATCAGCATCTGAAAAACCTTGCAAACAAAGGTAATCACTAGGTTTGATGTGAAGAGTAAGATCAGATGAACCCTTTGAGTACTGTAGTATCCTTTTTATAGCTTGCCAATGTTTATCGGTAGGAGCCTATAAGAATTGACTAAGTTTGTTAACCAAGTACATAATGTCAGGCCTTGTATTTATCAAATATTGCAAAGCTCCAATTACTTGTCAATAGACTATAGGATTTGACATAGGCACTCCATCACTAAGAGAAGTTTTTATTTACCACCATGGGTATGGGTCCTAAAGAGCAATTTGCCATGCCAAATTTTTGTAGAAGCTCCAATGTATATTTTTCGTGCTTAAGATATAAACCTTTAGTATCTCAAGAAGCTTCAATGCCAAGAAAGTGACATAAGTCACCATGATCATTGACAGGGAATTTTGCATTTAACTCTCTGATGAACAGGTTCAGTAAGTGAGAATTATTCCCTGTGACTATGATATCATCTACATAAACAAAACAAAACAATATGTCTTGCTTAGTTTTAAAAAAGAATAGTGAGCTGTCACACTTAGAGTGAATAAAATTTCACTTTAAAAGAGTATTTTTCAATCCCTCAAACCATGCTCTTGGAGCTTGTTTTAGGCCATAAATAGCTTTGTTCAACAAACAGACATAATTGGGATATCCTTATCAATAAATCCTATCGGTTGCTTCATCAAAACTTTCTCTTGTAAATACCCATTGAGAACAGCATTATTTATGTCAATCTTCTTGATAGGCCATTTGAAACTAATAGTAACAATTAACACAAATCTAAAAGTGGAGGGTTTGAGAACAAGACTAAATGTTTCAGTATAGTCAACACCAGGATACTGTTGATACCCTTTAGCCACTAAACGTGCATTAGGTTTTACAAACTTACCATATGGTCCATACTTGCTCTTAAAGACCTATTTATAGTCCACTGGCCTTTCCTTCACTGTGCAACGAACTAAGACCCAGGTCTGATCTTAATAACTGCATTAAATTACTTCTGCCATAGCTTTTCTCTAAAGACTTGACTCTAATGCCTCTCGAAAACTATGTGGCTTAGTAACCAAGTTACTTTCAGTTGTAACTAATCCTACAAAAGGTGTTTTTGGTTTAGAAATACCAGTCTTGCTTATAGTTATCATTTGATATATATTTTGATTGTCACATTCTGGAATAGAAGTTGCTGAATTATCATGCTGCCCATATTGATTTTGATTGTTGTCAATAGGTACTGAGCTGGAATCTACAGCATAACTATTGAGATTGGAATCAAGTTGAGAGGAAGAACCATTCTGTGCTTCAGGTGAGTCCATAATTTCTTCAATTCTTATGCCAGAGTGTGTACCAGATGACTGTTGAATCTGAATATTATCTTGACCAGCTACACTTTCATTATTTGCTACATTTTGACGTTCTAGTTCAGAGATGACAATGGAAGCACCTCTAGCAAAACAAGGAGAACAAGGAGATGGCAAAGAACCCATAAAGCTCTTGAAAAGTTCTTGTGGATGTACTTCAAACTCAAGTACTTTTTTCTTATTCAAGAACCCTTTTGCAAAAGGAAAAAAACTGCTCATTAAATTCTACATTTCTTGATGTACCCAATAAATACACACTTAATGGTTCTAAATTGAAGTTTATGTTGATTGTAAGCCCTTAGACAAGGATAACATGCAGAACCAAATACCTTCAAATTATTATAATTAGGATTTTTACCAAACAATTTTTGATAAGGAGCGATTCCCCCCAGTCTAAAAGTAGGCAAGCTGTTCATGAGTTGTGTAGTTGTATGAAAAGCTTGCCACCAATGTAATAACCTATGAATTTTAGGTAAAATTTAAAATATATAATAGTTAGTTTTAATTGTACTTGTATTAATTTTGAAAATATTTTACCAAAAAGGAATGTTGATCCAGTAGGAATATAATGATATTAAATTTTAAATTAAATAAATTCTCTCCCAATTAATATTTAATTTAATTATTTTAATTTTATGACAAATGAGGAGTAGTAGCTTGGTTGAATTTATACAGGTTATTTACATGAAAGTCTAGAGTTTGAATTTTACTTAGATCAAATATGTTAGTTTTATTTTTTCATAGGGAAATTACTGGATATACACTTACCTTTTGTTATAAAAAATATTATAATAATAATAAAATCTGATGGGGTCTTTTGCTGTAATTTCCCCATAAGCTTCATATTTTATTATCTCTTCGTTGCTTTGCTGATGACTTAAGAGGGAGAGCTCAGAGGGAGAGGGATCGCGATTGTTCTTCACTGCTCTTCTCCTCTTCCTCGTCGCATTTTCCTCCTCCCATCACCATCAGTTCGTCCGCTATTCTCCTCTTTGTTGACTTTCGTTGGCCACAGTGGGTTAGGTCAATGGATTCTCTAATCTTCCTCCTCTGTTCGCGTTGCTCTTCCCTCTGCCCTCCATCACCGACTATTCTTTCTTCTCCTTTATCAGAGTCGTGTTGCATGTTCCTCTATTTTGTAATGCGAGAGCTGGTTCATGGGCATAAAATGTTCGATCTGTTAGTCATTTGGCTTTCCCCTGTGACGTCGCTCTTCTTCGTCCTTATTCAAGTGCTGCTGTCGAGTGTGTGTAGCTGCAGGAAGCATTGAATCTTTATTTCTTCTTCGTTGCTCTACTAGGTGTGACACCATAGGAGCGCTGGCCAGAATCAGCATTGAAGATACTTTCTCATCTCCTTGTCGATGTCGACTATGGTCCTTCGCATGTGTAGTTGCTTAATGGATCCAGATTTTTCCTCTCCTCTGTTCTTTATCGTGAATTACCTCTTGTTTGTGTTGTTGATGGTCTGAGGTAATAAACTTTGATCCTTTACTTCCCTGTTGCTGAATACTCGTGTTGAAGGTTGAAATATTGAAAATTTCTTCCTCCTTTCTCTGCTGCCATGAGTAATGTGGGAATGAGGATTTAATATTTTTGGAGTTAAAGATTGATTTATCTGTTGAAGGCATGGATCTTTGAAATCTTGATTTGATTGGTTTCCTTTGAGTTTGTAAGTTAATTATATGGTTGACAAAATGGAAATTTAAAAGCTACATAAGGAGATTCTTTACTCTCTGGAAATTGTGAAAATTTTTATATATTGATAGAGCTTATCTTTAATAGGTTATCTCACTTGATTGATTTGGTTATTTTAAGAAGAAGAATTTAGAGTTGCTTTTCCTTGAACTTAAACTTGATTTTGATGGATGTTGACTTTAAAAAGTATGATAAATTTAGATATTGGTGTTTGGAAATTATTGAGTAAAGTTTGAGAATTAGGAAGTTTTAGTGAATGGTTTAGAGATGTTGCATACTAAATGCTTGACAAAAAGCCTAAGAGGATATTGTATTTTAGTCAAGTGATTAGCTAAAGTTGAAAATTATGAGGAAAGTTTTATGTATAAATTATGGTCCTAAAACTCTTAAGTTATTATTGTTAAAGGTTGGTTGAGTTGATTTTTGAAAGGTATTTTGTTTGATTCAAGCATAAGCCATTAAATTTTTTTATCTTTATATAGGATGTTGGGAAGAACTTGGTAAAGGCTGAAGAGGAGTGACTTTTTGAATTTTGAAATTTGACAAGTAAATGGATAGCATCCCAATTGATATTTCAATAAAATTCCTTTATTAAAATATTACATTTTTATGAAAATTCTTTTTATAAGAACAATGTGATTATTATATATATATTTTGATTAAATTACTTTATTTCATGGAATTATTTTATCAGATTTGATAATTTTAGTTCATTAGTGTCACGCCCTAAAAATTAGACGTGACCGGCAAGATATATGCATAAACATATATCCCTTAAGCCTTGATTAAGGAAACTTTAATATAATATTTTAATTCATTCAAAATAGGATAGAAAATTATTGTAACATTTTTTTTAAATAAAATAAAATAAAAGATTCTTAATTTTTTTTTAACAAAACCTCCTCGTAAACATAGAACCTCAAAAAATATTTCATCCCAATCTATGACATCAACTCAATAAAAGAGAGCTCCTCTCCTCGACAACAATCAAACAGCACAATATAAAATTAGGACTTTAATTATAATCTATGTGGAGCACCTAAAACATTATTTATAAAAATACAATATATAAATTATGAATTTACATCAAAATAGAAATTAACCAAAATGGTGTCTCAACTTCAGTCCCGAAGTAAAATGCCTTCAAGGATCTAATGGAGATACAAGGTCCGCTATGCTATTTGAGACCAAAAATTTTTTTAAGTGAATAACGTCCCAATAATAAATAACTGAATATAAAAAATTAAACAATTATGTAATTTAAAGAAGCAACGATTTTTATAAAAATTTAATAAACTTCGAAATAAAATGATTCTATAAAATTTTAAATAAAATCTCGAACAGTTTAAATCTCATAATAAATATTATTATCACTTGATTGCAAGTAAGCAAATAACAAAATCAATAATTATAAATAATTCACTATTTAAAACCAGTGGGATGTAAGATTATCAAATAATCAAATTCATATAATAGGGACTTATCAGAACCATTAACAAACGTGGACACACAGTCTACGAGGGTAAATAACCAAATGCGGTTCTCACCACGAAAACAAACGTGGACACACAGCCCACGAGGGTATGTAACCAAATGCAGCTGAAGCCACGAAACAAACGTGAACACATAGTCTACGAGGGTACGTAATCAAACGCAGCCGAAGCCATGAAACAAACGTGAGTATGATGCTCACGAATAACCATCCCTCCGTTCCATGTGTGTTGGCCATCGCACAGGGCTAGCACCTCCTATACACACCCTGCTAGCTAGGTGTACTATGGCGCGCCAAGGGCTAACGGAACTGCCGTTAGCAACCAGTGTTCTACATAAAGTCCCTTTTTTAAAATCATTTTCAAACATGCAAGAAAATCATCACTTTCAAGATACAGTTCTCATTCTCAAAATCAAACTCGCATGAATACTTTTAAGCATTAAAACTTGCCAGAATCAAATTTTATATCCAATGCTCATGCTTGCATTTATAAAAAAAAAGACTTTCAACTTCAAACTCGCATGAATCGTTTTTCCGTAACAATTCAATAATTTTCAAATTGAAATCCCACAATTAAAATTCAAACTTGTATTTACTGATTAACTAAAATGATCAATTCTGGTAAAATAATTTCACGAAATAAAGTAAGTTAGTCAAAAAAATATCTCATAATCACATTGTTGTCGTAAAAAGAATTTACATAAAAATGTAATATTTAAATAAAAGAGATTTTAATGAAATATCAGTTAGGACGCTATCCACTTACCTGCAACATCTCCAAGCACAAAATTTACCCTTTAAAGCTTCAATCCTTCCTTATTACCTTAATCAAGAATTTCTTTCTCTAAATCCCTATTCAATAATACAAAATTTAGTGGCTTCTACTCAAATTTAATAAACCCTCCTCCCCTAACATCATAGTCACTAAGTTCTTAAACCAATCCAATCTCTGCCTTTAATCAATCAATCCTTTCAATATTGTACATACACATGTCACACTTCACAACTAGGCCAAATCAATTCAGGAAGTAGAATAGATAAATCTTAAATCCAATATTTTTTTTCCAAATATTGCCTCAAATATTATACTAACTACACATAACCTCCGTAATCATTAGTATTGCTTGCAATATACCAGTCAAACTCACAATAGTTTCATAATTGGCATTCTTCACAAAATTCAAGTTTCTTTTATAAATAATTAGCACCCAAGCCACGTATGACTTCACAAAGGTTAGTGAAATTTTTAGAAAATTATAACTAGACAAAAGTCCTCGCATTTTATCAAACACCTCACAAGCATTAACCCTGAAACTAATAATCCAAGGTTTTTTTTTTCCCATTCCAATAACTTCCTCAGTACCTCAATACCAATTTTAAGTTCAACAACTTCCCAATTAAGCTCAAAGATAGTTAAATCAATTTATTCTTCTGGTGAAACCAATGTAAGTAAGAGAAATTAGCTACCAAAAACCATACTCTTAAAGCTTAAATCTTGAATATGATCAGACTCCCTTCTACTACTCCAATCACACACAGCTACAACGAGAAAGAAATAAAAATCTCCAGCCATCACAGAACATCAACAACGCAGAAAGAAAGGGAAGAAAGTCACGAGCTGTACAGGGGAGAAGGGATTCGATGCAAACAAGCTACAACACAGTCAAAGGAGGAAGATTTTTGTCACTCCCCAGTCACAAGCCACGGACGAACAAGGTAAAAAAAAACACAAGAAAGAAGATGATCTGAGTACTCACCTCCACATGGACAGCATAAAAAAACACGAACAAAGGAGGAGAAAGAAAGGGTCGACGGAACAGGGGAGAAGACGACAGCCACACACCAGCCACCCTTTCATGAATCAGACCTCTAAAACTGTTAGACCAGTTCCTTGCGTGCTCACGATTCTTGAACGGAAAGAATGGAGGAGGAGAAAGAGGGTCCGACAACACCCATGACTGAAATGATCTGAGGATCAGCGATGAAATAGGATCCCCAGACCTGCTATCCGAACCTCATCTCTTGCTTGCACGGCTGGTGACCTTAAAAATGATAGAGAAAGGACGAAAAGTCGGATAATGGACGAGGACTCTCTCTCTCTCTCGCTGAATCTAGAATTTTCGACCATAGAGGAAAAGAGATATGTCGGTTAAAAAGAACGCTACTGCTCTCTGTTTTCCGCACGAAGGAGAGAAGAAAATATGAATACAAGAACAATCGAGAAAATTGCAAGAAAGGCCATAGGGAAAATTACAAAATGAGGCTCAAAATTTTTTTTATAATTTAAAATAAAATAAAATCAAACTTTTTTTTTAGTAGAATTCAAGCCTTAAAACTTAAAAAAAAATTACTAGCATAAATTTCATTAAATCACCACTTTTTATTTAAAAAAATAATTTAAATAAAATATAAATTGAGAGAATATATATATATATATATATATTTGAAATTTTAAGGTTATTACAATTAGTAAATACAAGTTTGGATTCTAATTATGAGATTTCATTTTGAAAATTATTGAATTGCTACGAAAATACGATACATGCAAGTTTGACATTGAAAATGAAAATTTTATCTGGAAAGTGATGATTTTCTCACATGTTTGAAATTGAATTTGAAGGGAATTTTATACAAAACACTAGTTGCGAACGGCAATTCCGTTAGCCCTTGGCATGCCATGGTCAATGACTAGCTAGTTCAATTTTCATGAGTTTTCTTCTCACGTTTGTTATTCATGGGTCTCATACTTGCGTTTGTGTTCGTGGTTTCAAGCCTTGTTTGGTTAGCATTATCCTTATAGACTGTGTGTTCATATTTGTTTCATGGCTTCGACTACGTTTGGTTATTTACCCTCATGAATTGTGTGTCCACATTTGTTTCATGACAAAGTTTCATTTGGTTATTTACCCTCATGGACTATATGTTCACGTTTGTTAATTGTTTGATAAGTCCCTATAATTATAAATTAGAATTATTTGGTGATTTACATTTCATTATTTTTATTTAGTAATTTATTTATAATTATTTATTTTGTTTATTTCTTTCTTGAAATCAAATGACAATAATATTTAGTCTGATAATTTAGTGGTTCAAAATTTTATTTAAAGTTATATAGAACCATTTTATTTTGAGGTTTACTAAATCTTTATGAAAATCATTATCTCTTTAACCTACATTATTATTTCAAACTTTCATTTTATTCATTTAATTATTTATTGTTGGGACGTTATTCATTGAAAAGTATTTTATTTGGTCTCAAATAACATAGCTAACTTTGTACCCCCTACAAATCTTTGATGGGTTTGTGGTTGAATTGACTAGAAGATCAGTTTTGAGAATATCTTCTTCTTCATGTAAAATTCTAAAATCTATGTGGTACCTTTTGGAAATTCGATTTAGAATGCTCCACATTAATTATAGTTAGGGTCTTGATTCTTTTTGTTATGTTAATTATTTCCTACTGAGGAGCAAAGCTCTATATTGTTGGATATATGTTGTAAACTTTCTGTTATAGAGATTTTGGAGGATCCGACCTTTAAGGGAGGTGCTATAGAAATTTTTATAAAAAGTTTGATATTTTGATTTATGTGAAAAGTAAACTTTGATACATTAATTCAGAATTTTTCTTAATTGAAGCTTTAGGGACGTGAATTTATGCATATATCTCATGTCGGTCATGTTAAATTTTTAGGGCATGACACCAATAGAAAAGTGGCATATGAGCTCTACCATTTTTACTAATAGTGTTTTTAGGCCCATTTTTACTATGTGCCTATATTTTCTTTTAGATCTACCATTTCAGGTAGATGTGTGAGGGTAAGAGTGCCTGAACAAGATACTAGCATCCTGAATAACCTTAGTGAAACTTCTATATTCTCCACCCCAATCACTTTGGATTGTTTCAATTTTTATTGTTTTGATTTCCTTTCAATCTGATTCTCAACATATTGTTTAAATTTAATAAACATCAACAATGCTTCATCCTTGGTTTTAAGTGGAAAAATCCAACTAAACTGACTATAATCATCAAGAAATAGGATGTAATATTTGTAGCAATTTAATGACTAAGTAGGAGAGGGACCCCATAAATTTGTATGTGTGAGTTCAAGAGGATTAGACGCATGAGATAGTGAAACCTTAAATGGAAGTGAGTGTGACTTTCCATACTTGTAAGATTCACAAAACAATGGTTCACTATTTGCATTGACTTTGACATTAAATGAAGACAAAACTTGATTCAAAATTTAGTCATTAAGATGACTAAGTCTACAATGCTAAAGCTTTTTAACTAAAAAAGACTTGGAATTAGTGCTCAAAGAGCTATCAACATTCTTGGAAACTAAGAAAACTGATTGTGATCCTCTTGAATCTTCCTTGACTTTTCTTGTATCCACTTTGTAAAGTCCCTCTCTATTTCTCATGCTATGCAGCAACACTTTCTTTATCCCCTATTATCTCACAAGAGCAAGTTGAGAGTTAAGAGACACATCAACATCATTATCATCAAATAATTTAAGAATACTGATAAGATTTTTCTTAGCTGTGGGTGCATACAGAATATCATTCAACATAATAATACTACTAAGAATATTTTGTATTTTCAAAAAACCAATATATTCAACCCCCATTCTGTGACCATCGGCAATAAATAATTTGACCTTACCATTATTGTTCATTGCATGATCAAGTTGGGAAGCATCATTGGTGACATGAGTTGTTGCACCACTATCTAAGTACCAAGAATCATCATGAACCATTTCAAGTGTAGCATAAAACACATAATTCTAACTAGGAGTTTCTAAACTAGATTTGTTATGAGTAGGAGGCTTAAATGAGCTATCAAACCTCTTAAAGCAATTTTTAACTTGATGTCTAGGTTCTTTGCACAAAGCACGCGTAGGTCTGTCACCTCCTCTACCTGAATGACCCCTACCTCTGTTTCTTCCTCCATGACCACCACGAGTGTCACGACCTAATATTAAGAGTATGACTAGCATGGAATATGACATAAACTCATATTCCATAAGCATTAATTATATGAGAATAAGCTAAAAAATATATATAATTATAAGGTTAAAAAAATCTTAAATATTTTGCAAAAATTTTAACAGTCTCCCTTATAATTTGGACCTCTCAAAATTTTTACAACAACAAAACCTGTCAGCTAATTTAGCAAAGGAGCTTAGCTCCACACCAGTAGATTATATATTATTAAAATAAAACTAGGATCTAACTATAGTATATGTGGAACACTAACTACCATTGTATAATATAATAAATATTTATATTAAAACAAATGATTGAATTGTGCTTCCGTCATCCAAAAAGCAATAAAACCCCTTAATGATTAGCAAGAGGTGAGGGTCAATTACATTATCTGAGGCCAAAGAAATTTTTTGGTGAATAGCATCCCAATTAAAATTATAAATAAAACATGTAAAAGTAGTCATTACTAAAATTTAGTTTAAAATAAATTAATGGAATATTAAAACACGTATTTAATTTAACTAGCAATAATGAGAAAGTTTCTCAACAACATCAAGAACTAACCAAAAATTTTGAAATTTTATAGGTTATTAAGAATCATATAACGAATAAAAATATACAAAAAGAATTCGAATGATGATATAATGAAAAAAAATGTTTGTAAATAACCAATATAAAACAATAAATTTTTAAATCCAATCTAGGAGGAAATTTACAATATGAAATTATGTACAATCAAATAATAGTTTGTTTAATAGAATAAATTTAAAAATAATAAATTTTCAAAATTTCACATTTTATCAGGATTTAATTAAAACGATTAACAAGCGTGGACATATAGTTCAGGAGGGTAAGTAACCAATAAACGTGAACACAGTCCACGAGGGTAAGTCACCAACAAGTGTGGCTTAAAGCCATGAAATAATCAAGCGCGGGTAGGATCCACGAAACAAGCATGAGTACCATGCTCATGAATATTCACCCCTCTATTCCATGTGCATTGGCTTGTGCACGGGACTAGCACCTCTTATAAGTATTCTGCTAGCTAGGTATACCATGGCGTATCAAGGGCTATTAGAATTGCTGTTAGCAACCGGCGTTCTGAACTTAATCCCCTTGATCAAAATCAAGTGTGCATGGATATAAAAAAATTCACTTTGAAATTATTCTTTTCAAAATGTAAGATTCAACTGTCAACTTTCCTTTTTAACAATTTTTTCCATGCATGAATCACTGTAAAAACAGATTTTAAATCAAATATAACATTTGAACAATAGAATTAATTTGAATAAATAATCAATTTATTACATATTAGATATAATAGCATAACTTCTTGATAAAATAGAATAATTTCAATAAAATACCAATTGAATAAAAATAAGATAAATGGAGAGAACTATATAAATTATAGAGAGAATAATAGCAAAGACTTAAACAAAGTATTGAATAAAGATATTTTAAGAAAAAATTAAGATAATTGGGACACACTCACGCACCTGAGAGATTCCCAAGCATTTTAAATTTACTTCTCTTAACTTCACTTTAATCTTAATTATGCCCTTAATTTCCTGACAAATAAATCATAATCCAAAAGTCACTTACCAAGTAATTTTCAAGCTAAATCTAAGAACGAACATTTTAATTTAAAACTAACTTTCAACCATTCTATTCAAATATAATTTCTTAGAGCTTCGTCATCAACAATATAAGCTTTCAACCCCAAAACATAAATTTCTCCTTTCCTATCAATAAGCTCAAATTTAACCATATTAATTATTTAACCTTAGCATTAAGCATGCAAATAAATATCTTGGGAGCATTCCTATTTGCTCATCACATAACCAATTTCCATCCATCCCAACTTCTTATCCTCACCATTTAATTCCTAAATCAAACTTCCATACAATCCTTAAGTATCATCAAAAACACAAAATATCTCAAATTAAATCCCAAATCAACCATTTAAGTTATACTTGGTAGCAACCACATTTGGGAACTTCAACTAGAAATTCTAACACACATACATGCATATTCATTTAACAAACTTCTTCCTTTACCAATTTACCCAATAAAGAAATTCAATTTTCTTTTTCTTCAACAAAACCCAGCTGGAACACTTAAATAAAATTTTAATCACCATCTCTAACAATTATGACGGCCACCACTTAGAAGAGAGCAAGAACTGTTTACAGTAAAAGAGAGAATTACTCCTATCATAAACACTCGTGCCACTTCCAGCTAGTAAGGAGGAAGAAGAGACAACAACCAAGCACACGTTCACCCCACACCAGCCATGTAACACAATAAGACAGCAGCTAGAAATAGGGGATGAGGATCAGTGCCCATTCTCGGTAGATCTTTAGTGGAGAAGAAACGAACAAGTCGCAACAAGAGTAGAGGGGAAGGGCGATAAAGGAAGAGCTTCAACCACAGCTCCACTGAACAAGCAAACAAAGGAAAAGAGAGAAGAACAGAAAGAGATAAACCACTCACCTCGACACAGATGAACAAGAGAAGAAAAGGGAAGAAGCCAAGCTGCCGGTGGTGAAAGGAGATTGAAGAACGACGATGAGGTCAAGAGGTGCAAACCAACGGTGAGAAGGAAGGAAGGATTCAGACACACACACACACACTCTCTCTCTCTCTCTCTCTCTCGCAGCTCTATTTTGAAGCTTGAATGATTGGGGAGAAGGATATAAAAATTTGAAGATTAAGAAGATTGGGGAAAATTACAAGAGAGAACACAAGAAAATTATAAAAGAAGGCACAAATTTTTTTAACTTAAAAATAAATAAAATATAACTTTTTCTTAGTAGAATTTAAACTCTTGCTCTTCATAAACATTAACTAGCACAAATTCTACTAAACTACCATTTTCTCTATTTTCTATAAAAATTATTTGAATAAAATATCCATTAAGAGAAATATTTCGTTAAATTTAAAATTTCATGTCATTACAACAAGAGAAGCTAGAAGAACACTAAAAAAAACCTAAGATTAGCAAACTAAGTTAAGACATTAAGCTAAGAAATCTAATTAAGTTTCTCTAAACAAGACCAAAAGTAAAGAAGCTTGAAATTCTATCCAACTCATATCTTCATCTTTGGTAAGGTGGACAACAATGGGATTACACTCACCATCTAAACCAGTGAGTACTTGAAGGACAAGATCAAAATGAGACATAGGACTACCTACCAATGCAAGACTCTCTAAGAGAGCTTTCATTTTTGCTAAATAATCTTGCATAGAAGTTGACCCTTTACGAGTTCTTTGAAGTTCAGTATGTAATGAGTATTCTAGACTTGTTCTTCATACTAGCAAGTTCTTTAGCATGCCATAACCTAGCAGAGGTAGAGACGGTAGTCATTTTAGCAAAAATATCAAGGGACATGGTGTTAAGAAGCCAACCAAACAACAATTGGTTGGTAGCAACCCAATCTTCAAAATCTAGGTTGGTTTTAGTAACATCATTCTTGATGATGAACTGAGAAGGGCAGAGGTTAGTCCCATTAACAAAACCTTCCAACTTGTGACCCATGATAGTAGGTAACACATGAATAACCTACATAATGTGGTTGGTGCAATCTAGCTTAACTGAGCAACCTTGAGTGAGACTCATTGAACCTGTAAAGGTCTTAGGAAAATTAAGAGCAGAGAGCAATGAACCATGGGAAGCTGTGGAGTTTTTGGTGAAATTGCAGAACCTTCGTCAACCATGGCAATGAGCCAAAGAGAGCTCTGATACCGAGATAATAAAATAGCAAAATATGGATTATGTGAAAGAGGTGCACAAGGTTTGATGAATATTATTACTATATATAGATGTAGGGTAAAATCCTAGGATACAAGAATAAGAGCCGTGTGTCTCTAATGAATAAAGAATAAACAATACTGAATTAGAAACAGTAAACAACAAAAATACTGTAGTGTTCATGATGGGCTTGGTTTGGGTAGATATTGGGCTCTATGCTGATTAGGCTTCTATAATTTCTTCACACAGACAAAAACAATCTCAATAGAATTTGGAGATCATGATCAATTTTCTGGTAAAGATGAGTCCATCCTGTGAGTTAGAGCTAGCCCTCTATAACAAACGAATAAAATAGGAACAAATGCTTCAGGTACAAACGTCAACCCATATATGATTATTTAATGCTTTCTTTATACATGAATTTAATAATATTTAAATTCAAATAGTCATATTTCTTTAACTTCTATTCAACATTATTCATACCATTCATAAGATTATAGCCACTATATTTTATTTTTTAGAATAACATTACGCCCATATGAATGCCCAATCTAAGTCTAGATGGATAGAGTTAATTGGTCAAGAGGGTTTCAATTGTAACCGTGATTAGCTTAAATAGAGTCACTAGATTATAATTATAGAGATGTACTCTTCTTATGAAATTAATTGAGATTATAATATTCATCTACTCTTATTCTTCTATGCTTTCATTTCTTAGTTCATTATATGGTATTAAAGCCATAAATCTAGCGACTACGATGGCCTTTTTCTTAGTTTCAGATGACTGTTTTCTATCTTTTCTTCTTCTTTGTGGTTTGTTTATTCTTTGATATGGCTCAAGTTCCCACTCTAGTTATTGCTTTGACTCCTAAATCATTCTCAAATAAAAAGATCAATGTCATTCATGATGATAATAACTTTCTTCTTTGGATGTAGAAAGTCACACTTATGGTGAAATAGCATCGATTGCAATCTCTTCTTGAAGGTACTAAACCAATTCCATCTGCTAAGATTAATGGTGAGGACGGATCTATGATTGTGAATCTTGCTTTTGGAGCTCGATGAATAGAATGATAATGCCTTAGCTTCATGGCTTCTATACACTGTCTGTAGATTCTTCCTGATCATGTTGGATTTGATGATGCCCATAAATTTGGCGTTGTCTCTGTGATCTATATTCTATTAAATCTAAGTCCAAGACTCTTCATTATCAAATTTTACTCACTAATCAGTGCAAGGGTGATCTCACTATGAAGGAATGCTTAATCAACATAAAATCCATTTGTAATAATTGGGTTGTTTTAGGCCACCGTGTTTCTACTTCATCACAAATTTCTCATATGTTGAATGGCCTTTGTTCTAAATATGAGCTAGTTTTTGCTGTCATTAATGCTGTAAAAGGGCAATATGGTATAAGCACAATCACTACTATGCTTATTGATGTTGAAGCACAACACAACACTTATATTCAGCATACATCTTCACATGTGAATTTTGTTGCTTCTGTTCCTTGGGTTCTATTAAATTCTGTTGTAATAACTCTGGAAAAATTAAATTAACAAAATTAATTAGTAACATATTTTGATGTTATTTTTATAATTTTAGAATACATATGACAAGAGATATTAGTAATCTAGTAGAAAGTTGATTGGTAGTTTATCCTTTAGATTTTGAGTTTGTATCTTGTAGTGTGAAGGGAGAAAATTTTTTTTGCTTTATTTTTCTGAAATTACCAAAATGCCCCTATTGAAAAGGAAAATAAATACAGCACACTCAATCAGATTTTTTTATTGGTGCTCTTCTCCATCTCCATTTGACCGTGATGATGGAGACAAGAGGGAGCTAGAACCTTCAAGGCCTCTCTCTGCCATTCCCCTTCCCTTTCAGTCACCGATGAGAGCAAGTGGGTGAGGGATTTTCTAAATGTTATTGATAGAGGTCACCGGGTTCTTCTCTCCCTATTTCACATTGTCTGAACTTCCCTCTTCCATTCGCGCCTTGCTGTGAGCATCAGTTTATCACTAGATTCTTCATCTTTTTTTGTCCATACATTGCTAGTGTCTGTGTGAATTAGGGGATCTTTTGCTGCTAGAGATAGCCAGATTAATTCTTCCACGTCTTCCCCTGTTCATGCTATTTCTGTTCTGGTGAGGGAGTGAGAGCTTTGCTTTTTCCTTCTTCTTCCCTCTAGCATGATTTGTTGTGGCTAGGCTCAAATATTGTCTTCCTCCTTTCTACTGTGTTTTGTAGCATATTTGATCCCTCAATCATGATCTATTGTGATGTATGAAGGATTTGGGTATTGATCTCATTAGATTTAAATTTATAAAGTTGTTTGGAAGCTGTATGGATTGAAATTTTTAGAGTAGGAAGCTTGATGATATACTTTGAATTTTTAACGCACTCTAGATGTTTGATAAATGTATAGAAAAGTTGGAGTGGAGTAATTAACTATATTCAATATATTAAGGACTAATATTATGGATTTAAATTTATTTTGGATAAAGAGATGAATCTGGGAAGCATAGAAAATTTATTTAAATGTTCAAAAAAAATTTCAAAGGAGATTTAAAGAGTAAATTGTTTGTTGTGTGGTTGATAACTTATAAACCATAGTATTGTTTCATGATTTGATTGTGCTGTTTCATGATTTTATTTTGGGATGTACATGAAGTGTTTAATGAAATGTGCTGGATGGATGTTGGTCTATGGTAGCAACCAAGTGTGATGAATGGGTTTCTAGAATAGGGGGAAAAACTTATCATCCCTCGTTATTCTAGCTTGATGCGTAGATGGGAGAGTAGTTTGAATTCAAGCAAAATGAAATTCAAGTTTAAAGAGGATGATTTTTGATAAATAATTCTATTATAATTGTTTTGGCTATTGCTTGAGGAAGATGGTAGTGGGTTAGGATTTTATGAGTTTAAATTTATTCTTGATGTGATATGAATTTAGAAATATGATAAATCTATATGTTGATATTGAAAATTATTGGGCAAGGGTTAGAAATCCCAATTGATTAAATTAGGAGTTGATGTTGAAAGGTCTGAGAGAAGATCATGTCTTAGTTAAAGGCTTAGCTATGGTATTTGGGAAAACTTGAATTGTATAAATTAATTATGATTGTGTCAATGTTGGAAGGGATTTTATTGAACTTGTAGAAAGTCTACTGAAATCCTATTATATATTATAAGGTGTTGGGAAGAAGAGGAACTTGATAGGAGTTAGAGAGAAGTAAATCTTTGGATTTGTGGACATGATAGGTAAGTGGATAACATCCCAATTAATTTGCTAACAAATTTCTTTTTACTAAAATATTATTTTTCTTAAATAGATTGTGTGTACTATTTCAAGCATCGAAAATTTTTCTTAACTAAATTACTTGAGCTCATGAAGTCATAGCATGTGTAGTGAAAGATAGATGAATTTCTATATCTGTATGTACATCCTCTTGAATAGATTCAAGAAAAATGTTTTTACAAGTTCAAGTAATCTTTTATCTGATAAAGCTTGACAATAATGGAAATTGATGAAGAAGATTATATTACAATTATGAATTTTCATATTTAGAAAACTGATGTTTTAAATGATTCATCCAAGTTTGATACTAAAAAAATAAATTTATATTTTGAAAGTGATTATTTTCCTCGCATGTTTGGAAATTGTTTTCGAAGGGACTATATATAGACCATTGATTGCCAACGACAGTTCTGTTAGCCCTTGGTGTGCCATGGCTAAAACCTAGCTAGCTTGATACTCATGGGCATAGTACTAACATTTGATATTTGTGAGTATCACACTCACATTTATTATTCATGGGTCTAACGCCTGCGTTTGTTTTCATGGCTTCAAGCCACATTTGGTTAGTATTACTCTTATGGATTGTGTGTTCTGTGTGTTCCCGTTTGTTTCGTAGCTCAAGCTGCGTTTGGTTACCCTCATGGACTGTGTGTCTACATTTGTTTTTGTGGTTTAGGCCGCGTTTGATTATTTACCCTCGTAAACTTTGTGTCCACATTTGTCTCCATAGCATAAGCTACATCGGTTACTTACCTTTATGGACTATGTGTCCATGTTTGTTATTTGTTTTAGTAAAGTCCCAATAAAATATAATTTTATTTTTAAGTCATTTATTATATATGTGATTTTATTTGATTCTTATTGATAAGGTTACTACAATCTTCATTTTACTAGTTCAATCATTCATGATTTAAATGTAAATTTGATATTTATATTTATGCAAATTGAGAAGAATGAGTAATGATGGTATATATATATGTTGTTCATATAACCAATATGTCATGGAAAATTTTCTTTTATTTTATCTTGAAAAAAATGTTTAGATTATACTAAATTAACTCTTTAAAGTAGTTGCATATTTCCTCTGATATGTTTTTGTTATTCTTTAATTTTTATAACTAGGATATTATTCACTAAAAAAATGTTTTAGCTTCAGATAATAGTTGGACTTATATTTGCTGTTGACCATTGAGAGCTTTATCGCTGAATTGATATAGGAGAATTTCTTGGGACAGATCTCACTTGGTCTAAATGTGAGTTTAATTATTATTTTTATAGATTGTTTCATGTGCTCTTCATTGATATAGACAAGATCTTGATCTATTTGTATAAGTTGACTGTTTATTGTTGAGGAGCGAAGCTCCTTGTTGTTGAGCTGTTATAAATTTTATTGTTGTAGAAATTTCTAAAGGTTCTATTAATTTTTTTAAAAAAGAGAGTATATGATTCTTTTTGTTTACAATATAAATGTGGTAAGAATGTTCTAAACTTATTATTAACAAGTTCAAAGTATTAATTTAGAACTTTATTGAATTAAGGCTAAGGGATATGGGTTATATATACATATCTTGTGCCGGTCACTCTCATATTTTGGGGTGTGGCATCTGTACCACTTGAAGTTCAGTTCAATCCTACTTCTCAACCTATTGAAGCTCACATTTCTGTTCAGTTTCCTCCAAGTACTAGTAAAGGAGGTCAACCACCTAGACCAAATTTTGTTCAGAGTGGTGCAGCTGGACGTGGCAGAGGTTTTTTCTTAGTTTCTAGACCTGTCTGTCAAATTTGTTTCAAAGTTGGTCACACGGCTATACTCCGGCTAGTTCTTCTGTCACTAATCCCTAGGCTCATGTACTCTCTAATGCACATATTGCTGATCCTGCTTCTTTTGGTTCTTATTCTCCGGAAGTATAGTACACTGCATATTATCCTGATGCTAATGACTTTGTGCACGCTCATGTAGCCTCATATTGCTGATGATATATTGGTTAATCTAAAATATATCCACACCTTATAATGTCTTATAATTTCTTAGAATCCTACATGTAACTAATATGATAAAAAACTTGTTATCTGTGTCCCGAGTCTCAAAAGATGTTATATTGAAGATCAAAGAACAAAATAGATCAGATGATGGGAAGCCAAAATTTGGGGGAGGGGGGAAGGGAGTAAGAGATCAAACAGAAGATTTACCAAAACCAGATAGTGAAATCAGCTGCCAATAAATTCTCCTCTTGCATCCCATGGGCGATTTTCATAAGACTTTCCGACAGTGCTGTGTATTTTATTTACAATGCCATCCTTGCTGCGGACTTCCGGAAAGTAATCAAGGAACATCTTGTTTCCAAGTTCAAATATTTATATAAAAAATTGCAGATGCCTTTACTTTCGTGATGATTTACAACTAAAGTTTTCATATTCTCAACTCATCTTCAAAATATTTTAGGATCCAACTGTCTTTTCCTCCTAAAATATAATTAACACACTACACCCAAATAATGATGCAAAGTTCCATGCTATATTATTCCAACGGTAGAATATTCTCATAGGTCAGAAGCTATATATGATACAAATGCTCCAATAGCTAAATTAAGTTAAAAAGTGAATAAACTTTAAATGAAGTTCAACAGAATGTAATTTTATAAATTAGTGAATTATGCTTGAACAGGACAATTTTGCATTGACTTGAAGTAAGTTCCATTAGCTTAGGAACAAATTCAGGAACCACAAAATATATATATATATATATATATTTCAATACTGAACTAGAAAGGTTTTACAACTGTAAAGAAGAACACTCAACTAACCAAGAATAGGACCACTGGTGAAAAAGTTGGCACAAAATATGTTACTTTCAGAAAGACAGCAAAATAAGAACCCGCACAAAAGTGGTCATGTCAAAATTATTGACTTTTTGCAAAGAAAAGAAGCAGCAAGTGTCATGCATAAATATATAATTTCTAACTCAGCCCGCAGGCAAGAAGATTAAGAACATCTCAACGAGGACTTCAATTTATTTTTCTTTCATTCACTCATAACTTCAAAATTGGTCCTAGTTCATATGAAGGCAAGAAAATTTGTGAGACTTTATGTTCCTCCTCCTCTTGTGGGTTCAACAATTTATCACGATAGTACAGTAGAAGATTTCAACGAAATAATAAATTCTATCATGTTGTCATTATAACATTTTTCTTGTGTTCTTTCATCCATAACTACATACATATGTACATATACATGCACGTATACATGCATCCATGGCAATCTCTTGGTAATAATGGGGAGCATAGAGGATAACAGCAGAAAAAAGGATGAAATGTGAAGCTTTATACAAAGGAGTGCGATGGGGAAGAGTAACAAGTCAATGGGTTACTGTAAATCATCTGTAGTTATATTTTCTCAAATGCATATACAATCAAAGTGGATCCCTCATAACTAGAGATGGAAATGGTCTTATGAAGTTTGAATTACGTACAGAGTTGATTGCTAATCACTACAATATTACCATTGTCAGAGTTTTAATTTATTACACCTCATGAGAAGTCTCAAGTAAACAGATGTTGGAAAGATATAGAATGACTAGTTTAAAAGATCTGTTAAAACAATATGACGGGAACGGGCCTCAGTTTACTTAGTCAAGGAGAAAGCCCAAACCTAGGCAAAATACTTACTATATATAATATATATATATATATATATATGGGGGTGATTAGGCAGGAATTTAGTTACAGGAGAGAGAAAGGAAAGGAAGATTTTGGGATGGTTCTGAGGTATTTGGATTTGGTGAGTGGTGATGACTTTTAATATTTTAGTGAATTTAATAGAGTTTTTAATGCAATTGGAAGTCATCTTGTGAAATTAATTAATAAATATATGATTAATTGGATAATTATTTGTGAGATTGGAGGTGGATAAAGTTCAAAACAATTATAAAAGTTATTGGATCAATTATGACATTATATCTGGGTTTATTCTTATAGGGAGGCCCAATTTATGGGTCAAAAGTTGACAATTATGAAGCCCACAAGAAATTGAATTCTGCCCAATGATGCTGCAGCACTAATTTTCAACAAAACGCATGACTTCATTTAAAATTATGTTTTAAAGGTTTCAAGTCATCATTTTTGTTCCATTTCATCTTCAACTAACAGCTGTATGTCCAAGGATCATTATAAGTTGGAGAAAGAGTTGGAGAAGCTTGGAAAACTGTTGGGCCTTGCAATTTGTGATAGAAATCATTCTTCCTAAGCTTTCTTCTCCCTTTTTCTCTACTTTAGTTGAATATTGTTGCTTTGTGCTGTTTTAATGGCTGAATCTATTTAACCTAGAGTTACCAATCTCTTGCTAGCTTCATAAAAATTAAATCTATTATATATATTTGTAAATACTCTTCAAAGTAAACTCACTCAATGAGTGCCTTCATTACAACCATTGGAATTCATCAATATTAAAAAATTATTAAAATATATTTGTCTTCAAAAAATCAAAACAATCATCACAATTGGAACAATTTTTATTTATGTTGCCCCTTTAAAAATGTGAAATTGATACTTTTTGAGTATTACGTGATAAAATATTTAACAATTATTTTGTTAAATCAAATTGTTATTATTTTACCACTTGAAACGCTATTTGCGGGGGTATATTTGAATCACTTATCAGATTCAAATCCAGAGATAGCCGATGCCCCACACATGCAAAGGAATCGGAGACACTTTTGGTGAAGTATGTGGGATCGTTTGGTTTCTATTCTCGTTTTTTTTATTTTCAAAAACTGTTTGTAATATAACTTTTAAAATTGTTTTTTAAAACAAAATAAAAGAAAATCTATTTGGTTATATTAATTTAAAAATAATTTTAAAATTTAAAAAATAAACTAATAGTAATAGTTATAGGCAATTAATGATGGTAATTTATGATAGAAATTAATTAAAATAACTATAATTTTTAATAATTAAATGTAGAACATTTTAAAAACAAGAAAAATAAAAAAGAAAACAACTTAAAATTGTTTCCATTCTTTGTTTTTAAAAATAAAAAATAAAAACAGTTTTAGAAACAATTAGGTCAAAAACATTTAACCAAACAAATTTTTAACTTTTTTTGTTTTTAAAAACAAAAAAAAAACATCTTTTAAAAACAGAAAACAAACAAGCCTAGTATCTGCGTCTTTTTATTTTTTTTTTTATTTTTTGTCCCTTTCCCAACTGAAAGTTCAGCGGAGCAACGTCTTGACGCGTTTGAACCTGCTTGCTAATGTCCCTCATTAACTATGGCGATAGTGTTGGAAGAAATTAAATATGTGTGCATACGTAATACGAAAATAGATTTCATGCGAATATATATATATATATATATATATCATATGAAAGTGTTATCTATGTACATTCACGCAACTAGATCACAGGGCTGCGACTTTTCCAACATTTGGTGACGTATATATGTGTCTTTTTTCTTTGCCCCTATCCCAAACTGAAAATTCGGCGAAAAGGAACTGACGCGTTTGAAATAAATTAATTACAGGGATAGCGTTGAAACAAATTAAAATGAGGATATATATATATATGTATGTATGTATGTATGTATGTAGATCATATTACTAACGCGTTGAAATGTCAACTAAGAACGGAATACTACTAAAAATATTCTTTTGCATTTCACTATCTTGGTCAATGCAAGCAGGTATGATATTACTGTTAAGCTATCTCTAGTGAATATATCTGTTCCTAGTGGTGACATTGATTTCTGCATCAACTGCATCTAAATCAGGATCTAGGGTTGTGGAATTCATTATAAATTCAAAAATATGATTTGTAAAATAATTTATATAATTTTTGGATAAATTTTTAAAAAATATAATTAAAAAGTAGATAATAATAACTTATAAGATAACTGTAATTTTAGATTTATAATTGATCTTTCGTCTTTCCGGTAGATTTGAAGGACCTAGAGGCCAAAATGCTAAAACAACACTGCATGCCTACACTCTAGCTGCACCTAAAACCTACTCACATACGACTTCTTAATACTTGCAACCACTGGAGTTACACCATTTCCCTTCCCATAAATTCTGATATAAGCCCTAGGAAGTGATTCGTAAATCTTCTCTGGATCTTCATCTCCATCAGATTTGCAACTAAAACTCTCACATTTGCAACTTTCAAAATAGAATTTTGCAATCCACCTTCATTCAAAATGTTTTAGAACCTAATTATAATTGATCAATCTTTTGAGACTTAAATATTATTCTCCCATTTTAAAAGCCTTGAGATGTACATGGCATATTATGAGTCTACTTAATATTTAAATGGGGAGGGCTTTAAGATATTGAAAATTTTTAAAAATCAAAATTTTAATCAATTTTTTTAAAAAGTAAATAAGTTAACAATGGTTTATATTATAGTTTTAGAAGAGTAGGTTATTAAGAGTAGGGTCTATGACAAGAGCATATCTATGCATGTATGTGACCTTGAAATTTCCATAAAAAACGTGTAGAGAGGAAATAGAGACCGAATTGTCAAAGAAATATTTATTGAGAGGAGGGTCCATAATATAGAAGAATGTGTTCTATATTAAACAATCAAAATAATAAGGGCAAGGATGGTGCTGGGACGTCCCCACTAAAAAGAAATTTAAATAACGGATTAGTGGAAGCAGGTCTGAATAATTGGACCAAAGTTCCAAGTCTCCAAATTTTTTCATTAAAATATTTCATCTTTCCAAGTGTCAATATTTTCATGGGTGAAAAGGCAAAAATGACCTTTAATATCTCGAGAGAAAATTAGAGGCCAAAAAATGAACATGGGATCTTGATGATGCTGAGTTTGGATTTTCAAGAAAATTATGTCGTCTTATTTTAAAAAGTTTCCATAATTTTTTTAACATGATGAAAAGTTTTCAGGAAAAAAAAAAAACTAAATCTGAGAGCTTGATGAAGCTGCCGAGTTTAGTTTTTAAATTTGTGAAATTGACTATTTTAAAAAACTAAGTATCTGAACATAAAATACATTACAGTAGCATCTGATCCACTTTTATCCTATCTTCAAGTTATAAACTCAATTTTTAAAATTTAATCCAAATACACCACAAAAAATAAAAAAAGGAGACTTGACCTCACTTCTACTGCTTCATATACAACAAGAAGCCTTATTCTACTAGGTGAAGTTGATTACATGGATTATATGTCTCCATTGTGATCTATCATATACCAAGCTTTTAAAAATGTTGTTAACTAAGAGATCTAGTTAAATAACTTTTAAAAGTATTTTTTTGACTTTCTTTTACCTCTCTTAACGAAGTTCAAAATTATTTGTTCCACTTTTATAATTAACACCTGTCGGTGTCTTCTTTGTACATGTCCAAATTATCTCAAATGATTTTTTACTACTTTTTCTCAATAAGTGCTACGCCCACTTTTTTACATATGTGATTATTTCAGAATTTTATCTTTATATGTATATCCGCATATTTATCTCAACATGTTTATCTTTGCTATTCTAACTTTATGATCTTGCTATCATATTAAAACCCAACATTCACTATCATTTAATATAGCTGGTTTTCTAGCCCTTTAATAAATCCTTTAAGTTTATAACAAATAATTCATTTAGCCTTTCTCCAATTAAATCACCCAACTTGTATCTTATATGTAATATTCCCCATCAATTTCTCCATCATATCAAATAATAGCTCTTAAATATCTAAACTTTTCTAGCCACTTGAGATATAATCTAATCTCCCAATTTCCCCACTGCTTCATATATATTCATATTAAAATGTTATATAGAGACATTTAGCAATATATATATATATATATATATTATATAGATTAGTGATCAAAGGTGCATGCACGACAGTGTCCTTTGTCCCTTTCCAAAATGAAAGTCCTGCGAAGACTGACTTAGTGGACGACGACTACTTGGGACTGAGTCTTATAAATGCCTTGGTTTGGAGCTTCACATGCAAACACACACACGACAGTTTCCATTGTCCCTTTCCAAAATGAAAGTTCTGCGAAGACTGACTTGGTGGACGACGACTACTTGGGACTGAGTCTTATATATGCCTTGGTTTGGAGCTTCATATACAAACACACACACACGCACCTCGTAGATTTTGCAGCTCATCAGAGACTGAAGACTAAACAAAAGATTTATTGGCCTCAACATTATTTATTTCATCCTTCAGGTTCCTATTTTCTCCTTTGCTCTCTGTTTTTCTAGATCTGTTCAATGAAATCATTGTTTTATGCTTAGATATGTGAAATCATTATTCTTCTTCGACTTAACCTTTGTATAGTTTCTCGCGGAACAGAATCTAAAGTGCACTGCCTGTTGAAGTTTCTCTCATTTTGTTTTCTAATTCTTAATTAAGTCAAATTAATTCCATTTTGTTTTGCCTTCGTAACTGTGTGAGGACGGATCCGGCGTAGGATTTTTTTTTTCTAGGATTTTTTTGGTGCTAAAAGACATATGTTGACAGTAGTTTAAGTTTTCTATGATTTTTTTTTTGTAAATTTCATTTATCTTATTAAAATAAATAATTAAATAAAAATTTAATTGATTAAAAATAAATCTTTCTAATTAAATTTCAGATTTTCAATATCCTTGTAGATGTGATTGAATATATATAATTTAACATAAGATCAAGATGAATCTTCACATCCGAGTAATTAAATAAATCAATATATTTATGAGATCATAGAAAATCTGAAATAATTATTAGACTAACATAGGTAAATCAAGCCTAGCTAGTTTTATTTTTTAGGCTAAAATTCATGAAATTCCCATCAACTTGTATGTAACCTCTCTCATCATTTCATGTTTAAAATTAACCCCTTGAACCTTTTATTTTGTTTTTCAAAACCCACTATAATTAATTAACTATTATTTTATTAATATAGTTATTAATGTGTCATATTAATGTAATAAACATGGCACATGACCTAGAAAAAATATTTTAATTATTTTTAACACAATTTAAGGTGAGGTAAATTATAATTTTTAATTCTAACACATATGACAATGCTCTTATTTTTTTTTAGTTGAGCGATATTTTTTTATGGTCCACAGGTAATACAATTTGAGAGAAAAATTATAATTTTATTATTTTTTATTCAGTAAAGCAGTATTTTATATTAAAAAATGAAAAAAAATATTTAAAAGCCGTCATTGATAAAAATTATATAAATAAAAATTTATCATTTAATACAAGAAAACTATGATATTTTGTAAGTTGTTTTTGACAAAATCAATACAAATCACCCATACAATATCTTATTCTAAAGCAGAACATACTTTTTGTACTTTGAATAAGTACTAAAAACTTTATTTAAAATAGAAAATAACCTCTACAAACAAATAAGAGATTTAAAAAATAAACAAAATAATAGGTAATGAAATTTATAAAACTTTTGTCAATGACAGTTTTTAGATATATATTTTTCATTTGTTTAATATAAAATATTTTTTTAATTGATAAAAAGAATAAAATTATAATTTTTCTTAAATTATATTACCCATGAACAATGAGAATAATATCGCTCAACTAAAAAAATGAGAGAATCATCAACGTACCTATTGATTTTGTTTGGATTACTTTGTGTAAAATCTGTATCTTCATTTCCAATCCTAATTTCTGCGCTTCTTCCCCACTAGCCTAGTCAACATCTTGTATGGAGTATTGACAATTAGTATCTAAGATTAGCAAGTAAACATAAAATTCACCTCCAAAAGTTTATAGTATCAATACAATTCTGATTCAAATTCTGGAAAATAGCTTTCCTTTGCTCTAGCATAACTTATCCAAATCTTAGAAAATGCATCACGGAAATGATGGTTGGTTAAGTCGAGCAGCAAATGATAGGATATCATTATATTAATCATCAACTTCAAAGGAAGTTGTGCGAAGATATATCAAAATTAAATCTGAAAAATGCAATAAAAATGATTGAGAAATTGAAACAGTGGTCAAAAGAGTTGAATTTGCAAATTTTAACCCCAACCTAACCCCAAAGGTATTAATTTTGTTCATCACGCCCACAAACAGGGGAACACCAAATTTCACACAATTCTAGGCAAATTAGAAACAATGCACAAAAACAGGGGAAACAAGTGCGAAAACAGGGAAAAGTACACGAAAAATACAAGTAAAAAACATGGGAAACAAGTCAAATCTCAAACTAATTACACAAATTCTTAAAATGTAAGCCTATCTAATGTTTATATGTTGTTGGAAATGTTGAAAAAGTTCACTCGTTTTTGAAATGCATAACAATTTTTAAATGTTTATTCTATCTCTATTGTCATTTTTTTAACTTATATGGGATCATGGGCTTTTTCACACTCATGGATGCTTAGATACACTTGGGATTCCTTTTACAAAATCATAGCAAGTAGACTTCCAAAAGATGATCCACAGACAGTAGTTTGAATGGTATAGTGCTTCTTAAATTTATTGATGTATTAGATTTATCATAGATCTATTTCATTTTTTTTTGGGGGGGGGGAGGTTTCAGTAAAGAATCGTGGTAGGAATTTCATTTTAAATTAAGATCAATGAAATCTAAAATAGTGTGGCAGGATAAAAGAAATAATTTGAAATTCTTTTTGGTTTAAAATTTATTAAAATACCGTTTATTTATTTTTTAAAAGAAAATCCACCAATTAATCATTTCCTCAACATGTCTCAAGCATTTTCAACCCTTGAAAAGTCTTTTTGATTTATGTGTATAATGGCTTAATTTAGTGGAAAGTGAAATGGGAAACAAATTTATGGTAAATGGGTTTTAATTTGTGGAATGGACTAAAATACAAACCTTTAGACACTTTGAGTGTAGACTGCAGAGATTGGTAAGGGACAACCTATTAGAAGTTATTTTTACTTAATTAATTCCCTTGCTGCCGATATTTTTGGAAGGCAAGAAAGGTTTTTAGGTAAGTTGAGTTATTGAAAATTTGAATTACAATTGACCTTGAATATTCACAATTTCTTTTATTTTTTTAAATAATAATTTTCTTTTGTTTGAGGACAAGTAAACATTTAAGTGTGGGGATTTGATGACTTCAAATATTTTTATATGTTTTTTAGGAACTTTATAATCAATTTAGAATTATCTAAGTAATTTTGTAGTAATAAGTAATTATTACCTTTCACCAAAACTAATTAGAATCTCTATTGTGTGAAACCATTATTATCAATGGAACAACCTTTTAATTACTTTAAAAATATTTTTAACACAGTTTTATTGCGAATAGGGTGCAAGAGTCAGTGACTCGCTTTTATTGCGTTGCCCTGTTTTAGTTTGCATTATTATATGCAGCATGTGATCTTGAATTTCCTTAAAAGCCGTGAGAGGAAATAGACTGAATTGTTAAAGAAAAAAAAATCTTCAGAGGGTCCACCGAATAGAAGAATGTGTTCTAAATTGAACAATAATGGATTAGTGGCAGGTCTGAATATAAATTTGAATCTAATGAAAATTTAAAAGTTTAAATTTAAGCGCCGAAAGTAAAGACGAGACTTAAGAGAAGACTTGGCTCACTCCCAACATTTTCTTCCGGGAAAATTGCGGGGAAAAACCATGAGTTCCAAATAACTGGACAAAAGTCTCAAGTTTTAAAATTCCGTTAGAACATTTTATTTGATCTTGATCCTTCAGTTTCAATGTCTCTAGAAGTGAAAAGACAAAACTGACCTTTAAATAACTTGAGGAAAAAACAGAAGTGAAACATGAACACCAGAGCTTGACGTTGCTGTGTTTAGTTTTTCAAGAAGATTTTGTCAACTTATTCTAAAAAGTTTCTGGTACGAAGTCAATTTTTATAAAGGAGAATTATATCCAACCCCTTCTCAAAGAAATTTATTACAGAGATAAGGTCCAACAACAAGTCCCATTCAAGAAAAAATAAGTCATGTTTTCATTTTAATAATAATCCATTCCATGTTGGTCTTTATCTATGATTAATTTCCTTGGGAAGGGGCTGCATGTGATTTTCCTTTTTTATAATAAGATGAAAAGTTTTTAGGAAAAAACATTGAACGCAAGTGTCTAAAGCTGTTGAGTTTGGATTTTGTTTGACAAATAAGTTTTTTTTAAAAAAATATTAACTAAATATAAATCATGTCACAATGTTATATAAAGACATTTACCCAAAAAAAAAAAAATCTATAGCGTTAGAGATAGCTGGAAGGCAAACTCAAAAAACACTTAAAGAAGTATTTATAGATTACCTATCAACAAAATCATTATATCAATAGAATTTAAATTAATAACAATTAGGTTCCTAATAAAAAATTTCTAAAAAAAAACTTGCAAATATTAATTCAAGCACCAACGAGCATGTAACTCAATTGATAAGAAGTTGTGCTAGCTTAATTAGTGGTTTTAAATTCAAGTCTTGTGTATGCAAATGTATTAAATATGTGTTGGGATAGCTTTGCCATCATTGTGGTCCTACCCTCGGCCTATGAATAATAGATAATTATATATATAAAAAAATCAATTCAAACAGCTATAAATAGAAATTATTCTTATAATTTAAAATTACATTTGATACATAAATATGTATTTGCAATTAAAACTAAATTTGCAGTTATATGGATCGATATTTTAAAATTATTTTAGAAAAATTTATCGAGGATATCATTGTCATTAATTTAATATTTTGGGACCTAACTATTATTCTCCATTTAATCCAAACACATCCTAAAAGGGAAGACTCCACCTCACTTCCACTGCTTCATATTCATAATGTATACAATTAAACATTTTGCTTTTTGCTTTTCCAAACTGAAAGTTCTGCGAAGCCTGACTTCGACGACGACGACTTGGGACTGAGTCTTGTATATGCCTTAGCTTAGCTTGGAGCTTCATTTACAAACACACACACACACCCCATATTTTGCAGATCATCAGAGACTGAAGACTAAACACAAGACTTATTGGCCTCAACATTATTTTATTCTTCAGGTTCCTATTTTAGATCTATTCTATGAAATCATTATTTTTATGTTTAGATCCATCTGTGAAATTATCTATTCTTGAAGAGTGTATCTAGCGGGAACAGAGTCTTGAGTACACTATTGCCTGTTGAAGTTTCTGTTATTTTATTTTCTAATTCTTATAGTCAAATTGATTCCATTCTGCTTTGTCTGTGCGATAAGTTTCCAGCATTAAAACACACATATTGACAGTTTTAAGTTTTTAATCATGAATTTTCGTTGAAATTCATTTTAGCATATCTATATAAATAATTAAATAAAAAATTAGTTAATTAAAAATAAATCAAATACTAATTAAAGTTCAAATTTTCAATATGTTTTTACTTCATATGTCGTTGAATATATATAATTTGAACAAAAGATCGAGATGAATCTTCACATTGAAATTAAAAAGATAAATCAATGTATTTTTGAGACAGTAAAAGTCTGAAAAAGTTGTGAGTCTAACAAAGATAAATATTTCAATAACTTAATAAAACATATATGCTTTTTTCTTGTTACCACACACACTCAGCATATAATATTGATTAATGAATTCTTGGTGAAAGGTATGCCTCTCAAAGAAGTGCTTGTAAGCTGCCAACCAAATTAGTCTGAATTGAAGGCTTAGAATAAAGAAAAAGAAAAAAATATTGATTATACAAAGCAATTCAAGCTTGAAACAGCACACAGATATATATATATATATATATGAAATATGTGCAAATAAGCGGCTGCAACCAATTTTCTAGTCTTTGTTTGATAACTTCGTGTAAAATGTGTCATTCTTCACTTCCCAATACTCATTTCTGCATTGCTTCCCTACTAACCGAGACAGCATCGCTGTATGAAGTATTGTTTTGTAATACCATTACAGGCAAAAGATTGTCGTACATAAATTAGTTCACCCTAATACTTCTGATTGATTGCCACATTATTTGTTAAAGTTTCTGTCTATCATACACATCCTGATGTTGATGAATGTATTTGTCGTAATTTGCGTGGTGCAGCTTTCAAACTGTTATGGCACTTGAAGCTCATCGACTTGACTACCCTTCAAGCTCTTCAGGTTTGGCTAGAAGATGGAAGTATCATGTGTTCTTGAGTTTTCGAGGAGAAGACACTCGTAGAAGCTTTACAGATCATTTGTATTGTACTTTACAACGGAAGGGAATCATAGCTTTTAGGGATGATGAAGAACTTGAGAGGGGACAAGTTATTAAACCAAGTCTGCTCCAAGCAATTAAAGAATCACTTTCTGCAATTATTGTTTTCTCTCCAAATTATGCTTCTTCAACCTGGTGCTTGGATGAGCTCTCAACGATTCTTCATTTTAAGAAAGAGTCAGGTCTTCATGTATTTCCAATCTTTTATGGTGTGGATCCGTCTGATGTTCGACATCAAAGGGGAAGTTTTGCAGAAGTATTTAAAAAGCATGAAGAAAAACTTCCCCAAGACAAGATGAAGGTGAAAAGTTGGAGGGATTCTTTGGAAGAAGTTGCTAACTTATCTGGCTGGGACTCTAACAATTGGTAATTTCTTGAACTTCTAATAATTATCATGAATACTTTTTTAAAATAATATTAAGGGTGCGGATATGAAGACTATTTCCTTTCATTTTAATTTGTGTACTTCATATTTTTGTAATTATAAAAAAATGAATATTAATTGAGGTTATGGATATTAATTACTTAAAAATATTTAAAAATTGTTGTTACCTATATTATAATATGATTATATATAAAGGGACAACATTTTTTTATTCCTAGAGTTTTGGTCTTAAATTAAGATTCTAAAGTTTTTTTCATCAATTAAGAAATAGGTCTTATAGTTAACTTTGGTGGGAGATAACATGTCCTTATGTACCAACGGTGTTTGATGACAATAGAGATTTTGACCAAACTTGACTATAATTTTATAGATTGAATTCTTAATAATAATAAAAAAAACTATAGTAACCTAGACTTATATTGACCAAAACTCTAGAGATAAAAAAAATGTTTTCCCTTATATAAAATTTGAATAAAAAATCTATGAAAAGTCAAATTATGTATGAATTATGGTTGAATTGACTCAGCTCAAACTCCTTACAAAAGTGTAGCTTTCATAATTGATATAGGTCCTGTCATAAAACAAATAAGAGGAAAAAAATAGTAAGTTTAAAAATAAGGCTGTCAATAATATTATTTATCCTGTTTCTATCACAAACTGCATTACAATAATTTTAAAAATGATAAATGTATGTCAAGGTTAACTTATGTTACGTAGTTGAACTAAAAATGTTACCCTTGTGACCATGTTTTCTTTATATCACATTAACTATTCTAGTTTATATAAATTAAATTCAATTGACTTAATGTTAAAGGCATTACTTTATTTTCCTTTGCAGGTCTCGTGAAACAAAACTCATTGAAGATGTTATTGAAAAAATGAGGTCAAAAATATATGATAAACTTCCATTTGACTCTCAAAGATTAGTTGGAATTGGATCAAAACATGCCAACTTTAATTCACTTTTAGAAGATGGATTGGATGAAGTTCGATTTATAGGATTATGGGGCGCAGGTGGTTCAGGTAAAACTACTCTTGCAAGAACTTTTTATGAGCAAAAGTACCAAAGACTTTGAAGTTCATTGCTTTCTTCTTAATGTCAGAGAGGCATGTGAAACAAAAGGTTTGCATTCTAATAGGGTGAAAATAATTTGTAGGGGTGGGATCGGCGGAGCTGGATCTGAAGAAGTCAGAGGTGAGCGTGAAGGGAGTGTTTGATCCAGCGAAATTGGTGGAGTTCATGTGGAAGCGAACAGGGAAGCAAGCTGTGATAGTGAAGCAAGAGGTGACAGAGAAGAAAGAGAAAGCAGAGGAAGGAAAAGAGGAGGAGGAGGAGAAAGTAGAGGAAGGGGGCAGAGGAGAGAAAGAGAAGGAGAGGAAGAAGGAAAAGGAGAAGAGAAGGAGGAGAAGGAGAAAGAAGCTGGAGAGGGGGAGGCTGTGGCAGCAAAAGCGGAGGAAGTAGTGGTGACGGAAGAGGCGAAGGTGGTGGAGATGACAGTGAACACATATTATTTCTACCCTTCTTACACCATAGAGATGAACCCTTACCCACTCCACCAGATATTCAGCGATGAAAACCCGAATGCTTGCTCTATCATGTAGATATATGAGAGAAATTTGCAGAATGTCAAGGGTATCATGGGAATCAAGGGGAAGTTCTAAAACTTGGAAGATTGATCTCTCCTTCTACTTTCGTCGTCTCCATATTTGCATCTTTATAATCGGGTTCATCTTCAATGCTCAGTACACGAAGGTGCTCATTGCGCGTGCACACCATGTCATTAAAAGAAGAAAAAATCTAGGCTGTCCATTGCGTGTTAATATCAGCCGTTTATTATTTTTTATTCCATTTAGGTTGTCTTCTCCAATATTTGTTCAATGCTCTTACTCCATTGACCATTCGCTTTCTTGCTCTGCCTGCCATTAGTGGCACTCCCTTGCTCTGCCGGCCATCATCGGCACTCTCTTGTTCCATTGGCCATCTTCATCTTCATTGTCGATTGTGGCTGGTAAGTCACTGCTTATTTTTTCATTTGCGTATAGATGAGATGCTGGCTATTGAGTGATGACTTGGTTGTTGATAATTAGGAGGAAAAGTAAAATCCAGGATTCCCTTTTTGTTTTAACTTCTGATTTAAAGTTCAAGGTTCTTTTTCTTTCTCTGAAAGTTTTACGAAACACACTATTAGTCCAAGTAATTGAAGAATCTCTTTCTGCAATTGTTGTTCTCTCTCCAAATTATGCTTCTTCGACCTGGTGCTTGGATGAGCTATTAAAGATTATTCATTTTAAGAAATAGTTGGATTTTCATGTATTTCCAATCTTTTATTGTATGGATCTATCTGATGTTCGACATTAGAGAGGAAGTTTGGCAGAAGCATTTAAAAGCATGAAGAAATTCACAATCAAGATAAAGGTGCATAATTGGAGGGATGCTTTGGAAGAAGTTGATAACTTATCTGGTTGGCATTCTGATAGCTTGGTAATTTCTTTCTTGAACTTCCAATATATATCATGAATATTTTTTTAAATAATTTTAAGGGTGTGGATATGAAGAATATTTCCTTTCATGCTTATTTTGTTTGTGTGTAATTAAAAAAAAATATTAAGTGTGTGGATATTAATTACTTTAAACTACTTAAAAATTGTTGTTTGCTATTATAATATGATTACATATACGGGGGGAAACATAGTTTTTTGTTTCTAGAGTTTTGGATTTTCGTTAAGACCCTTTAGTTTTTTCATTAATTAAGAAATAAATATTCGAAGTTATGGCTAACTTGGGTCAATGTCTCTAAGATCACATGTGACTAACATGTAGCAACAATGTTTGATGACAACGGAGATTTAATTTGACCAAAATTGACTATAATTTTATAGATTGATTTCTTCATTAAAAACTATACATTAACCTGACCAATATTGACGAAACTCTAGAGATTAAAAAATGTTTTCCCTTATATAAAATTCAAATACAAAATCTATGAAAAGTCAAATTATCTACTAATCATGATTAAATTGACTCACCTCATCAAACTCCATGCGAATCACCATTCACTTCAGAATTGAGGTGCATGTTTTGAATACTGAGTCCTTTTTAATATCCAACTCATGATTGCAAAAGAACGTTAATGCCAGTAAGAAAATTATGGAGAAGCAATTTAGTAACATGATCACCTAAACAATTAGGAACCAAAGTTATGCATCTAAGCCATTTAATATTGCATTACAATAATTTTAAAAACTACGAAAAAAGTATGCATGTGAAGGTTAACTTATGTTACGTAGTTGAACTAACAATTAATTTTACCCATGTGACCATATTTTCTTTATATCATGTTAACCATTTTAGTTTATATAAAAGTTAAAATTCAATTGACTTGACGTTAAAGATATTATACTTTATATTCATTTGTAGGCATGAAGCAAAACTCGTTGAAACTGTTATTGAAAAAGTATGGTAAAAAATATATGATGGACTTCCATTTGACTTTGAGAGATTATTGGAATTGAATGAAAACTTGCAGACTTAAATTCACTTATAGATAACGGATTGGGTGAGGTTCAATTATATTTATAGGAATATGGGTCACAGGTAGCTTAGGTAAAAACTACTCTTGCAAAAGCTTTCTATGAGCTAATGTTCAAAGAGTTTGAAGTTTATTGCTTTCTTCTTAATGTTAGAGAGGTACATGAAGCAGAAGGTTAGTTTCCTTGCGAAAAAAACTTCTTTCTTCTTTGTATAAAAGAAGCATGGATGTGGATGACTATTACGAAGGAAGGAAGTTGATAAACAACATGTTAAGCAATAGGAAAATTCTTCCCGTCCTTGATGATGTGAGTGATATAAGTCAACTTGAAAATTTGGCAGGAAATCAAAGATGGTTTGGTAAAGGGAGCTTAATAATAATAACAACTAGAGACAAGCATTTGTTATTATCACATGGTGTATCTACTTAGTATGATATCAAATTCTTGACTAGTGATGAATCCCTTGAATTTTTCCATCAAAATGCCTTTAAAGGAAGTAAGCCAAGTGAAGATTTTCTGGAGCTTTCCAGAACTGTGGTTAACAGTTCTATATGCTAGCGGCCGTCCTTTGGCACTCAAAGTGTTGGGTTCTTTTCTTTGTTGAAGAACTATAGAGAAATGGAAGGATGCACTTGCTAAGTTGAAGAAGGTTCCTCCAAATAACATTCTGAAGATACTTAAGGTAAGTTTTTATGAATTAGATCATATGGAAAAGACTATATTCTTGGATATTGCTTGCTTTTTTGATGAGACGGCCAAAGCCCCTCTTATCAAAAAATTTAGAAATATGGATGAGGATCTTCACCCAACAAGTGGATAGATGTTCTTATTGACAAATCACTAGTAATTGATTCAGAAGGATGTTTGTGGGTGCATCATATACTTCAAGATATGGGAAATATATTGTCTCTCAAGAATCACCTGATGATGCTAGCAAGCATTCTAGGATATTGTCTTTTAAGGATGCCAATGATGTATTAGAAGGAAATAAGGTAACACCCTTAAGTTTTGTGACTATACATACACTCTTTGTTTAATATTTTATTCTATCAATTGGTACATTAGTATTTGATCGACTTATTATTTTATAGGGGCAGGAGCAATTTGGGGTATAGCTATAACATTTAGAAGAAACATTTGATGTACTTTGGCATCCTGAAGCCTTCTCAAAGATGAGCAATCTCAAATTACTTGACATTTCAAGCTGCTCACATATTTCTCATTGTCAATTGAATCTTTCGCATGGAATTAAGTCCCTTCCCAATGGGCTGAAAGTCTTAGGAGGGGATGGGCATCCTTTAGATTCTTTGCCCGATCAAACTCAACTCCATGAACTTGTTGTTCTAAAAATGCAACATAGCAAGTTAAAAGAACTTTGGAGGGGAGCACAGGTAATTATGATCCATTCATTTAAATTGTTTGTCCTTAATTTAATAAATTTATTATTATAACTAGTTTGTCATATTTTAGGACTTATTATTTTCTTTTTGTTTTCTTTTTAGTCTCCACCAAGGCTGAAGTCCATTGATTTATCTCATTCCAAATCCTCATCAAAACTCCAGGTTTTGATTAAATTCCTAATCTTGAGATATTGATTCTAGAAGGGTGTTCTAAACTGGTTGAATTTCACCAGTCTCTTGGGCAACATAAGAATCTTGTTGTTGTTAATTTGAAATGCAAAAAGTTATAACCCTTCCAAGAAAATTTGAGATGGATCGCTTAAAGAATTTTGTTCTATCTAGTTGTTCAAAAATTATAAAACCTCCTGAGTTTGGAAAGGCAATGAAATATATCTCTATGCTTGTTTGTAAATTGATAGCCAGGAAGATTATCAAAATTTTTGGTTGTTCAACGTTTTCAAGGAGGCAAGACGACTTGAATGAAAATGGGGCTTTGGAAGTGCTTGATATGAGTGAATTTCTAAAAAGGCACCATCACTTTGTGAATACAATAGTCAAGCACATTCTTCATCATCATGGAGTTGCATGTCCCTTCTGAAGAAGTCATTTGGGTTTCAAAGGCCTTTAAGGTCAAAAAATTTTATGTTGTCCCATTCTTTATCATTCTTGAGCCAATTAAATTTAGGTTATTGCAAACTTAATGATGGATCACTTCCAGATGACATAAGCATGTTATCATCATTTACACATTTAATTTTAAGTGGGAACAATTTTCATTGACTTACCATCTCGCTTCATTTCCAATCTTTCCAAGCTTCTATTTTTTGATCTCTTTAATTGCTCTACGCTTCGGTCCTTGCCCCAACTTCCGTCAAATCTATCATCGCAAGTGGTTGTCCATCAATGGAGCATTGTGTTAGCAGAAACTATGGGAGTTCATTGAATCATTCCAATCTAAGGTTTATTTTGTTTATCTTGTTCTTTCACATTAATCATTATATTTCTTCATAGCCAATTTTTTATTATGTATAGGTTATCAATTTCAGCAACGGCTTTATAGCTTGTTATGAAGAACATAAAACCTGTCATTTTATTTCAGGAGTATGGAATCCTTACACAAGATTTACAAATTGTGAGCATTTTTTATTTTTTGAATTACTTGAATTTCTTTTTTTTTCCCTGGACAATGAATCTCTATATATTTGACTTGTATATATTTTCAATTTCTTACATTTTAATTATTATACTTCTTATTCAAACAATTTTTAATCACAACCTGATTTCTTCAAGCAATATAGTCTTGTATTGACAATTCAAGGTAGTGAAGTGCCACCCTGGTTTCATATATAATCAAAAATATTTTTGTGAGAAAGAAATCAATTATCCGAATGTGTCATCCATAGCAAGCAAACCTGAAGATTGTCATTCAAGTGAATGGTGGGGCATAGCCACATGCTTAGCGTTAGAAAACGATTTGGCATCCTCACACCTTGACTTGGAGCACCCTGAGAATATGGTTGATGATGTTTTGGTGGACTTATAGAATATTGCCTAATAAAAAATTTCAAGAGATTCACTGTGGCTATCGTTTGTCTATACAAACAAATTGCAGCCATCAACTGTGTGTTATCTATGCTTGTTGTTCCTCTTTGGCTGCAAACCAACTTCAAATGGTATTTTTGGTAACTAAGACATCAAAGTTTAAAATAAGGAAGTGCGGGTGGCGTGTATTGTGTAACAATATGTAACAGCAGATTTGCCAAAATTGGAATAAATCACTCAAGGTGGTACGTACATTAACGTTATCTTCTTCTTCTTCTTCTTCTTCTTTCTTTCTTCTTTCTTTCTTTCTTTCTTTCTTTCTTTCTTTCTTTCTTTGAATTGTTCCTTTTTTACGGATATCTCATGTTTTTTTTTGTTGCATATATAACATCAGCAACATTTGCATCATTTTCATATGACCAATGGCATTAGTTCTTCGAAAAATTATTGTATTATTAATCGCTACAATGTCACATAATTTTGATTTGATGTTTACAATATAAAATTTAAATAATTAATTAAATCAATCTTTATTGTTATATTTTGTCAATATATTGTTACATGTGTGAAAATATTTTGCTAGTTATACTTACAAACTTAACAAATACTCGTAAAACTTTATCAATATATGGATCTATTAAAAAAAATTGTAAACTGTACAAAATATAAAACTTTTAATCTCATTTTTTTTTATCTATCATGTATGTAAGCCAGGCCATATATAAGAATTAAGAAGTTCCATGCATTCAAATGTAACTATAAGTGAAAGCATTTATTTTTGTTTATCATGTACAGTTTAACTGAAAATTTCGCTGATCATAATAGTCAACTATAAAGGTTTTCCTCCTCCACTAGCAGGTTTCTCTTCGCAAGGCGGCTGCTTTGTGATTGAAAGGTTGTTTTAGTTGGTTCTTTCCATTGAAGCTTATTTTAAGGTGAATTTGAGGATTAACTTCTCATTACACTCAGTGTGATTTAGTGCATATAAAACATTTTTTTAAAGTGAAATATTCAAAAATATAAAGCACTATGGTTTTTTTCGAGGTGCAATTAATGAGGTATAATTAATAAGATTTTCTAATTGAGACACCTAATTAATAAGGGTAAACATGAAAAGAGTGTGTAATTTTAAAGATTATTAACTAATTCATTATAAATGATGTGATTAATTAAAAATGTCTTATAATATTAAATGAACAAAATACAATCACAACATATCCTTAACAGAGAAGACACAAAGCACAGTAGAAAGGAGAAACTTGGGCCAAACGGGAAAAAAAAAAAGTCCAAAACACAAATGCAACTAATATACATGCTTTACTGTTTCAGATTTAAAAAAAAAAAAACATCGCGGATCTCATTGAGTTAATTTTCTTTTGTAGTTATAAAACACTGTAATTTGTTTGAGCTTAGAATAAGGAGAATCTAGCATTCCAAGTCATCGCATATCAACAAAAGAGCTCAAGAAACCAAATAAAGAAAAATTAAATATGAAAATACAACAAAAATTTCTAAAAACTGTTGAAAATTGAAACAGTCGTCAGAGCAGTCAAATTGCAAATTTCAAACCCTAACCTAATACAAAAGGTATTAATTTTTGCTTCTCACGCTCACAAACAGGGGAATACCAAAAATTAAACACAGAGTTACAATGAGCATAACAATGCAAAACACAACCGAAATAAGCAACGAACGGGTGGTAAACAAAGGGGAAATGGACTGTAGTGAAAAAGGAAACAAGTAGAATCTCAAAACAACTAAGTGCTGATCAAAGAAGGATTTTTCTCATTATCAAATCTCCTAATGTTTACTTTATATATGAGATCTGATTTATAAGTCATTTACACTATTTTTACCAGAATCAAATAAAATCTTTTAAAACCTATTAGTCTAAGAATTTAACATGTTTTTTAACTTTACTGTTATTACATAAAATATTCTAACATTTAATAACCTTTCTAACATTTAATAGGGAAAACAAGCTAAATATGGATACAATAATAATTGAGGTGCCTTAGAAATAGAACCAAAAAAATATCCTCTCCGTCTGTCCTCAAAAATAAGACTAACTGAGTATACAAAAAAAATTTAAAATTTCCCGTTACATCACTAAATATTTTATAAAATAGTTGCTGTCAAAGGCTTCGGAATTGAAATTTTTCCCATATACGGCATGTAGTAATATTACATTGAAGATCAAAGAAGAAAATAAATCAGATGATGGGAAGCCATAATTGAGAAAAGAAACGGGGTAAGAGATCAAATAGAAGATTTACCAAAACCGGCTAGTGAAAGCAGCCGCCAATAAACTCTCCTCTTGATCTCATATCATAGATATGTTCGCAAGTGTGTCCCCAATCAGCTTCTTCAAAAGCCCTTGACATGGATCCTATTTTCCGAAAGTTTCCATGAACCAAACCCCTCAGGATATGATACAAATGCAATGCTTGTAAACTCACTGTCTAAGTCCATTGTTAAATAGTGTCCTAAAAATCTAAGGGTATGTTTTATGGGACTGTTGTTACTAATGGCAGCCTTACAAGTACCTTGGGAATACTCTTGACATTTTTTATTTAAGGTGATTGCACATATCAGGACCTTGAACTTAAAATTTTAAAATAAATTATTTAACTCCCCCTCAACTAGTCGAACCAAGTGCTCCTAGGTATCTATTACTGTTTTTATTGTGTGTCTCATACTTTTTTAACTGCAGGACCATATGATTTTTCAAAATATAATAAATTAAAAACAATAGCACTGAAATTTTAAAAATAGACTATACACAGTTCATAGAGATTTTTTAAAAGGAAAATGATAGTTAAGTCCCAAAAGACTAAAAGAGGGAACTAATGATAGTTAGATCTATGATAATTTTTTTTGACAATAAATTGCAAATGTTAATTCAAATAATTTTCAAATTCAGAAGTTCCTAAGAGAATATAAATTTCTAAATGTAGTTTTTTTAGTTTGTAATTGAAATTCCCATTAATATTTACAACACTCATTTTTGAAAATTTTGTTGAGAATTTAGTTCTCATTAATTTTCTTCTTTTAAAACTTTACTGTCATTCTCCCATTTTGAAAGCCTTATGATGGTAACTAGTTTATATTATGAGTCTACTGATTATTTAAACGGGGAGGATTTTAAGACACTCAGACATGAGATGCTGAGAGGATTAGTTCCCCACAGGTAGCATATAATGTTAAGGGCAGAAATGGACAAATTTTGGTGCCCTCCAAATTTATTGACGTATTAGACTCATCACAGATCTATTTTCCTACCTTTTTTTATGGGGGAATGTCAGTAAGAATCATGGTAGGATTTTATTTGAAATTAAAATTAATGAAATCTAAAATAATATTGCAGGATTAAGGAAATAAATTGAAATTATTTTTTCCCTAAAAATGATTAAAATAATGGTTTATTTAATTTTTTTAAATAGAAAATCCACCAATCAAGATCATGGAGCCTGAAGCACTGTCGGCCAACCACCGTGGCTTCCATTACTATGCTCATGTTACATAATTAAATTCCTTTTTGCGCTCTAATATCACAATAAAAAGAATTTTTTTTTATAAATCCTACTTCGTCTAAAATACAAATTTTCGATAGGTTATATATGTATATTTTTTTTTAATTATATCCTTACTTTATTATATTTCACTTAAGCATAATTAATAATATTTTTTGAATGAATTAAATGTTACTTTATTTTGAATTAACAGAGGCTCTTCGCGGTCTCAATTGTGCAGTGTGAACTGCATCATAAGCATTTTTCATTTCTTAGGGATTTTGTAGGCGCCAGATGAATTTCCAGTTGAAAGTGCTGCACAAGAGAAACCTTCATTTAAAAAGAGTAGGCAGAACAAATAGAAATTTACTAAGAGTGTTCCATACTTGTTCCCATCCGAATCATCTCAAGATAAGATTTTGCAGAAAAGGACACAAATATGTTATAAACAAGACA